>NC_037648.1:5969300-6315134 GCF_003254395.2 Apis mellifera
TTTGCATATAAAAATATTTTTGAAAAAAACGAATTTGGGATTATGAAAGAAATACCACATTTTAAAATGAATTCGGGCTGATTATTGTATGATTTTTTTTTTATGATATTATAAATAGTTAGAAATTTAAAATTTTTCATTGACAATTTTTTATCCAATATAGATCCATTTATATTATTTATTGTATAGAGTATAAATAGTATAGAGTATAGAATATAGTATAGAGTATAATCTAATACTACAAATTATGATAATAATTATACATATTATATACAAAGAAGAAAAGGAAATCGTGTTTTTTATAATCTCAATTATAATATTAAAACTTTGAAAAGATAGAGGAAATTTAATCTTTTCAACATGATATTGTATTTCTTAAGTGCAAGTAATTTTTATGATTATTATAGAATTAAAAGATAATTAAAAAATAATTATGGAATTTGATATAAAATGAAATTAAAGATATTTTGTATTTTTCCTTTTTTTCCACTTTTAAGATAATGTGGATAGGATAATGTATACCAATAGTATATAATCAATCATTTTTATCATTTTTATCATTTAACATATTATAATATTATATAGCACAGTTAATATTTATTCCAATTATATTTTATGAACAAATGAAGAAAATATATTTGTGTATATATTCACCAAAAACATAGTATATCATTTCATTTATAAGATATAAGATATATGATATAATATGAAATAACATTATAGCATTACTTAATATTTTATTGATCTAATGTAAATTGACAATATCCTTAATTTATTAATTAAACTTATAATTATTTAAAAGTAGTATTATTAAAATAAATAATATATTTATTATCCAATCTTATCGACTATAGATATAATACAGATACTGTAATATAGATTGTTATATATAATTTAATAAAAATTATAAACAATAGAACTATTCACATTTCATGGAATTTGTGATAAAATTAAATTTGAAAATAATTTTCAAAACTATGTAGAATATAAACATACTCAATAATGAAAATATATCCAATGAATTTTCGATATATTGGGTTGGCAACTAAGTAATTGCGGATTTTTTTTAGAAAATCAAAGACAATTTTTTCATGGAACTAAATAACTTTATTCTGTAATGTGTTGCCCATTTTGATCAATGACCTTTTGCCATCTTTCAGGCAGCATCATAATCCCACGTTCATAAAACTTCTGGTTTTTATTAGCAAAAAACTGAATTAGGTATGATTTGATATCATCATCATTATTGAAATTTTTACCATTCAAGGAGTTTTATAAAGATCGAAACAAAAAGTAATCAGATGGTACAAGGTCAGGACTATATTGTGGATGTGGCAAAACATCCCAACCAAGCTCCAATAATTTTTGCCGAGTGATCAAAGATGTGTGTGGCCTTGCATCGTCATGATGGACTACAACATCTTTTCGATTTGTCAATTCGGGCCGCTTTTCTTCAACTGCATTGTTTAATTTCGTTAGTTGTTCAATGTAGACAACAAAATTGATCGTTCGGTTGGGTGGTAAGAGTTCAAAATAGACAATTCCTTTGTAATCCCACCAAACTGATAACAAAACTTTCTTTTGATGAATACCAGCTTTTGATGTTGTTCGAGCTGGTTCACGTGGCCTGCTTCACGATCTTTTCCACTTAATATTGTTGTAAACAACCCATTTTTCATCGCCAGTTATCAGTCGTTTTAAAAATGGATCATTTTCATTACGTTTCTTTAGCAAATCGCAGCTGTTAATGCGTTGCGTTAAATGCTTTTCTTTCAGTTCGTGAGAAACCCATGTATCGAGTTTTTGAACATAGCCAAGTTGTTTTATGTGGTTTTCAATGCATGTATGTGATACATAAAGCTTCTCTGCAATCTCACGAGTTGTACTGTGACGATTCGAATCGATTATTGCTTTGATTAGGTCGTCATCAACTTCAACTGAAATCCGCAATTACTTAGTTGCCAACCCAATAGATTATTCTCAGTAATATTGAAATATTTATATAGATATATTTATATATATAAATATTTATTAATTATAGTTCAATATTAATAAATAATATATTATAATAATTTAATCTTGTTAATTAACTTCCTCAAGAATTAATAAATATTAATAAATTTCTATAATATCTAAAGAATAAATCTAAAGAATAAAGTCGCATAAATGGATTTTTGCGGAGAATATTTAAATCATTCAACCGCCATTCTTTCGAATTGCGAGCTGTATGCTTCCGAAATATATTCCTACGGGGACAACAGAGGAGCACGGATGAACGTTCTTGGACAGCTCGTGAGCACGGACAAAAACTCTAGAACACGTTGCGTTCTATAGTTCTATGGTTCACGATGTATCTCCTCCACCTCCACGCGCGCCGGAAGTAATCGTTTTAACGTGCAATGGCAGCGATCGTTAAGTCCGCGGGCTTCGTCTTACGTCACGGACAGATCGCGGTTCGACTAGCGATGGGAACAAAGCAACGCGATTCCAATTGTTCCTCTCAATTTTTATGTAATTAATGTTTTTATGTAACTAAGAATATTTTGTCTGTTACTTTTTTTGCGAAAAAAAATATAAGAAATATAAAGAAAAAATTTTTTTCGTTATTTTTGTTGTATCTTCCTTCCAATATATTTTCATTTTCTTTAATTTATATTTTATATTATATTATGATATTATATTATATTATATTTTATATTATTTATATTTTATATTTTAAATTTAGAATTTTTTTTATTAGGAAATTTTGAAAATAAAAAGTTGAATTATTTTAGATATTTTGATTATTGATATAAAGAAAAAAAATTCAAAAATTGTAAAATTGAAATTTCGAAAAATAAATTAAAATTATATTTTTTATGAAATATAAATATATATATTGATTAAAATTTTTTGTTTTAATCTCAAAATCTTAAAAATTGATATTTTAATTGTGTTTTCAATATTATATGAAATGATTATTATGAATATTTAATACCAATGTGAAAGATCAATATCAAAATTTCTATAGAAATTTTTATTTTAATCTTCAAAAATGTAATTGAAATTATAATTCCTTGAAATATAAAATAGAAAATATAAAAAATGTTTTAAATATTTAATTTGTTTCATGTTAATGTAATGGATGGATAAAATACAAATTACATATATATAATGATAAAATACAATAGTAAAAAATATATGAAGTAACATTTATTATGTACATAAGTAAATACATAGATTTATATTTAAGAGGATCAAATCAATCATTATTTGATTATTCAATCATAATTTATTTGAAATTATTATTGAACATTTTCTTATAATTATTTTTTTAGGACACATTTAAATAATTAAATATTTCATGCATAAATAAAATTATTTTAAAATAACATTTAATATATATTTAATACTATTCTTTCATAGAAAAATTATATTTATATAATATTTCATGAAAACTAAATAAAAAAAAGAGTAATTAAAATATAATTTTATTGTATTGTGATATTATATCTTATTATAAAAATTTTATAATAACCTTATGATTTTAATACTAAAATTATATTTAATGCCCAATTAATGTTTGTGCAAATATAAAAAATAATAAAATTATAAGATTATAATAAAGAGATTAAAGATTATAATAAATAGCTAATTTATGAAAAATATTTGCAAATATATTGCAAATTGAAAATCTTAAAATATATTGAAAATCTTAATAAATATAACATTATAAATTTCGATAATATATTTAACAAAAATTGCAACTTAATTATTAATAATTTCGAAAAAAATTCAAAATTAAAAATTCAAAAATTTCAATTTATAATCACATATATTAATTTATAAATTTAAATACTATTAAATAATTTTAGTAATATTTAAAAAAATTAAAAATAGATTATATTAATCATTTATATATTTCTATAATTACTTATCACGATTTTGAATATTTCAGAGACTTGATTTGAATTTCTAAAATTTCACATAATCGACAGGAATCGATAGGAGTTCGATAGAAAGATCGATTTGATTGAAAATCTCGAAGGAAATGAGCATTGTATGCCCATCACTAGTTACGACCACCCTAAGACTACCTACGTACTCTACGCTTAAACGTAGGCTACGCCTCGACACATTGCCTCGACCCACGCGCCATTGTCTTCTCTTTCGGACGATGCTGCCTGATGTAAGAGGGAACGAGATATGTACTCGTGGATACGTTTCAGCGAGAAAAAAAATTTCATTGAAATTATAGGCAGATAAGCAGATACGTAGGACGATGCTAGGATATCAAGATCCGATGCCTGAATTGGCGTAGAACAGATTTTTATAAACATGCAAGAGATTCGTAATTGATGAAGCCAATACAAAACATTTGAATTATTAATGATGAATATATTAATCGTGCCACCATAATGTATCATCAAAGATTTTTCGAGATTATTAAAGTGTGAAAAATATTTGAATATTATAATTTAAGTTAATTTAAAGCATGCCTTGAATTTATAAATGTTTACATTTGAGAATTATGAAAACTGTTGTGTTGAAACTTTTAATGAATAAAATTAAGAAATTTTTTTTATAATTTTAGTTTAAATTTTTTGAAATATCAAAATTCTTACGCATTTAAACTTAATTTAAATACAAATGAATTTAATTGTACGCAATAATTAAAATTTGAATTTCATTATAGTTATTTATTTATAATTAGCTTAATAAAATACATTTTTATTCCAGGAATATAATATGCTTTAAAATTATAAATGTTATATAGAAATTTTAATGATATAAAATAAAATAGTTTATATGATTTGTTTTGATTAAAATTTTGTATCATATATATATTATTTATCATATATATAATATATATATATATATATATATATATATATATATATATATAAATTTATTATTAATACGCATACACACAAACACACACACACATATATATATATATATATATTATACACAGAAAAAAAAAGTACGATCAAGGATGAATAATGAATTTTTCTGTAACATATACATTTCATATTTCAGAAACAACTCAAAAAGTGTACATAAATTTAAAAACATATCAGATCTTAATCTTCGTGTACATAAACTTTAATGAATTAATCTCGTGGACGCGATGAACTGATATTTATAACATATATTTTTCTCGTTAAAAATTTAATCTATCTCACCTCCAAAGTAAAACACAATGTGTAGTAACAAAATTAAAGTGGCTACCACTAATTGTATGTATATATATATATAAATATCATAAATTTAAAAAAAAAAGAGAAAAATGCAATTTAATTAAATAATATTAAAAATAATAATTAATCAAACGATTGTATAGATATATTTCTTTTTCTGAGAAAAAGAAAAGATATAATGTAAAATTATATAATGAAAAATTAACATTCTATATTACATATAGAAATATTTATAAGTAAATATAGAAAAGATTTTATTGGAATTAAGAGATTACAGAAAAGATAAATAAAAGTATAAATATAAATAAGTAAAAATATTAATATCTATTAATATTTAATATTTATTATAATATTTGATTATGATTTACTATATTTTGTTTCAATAAACAAGAAAATTTATGATATTTTAATTAAAGCATTGTATATATAATTAAAACAAATAATCATGGTAATTAGAATAGTTCTATATTATCTTCAAATTTGAGAAACCTTAAAATTGCACACATATTATTGCAAATTATAGAATTATAGAAAAGTTAATTATAATTATTGATTATAAAATCATTCCTTATTAATTTCAAATTATCATATGATTATTATCTAATTATAATTACGATATATATATTATTTTTAACAACAATCATGTATATAATAATAATAATAATAATAATAATAATAATAATAATAATAATAATAATAATAATAATAATAATAATAATAATAATAATAATAATAATAATAATAATAATAATAATAATAATAATAATAATATAATAATAATAATAATAATAATAATAATAATAATAATAATAATAATAATAATAATAATAATAATAATAATAATAATAATAATAATAATAATAATAATAATAATAATAATAATAATGATAATAATAATGATAATAATAATAATAATAATAATGATAATAATAATGATAATAATAATGATAATAATAATAATAATGATAATAATAATGAT
Source organism: Apis mellifera (assembly GCF_003254395.2). Taxonomy (NCBI): domain Eukaryota; kingdom Metazoa; phylum Arthropoda; class Insecta; order Hymenoptera; family Apidae; genus Apis; species Apis mellifera. The sequence goes on from NC_037648.1 coordinate 5,975,460, forward strand.
AATAATAATAATAATGATAATAATAATGATAATAATAATAATAATGATAATAATAATGATAATAATAATGATAATGATAATAATAATGATAATGATAATAATAATGATAATAATAATGATAATAATAATGATAATGATAATAATAATGATAATAATAATGATAATGATAATGATAATGATAATAATAATGATAATAATAATGATAATAATAATGATAATAATAATGATAATAATAATGATAATAATAATGATAATAATAATGATAATAATAATGATAATAATAATGATAATAATAATGATAATAATAATGATAATAATAATAATAATAATAATAATAATAATAATAATAATAATAATAATAATAATAATAATAATAATAATAATAATAATAATAATAATAATAATAATAATAATAATAATAATAATAATAATAATAATAATAATAATAATAATAATAATAATAATAATAATAATAATAATAATAATAATAATAATAATAATATAATAATAATAATAATAATAATAATAATAATAATAATAATAATAATAATAATAATATAATAATAATAATAATAATAATAATAATAATAATAATAATAATAATAATAATAATAATAATAATAATAATAATAATAATAATAATAATAATAATAATAATAATAATAATAATAATAATAATAATAATAATAATAATAATAATGATAATAATGATAATAATGATGGTGATGATGATGATGATGATGATGATGATGATGATGATGATAACGATAACAACAACAGCAACAACAACAATAATGATAATATATATATATCAATAATGTAATCATTTCTTTGTTATAAAAAATTGTATTATTAAACTATTCTAAAAATTACTTTTTACAATTAATTTTTCTAATTACATATTATAAAATTATCTGATATTAAATGAAGAAGCTTATCTAATTTAAGAATATTTTTTAAATTTTTTCTGTTGTTTTTGCATTAAAAAAAATCAATAAAAATTTTAATTTTTATCTTTACTTCTTTTTGAATTCACATATTGGGAATATATTAATTTAAATTTAAAATATTTACAAAAAGATAATATTTATTTAATATTATCAAAAAGTTATTAATTATTATTATTAAAATTATCAAAATTATATCAATTTTCTAAACAGAATAAAAAATGTTTAGAACATAATGATTCTCAACATGATTCTCCTATTAAAATATTGGCAAAGGAACTGATCCTCATATGATATGTTCGATATGATATTTGTTTATTAAAACAATGTTCTCCAAAATAGTGACCAGTTCTTAAGTCTCTCGTGCTATCGTAAAAGTTAGAGTTCCTAGTGATAAAATAATCTGATCCATCTTCAAACAATATGACATCATGGAAAGTGATGTCTGGCAAAAATGCAGAAAGGCAGTTCGAAAACGCGCAAACAGGAACATTCTCATACGAGTCGAAGTTGGTATTCCGCAAGTTTCACGACTTCTTCGCGACGTGAATCATGCCGGTTCCGGTCCGACCCACGCGTATCCGTGTCCCTGAAACACCCGTGTCTCGATCTCATCCTCTCACATCCTTCCAGTCTCAGTTCATCTCGATTACGCTAGAATTTATGAAATGCTCTTTTACGGTCATTTCCTCCATGTCACTCATTCAAGTGTCGAGAAATTGTAAACTGGGTCTTGAAGTTCAAGTTCGAGGTATACACTAGGTAAAGCCTCGTTAGCCAATTTTCTATTTATTAGTCAAGTTCTACTTCAAGACACAAGATAAGTTATTTCGTATAAGGTATTTCGTACCTCGAAGTTGTTTAAGAATGTAAATTTGGCTTTAAGTGGAAAAGAATCGTTCTAATAGAAAATGGAATTAATTAAAATATGTGACATCGACACTATAATTCATCTAGATAATTAATCGATTTGTAATCAATTATTTTTATTGTATCTAGTTAAATTTTATTATGTATTAAATTTTTATTATATATATATTAAATAATACAAATTTACGATAAATTAATGTATCTTAAATATAAGTATATATTTTAAATCAATAATAGACTAAAAGGTAAAATTATGTGCTAAATTATTTGCTAAGTAGAGACACTAATTTTGTTATTTATAATATTATACTTTAAAAATTAATTTTATAGTGTCATATTATAATATTATATATGTATATGTGTGTGTGTGTATATTTATATATATTTATCATAATTATTTTATTCATTATTTTAAATGACTGATTTGAATAATTACGAATAATAATTTTTAATAATTTTTCTGATATATAATTAAAAATATAAAATATTTAATATTTAAGTATCTCTAAAATTGTTCGATTTAAAAATTAAAAATAAATTATAAATAAAATAAATTTTCTATAATATTTTGAAACCTCCTCAATAATAAAAATTGCTTTAAACAATCTAATTTCCAAAGCTTTTATGTTACCAAATATACTTTTCCATTCAACATTTAATTACGAGATCAAATACAAATCTGATGAACTTGACAAGATCATACAGCCATTTTCTCTCGCAGAGCCATAATCATTTTTCCGTACTAATAGATCATTCAAAAATGACATCATGTATTCATATAATTGAAGAAATTTCTTTCCATTCAAAAGAGAAATAATTTCGGATATCAGGAGTGTATGAAATTTCTTTTTATTTATTAGCACATAAAAGAAACGAGGAGAAAAACAAATTTGTGGGCATCTAGAGTACTATATAAAAAAAACTATAATGTGTAATAAGTAGATTCAATTACTATATAATATTATATATAATATTACTATATCGTAATTTCAACGAAAATGAACAATATCCTATCATAGTGATTTCGTGAATGATTTCGATTCATTTACATGGAGATATCGATAAGTTGTATTTTAAATGATCAAAAACTAGTAAAAAAACTAATAAATTTTCTAAAATTTTTAACTATATTTTGTTATTAAGTTATTTGTATGTGAATTTTATGAATGATTTTTAAAAAAAATATGATATAATATAATAATATGAATAATATAATCATTTCATAAAATATTATAGGATTTCAATAATAATTTTTATATAAAATGAAATAAATATAATTAGATTTTAATTCAATTTTTCAAATTCAACAAGATTTTTCATAACTTAGAATATTTATTTTAATAAAAAAATTTAAATGTAAAAATCTATAAAATGTATATGGTATATTAAAAAACACAAAATATTATAATATTGTAATATTTAAAATATAATATATATTTATATTGATATTTAAAAAATAAAATAAATTTCTATTTAGGTCTCCTTTTTTTAATAGTTTAGTTTAATAATTTTAAATCGTTAGAAATTTATTTTATATAAAATCTACATCTACTCACATTTTCACATGCTTCTTATATTATTTATTGAATTCTTTCTTTACAAATCTTTTAACTACTCAATTATAGCTGATTTTAGCGAAGGGTTTTCTCTTTAAGTATTTTTAAACCATTGATATCCTGAAATTCTTAAATCAGAAAAACGAAAGAATCAATTCATCCATCATAAGTTCTTCATATTTTCTGAATATTCTTTTTATAAAAATAATGCTTCTGGAACATCAAACAATTTATAATAAAATTAGATGGTCTTATTACAGATTATTAATTAATATTCAATACAATCACAAAAGAAAAAAAGATAATGAAAAAACTAAGGATATCATTTCTTCTCTAATACTATATATTAAGCTAATAAGCAAAATCATGTTTATCTACGACCAAACATATTAATCGCGTCCATGTGACTAGCGGGAATCAAGACGTTAGCTTATATGCAAAATATAAAATAATCGAGGCAAAGGGAGGCAACCACGCGATTGTTCTCTGATTACGGTAGAAACCGGTCTTGTTCGACGATAGTTGCCACGCGAATCGTTCAACGCGATATTCATATTTTTCTAGTATACGCGTGCATTCAAATCTCCGGTTTCTCAAAACGGAAATGTAAACAATTTTATGATGTTTGCATTTTTGCTTACAATGAAATGTCCAATTCCTTTCGATCCAAACACACCCATACATTTTATTTTCAATTTGATTCGCCTCGTGACACGACCACAGTTTTGTTTCAAGGGAAGCGATATTATGCGCGCGGCAAATGTAGGCGATATATTCCGCTTCCGTGAGAAACCGCTATGGAAAATCGCCATTTTCGCGAACCAACTATGCTTACGTGAGAAGGGCGCGTTTCATACTGGAAAAATGTGTCGTATGGCTTGAAAACAAAGCTAAAAGAAGAAAGTTTGCGAAAAATTCACGAAGAGGGATTTAATATAATATGATATTGTAAGAATGCTTCGTTTGAAAATAATGTTTACTTTAAGCGTAAAATAAAGTATCTTTATTTTGAGCAGAGCTGTTTCTCAATTTCAAATACGATTTTTTTTATATATATTTATATTATAATAATCAAATGAATTAAGATTCTTTCTTTCTTTTCATAATTACATTAAAAAAATATTTTTTTTTATGGACAAAATAAATATAATATTTTTAAAGATCACATATGTACATAAAATTCGATGAAAATGTTCATGAATGAAAAAAAAAAAAATAAAATAAAATATCGTAGAAAATATAATAAAATATTTATATATTATGATAAATTTTTTATATTTTTCAGCATTCATTGCATAATTTATAATAATTTATAATTTCTATATACGGATATTGAAATAAATAGATATTAAAAATATTTATTATACAATTTAGTAAATAAATAATTGAAGATAAAAATAACTATAGCGATATCTCAAAAACAAATAGATGAAAAAATATTGATATTAATAACTAAAAAAAAATTTGAAATAATAATTCAATTTTCTTACATAATTGAAATATTATTACTATAATTTTACAAATTAAAAATTACTAATGTTAATAGAATTTCTTATAAAAGATTAATTTTATTGATAAAAAAGCGGAATTTTCTAAAAAAATTTTATATAATTTTATAAATTAATTAATTATCTTATTTATAAACAATTATAAAAAAAGAAATTATTCTTGCAAAATGTTTATAATATATAATTTCTGATTTGAATCATTTTACTAATATTATTAATTAGTTAATAAATTATTATGCAAGATAAAAAATTTTCCAACTAATCATTTTTATGTATATTATATCATTATATATATTCTTTAAAAATTAATTTTATGATATTATTATGAATTATTTATATAATATAATAATAACAATGAAAAATAAATTCGTTATAAATTCTTTCATTTATAATTTTCTTATCAGCTGTACATATTATAAAAAATTAGAATTATAAATATAAATTAAAATATTTACAAACTATATTTCTCTATATAAAAATATAATATAATTAATCATATAAATATATATAAATATAATTAATCATTTTTTTTTGTATTTCATCTAAATCTTTTTATCTTTTTTTAAAGCACCTTTTTTCATATTTATATCTAAATGATTATCAATTAATATATTTATTATCAATTAATATTTCATTTTAAATGAGCATTAATGAGTATTATAACTTTGAAGTATTATTGACATATAATTCATTATTCATTACACTATCACGATTTCTATTATCAAATCTACTGTTTCTTCGCTTCTCCCTATTATTTCAATCAATAATCCTATTGAATGGGATTATAATAATTTCTCTTAAACATATTAGAGAAAAAGAATGAACAACTGGTATAAAATTATATATAAAATTATAAAAGTTAAATACGCCAGATATGGTCATTTTTTTTAAGCGACTTTATTCCTCGTTGTAACGCAGGAACGTGTGACCGTGTGTCTAAGATATAGAAAAACACAGTATGCAATGGATGGGCTGATGGGGCACGCGTAGCTTGTTATAAGTCCCCATGTCCCCTTTTAGACTCACACGATTCGTAATACGAGAACGGGACTTTGTGCCAGGTAATGCTGTTGTAGCATGAAACTTGTAACCATTTCAGCTGATACATGAACTTACAACCCTTATGTACACGTGGCAGACATCCATGAGTAGGCCAAATCGTGGTCGACCGGCTTTATCTCGAATCCTATTAATCGACTTGCGGATGAATTGCTCCCTGCATATTTCGACTTGTTCTTTTTCTTCTTTCTCTTCTTTCTCTTCTTTTTTCTTTTCTTTCCTTTTTATTATTTTTTTTTTTAGAAATGATTGTTAATTAAATTATTTATGATGACTAATTTGAGTGGAAATGTGGGAATTTAAAAGATGATATAATGTAGAATCAAAATGAATATGAAATTTTTTATTATATAATTTTTTATTATATATTAATTTTTTATTTTGATAGATGGGAGAAAAAAAAATTAATATATTGATACTAATATATTGATACTATATTTCTGTATGATATTAGGCAATGTACATATATCTCTTCGATTAGGATGCTTTATATCTAGATTCTGGATTTCTATGTAACTAAATCAAATATTCAATAATATGTAGAAAATATGTATATTAAAATTTGCATAATGTTAATAAATTTTCATATGTATATTTATTTATAATAAAATTTAATAATATATTTTATATATGGTATATTTTTTGGCTTTTAAATAAATTATTATTGTTTATTTGAAAATCATGCTGAAAAATTGTTCTACATCATATATATCTTGTTCATCTTATTAGTTGCGATTGTAAAAATTTTATTTTATTAATAACTGATAATTGAATTCTTATAGATATCTGTCTTGTACTTTTATTTCATATACTAATATAAATATTATTTTTGGTTTGTAAAAAAAGCTTAAAGGATATGAAATTTGATATTGATGTAATGTTGTAAAAAAATTTTAAGATACTTTTATAGTTATAATTTTTATAAGAATTTGTATATAATATATACAATATAATTATATATACTATATATAATACATACATATAATAAATTATATTTTTATAAATTTTTAATAAATAATAGTTTCAATTATATAAACTGCTAATTAGAAATATTTAAAAATTTTCAAGATAGTTAATGACAAGAATATAAATATAAATATTTATATTAATAAATATAATTTCATTGTATAATTTCAAATGATAATTTGACATTTCTAAGAATGTCATCAGAGAAAATGAAATTAAAATTAATCATAAAAGTTACAAAATTATTAATTTTAAAAAATCTAATATCAAATTCTCATTAAAATCTCTTTAGAAAGAAATTCTAAAAATACGATTATTTGATTTAAATAATCGATTAAGACCAAACTTTCACAGGTCAATTCAAGAAATTCAAGAAAAAAACTCAGTTTAGTTAATGAAACTAAATATTTTATTTTTTACTGTCAGTAATTTATTCATATTTATAAATTTAAATAACAATAAATTAAATATTATTTTTGTATCATATATACACTATTTTGTATCATATATACACTAATGAAATTATATACAAATGATTAAATAATTATATATAAATAATTATATATAAATAATTATATATAAATAATTATATATAAATAATTTAAGCAATATTAATTAAAAAAAATAATTTTTTATAAAAAAATATATTTAAAAATCAATAATTCTTTTGTATGTGAAATATTTCAAAATAACAAAATAATTTCAATATGATTTACATGTTTTATATTTAAAAATTTGTGTCATATATCCACTGGAAATAAGTAATCATAAATAACATTATTGCAAATCCCTTAATCTATTATTTGGAAACTTTCATAATTATTATTTCATTAAAATTAAAACATGAGCTATTATTTTAATATTACAGAAATTGATATTGTGGAAATATAGTCCAATCAAAAAATTACTCAAAATAATTGATTTCATTTTTATTTTGTATACAAAATTACAAAAAAGAATTTCTTTCCATTAATTATCAATTATTAATAAACTATCACAACATTATATCGGTATTATTCATTATTTACTCTTCAAAATTCAAAATTATTTCATTCAAAAACTCAATACAATTTTGTTGAAGCTTTCATTAAATCTCGTTAACATAAACTTTTGAAATATTTGTTTATAAAGAATGATTCAATCAAATTTAATATCTAAATATTTTTGTCCTTTTTGGAAATAAGAATCTTATTAACAAAAATTGTTTAAAGGGGACTGATAATATGATAGTAAAATTTGGAATAAGTTTGGAATAAGTTTAAACATCTCTACTTTCAACATATAAGAATTATATTTTTTAACGCATTAGTTTTTATGTAGTTCGATATTCTGTATAAAAAAATATTAATCAATACATTGCCTAAAAATTGTTATTTTTAACAATTATTTTTGAATTTTATATAATATAATATAATATAATTTTATATAATATAATATTAATTTGAATTTTCTAAAATTTATTATATAAATTAGAAGGAACTAAAGATGAAAGAATGCACAATTTAATTTTGTTATTGATATTCATTTGTTCAGCTTTCTTTTAAATATATTTTAATAATTAAAATTAAGAATAAAATTATTTCAATAATTTATTATTTAAAGCATCGAAAAATTCCAGATAACTGTAACATCAAACGAAATTATATAAAGAACAAATCAACTATAATAGCTATGAATAAATATTACTCAAGCATTTTAAATAAAATACTTCAAATAATTTTATTTGAAATTTTTTAAATTATTTTTTTATCAGATTAGTACCCAATTCTACTTTCTTTGTTTATGATCATCAGTTTGGATGATCTATCTCAAGGAAAATTCAATTAGAGAAGAAGAAATAGGGATTGAAAATAGAATCAAGAAAGAAGCAACATAACATACCGTTGCTTTTATCAGATCGAAATGGAAAGATTGATATTTTCACGTTAAAAGTTTTTAACGTTCTATTAATTGCAAGTCTATCGTTTCTCGATTACGACGAGATGCGAAGGTTTTGTTCGTCTAGTATCGTTAATTTTCCCTTCTTGATTTTCAATCGCTAATTCGATTCCGAAGCGACGACTATTTTTCACGCTATCTTCATCCTTTCCTGGTACTGCCTCCTCTCTCTCTCTCTCTCTCTCTCTCTCCACACACACACACACACACGCCGCACGCACGCACGCACGCACGCATGTCCTATTGCGTCTTTCTTTTTTTCACGAAAAACTGTTGATGAAGACGAACAGCCGCAAGCAATCGACAATGCGATAGACCATGAAGCCGCGATAACGCTACTGCCTCGTTGCTTCTGTCACCCATTCGCACGCAAGCTTAATTATGATTAAGAACGTGGATAGATCGTAGGATTGTTGGTTCTCTGTGTTAGTTACACCTTTTAGAGAGATTAACGCGACCGATGGTTCGAACCCATATCATAGATATGGGTAAAGACATTTGTTTTATTGCGATTCTGTAAAGCTAAATATTAGGTCAATATGTCCATTGTTATGGTTAATAATTTTGGATAGATAATATGTCATTCCAATAGTAATAGAATGTTGAAATAATAATAAAATGTTTTAGGATAGTGGAAATTGGAACTGGTAGGCCAATTTTTTAATTTTTTAAATTACAAAGGCAAAATTAATAAAATAATAAAAATAATAATAACAATTTCTCATATTCTTTAAAATTATTTATATAAATTATTTTTCATTTATATTTTAAATAAAATAATAAAATGTTTGTAATTCAGAATTTTTTGAGAATGATTTCAAACTTTAAAATGATTTATCCCTATTGAATTAAGTCATTTGATTAGACCAAGATCGCTAAAAATTTGATATTTTTTAGTTTTTTAATAATAAAGCGTTATATGCGTTATATATATAAATCTATATTATTGTAATATAATCTTAATAATTGTTTAATGATTTTTTTATGTTTTCTTCTTTTGATTATAATTGTCAATAAAATATTTAATACATACAGTAAAATAAATATACAATTTAATATTATTTATTCTTATTTTAATTTTATCGAAAATTAAAATAAAATTAAAATAAATTAAAATAAAATAAATGACTATTGATAAATTTTATATTAATAATATCTTCTAATGCTACTAATTATCTCTGAAATAAGTAATAATCAATAAAGATTTAATAAAGCAGGTAATAATTACTATTATTGTCTAAATCTATAAAATTTAAGTAATCAAAAATAATTTCCATTTTCTAAGTTTGTAGAATGTAGTTTGTAGAAATATTAAAATATTTCAAATATTTTTAAAGTATAAAACATATATTAATTTTAAATAAGGATTGAAATCATTTTAATCTTTATTAATTTTTTTAATTATCAAAATTAAAAAACAAGTTTATTCATTAAGTTTTTGTTTAATAAATTAGTATATTATTATATATATTGTTTAATAAATCAGTATATTAATTAAATATATCTATTCAATAAAAAATCTCACAAAAATATTAAATTAATATTTTTTTTCTTTTAAAATAATTATACAAATAACTGAATTAAAAAATTATCATTTTCGAAAATGAATCTTAATCAATAATTGAATATTCAAAATAAAATTAAAATTTGAATATTATAATTTTCAATATTAAATTCAAATAGAAAAAATAAATATTCGTATAACAACAAATATTCCACTAGTAGAGTATCGAAACTTCTATTTTATCTTACTTATTAATATAACTCTTATTCTTAACAACATATCTTTTCTAATGATATGAATTTTTCCCATGATTTTTTAGCAATATTCAATTTATTGCATCGAAGAAATAGGGATTCCATATATGCTATTAGTATATCAATTTTTGTTTTTGATCAAGATGTACAAACAAAAAAATATATAATCAATGAATTTTCAAATTCAATTTTTTTTCTCGAAAAAAAAACTTCAACTATTATAAAATTTTTTATATAATTTTTCATTTTTTATCAGATAATTCACTTATATCCAATCAGGAATTCAATTTTATTCATACTTAAAAAATTATCAAATTTAATTTTTTTACAAAACAACAAAGAAAAAAACATTATTTTATATTTTTCGATATATTTTTTCATAAGCAATTCATTCATATCCGATTATATTAATCGAATCGATAAATCTCTACATTTATCTCAGAATTACATTTGTGAGCGAATTAACGACAATATTACTCTATTATATTAATATTTAATATATTAGTATTATATTAGTGTTTAATAATGTTAGATAATGCACTTTATACGTTCGTAATTAGTAGACGATAATCAAATCGAGCAGCGAAGATTCAATATTCAGAGAGACCAAACAAGAAGAGGAAAAAAACAAATCGAGAGAGAAAGAGAGAGAGAGAGAGAAAAAGAGAGACAGCAGTCAGACAGACAGAGAGAAATAAAAAAATACGTTGAAGCGGAGGACAGTGGGGTACGTTTGTAAATTTATGTTCAATTTCGTGGCGGATACGGAAGCGGCGGTCGAGCGGAATTTTCGCACGAGGATTTTAGCCTGCGCGGGCAATAAACCTTCGACTGGCCGGACGGGCAACATCGTCGAGAGGGGCTTGCACGATGCGGCTTCGGACTTGCCATAGACGGACAATCGCGTTGTATCCTGTATTCTAAAAAACGAAATACAGCTGTGGAAAGAGAGAGAGAGAGAGAGAATGGAGAAAGGCATAAGGAAAAAAAAAGAACAGATAAGGAAAGAGAGTGAAAGAGAAAGACAAAGAGAGACGATAAACACAATTGAAATTGAATATCGAAAAGCGTTAGGGGAGAAAGAGAAAGAGAGAGAGAGGAATTTTCGTGGTACAAAAGGATCGGTGCGATGTGGACGTATTTAGAGCGGAACTGGCCTAACCCGAAATTCGACCTCAGCGTGAAACACTGCTTGGGCGATTTATGCAGAGACGGAATTATTTGTGATGGTAGCAGCGAGCCGCGGGAAATATAGAGAGGGACCGTTTAACAAGAGAATGCATAGAGAAGGACTTGAATAATGAAATATGGACGCGAACCAATTTCGGGTATACTCAACTGATTGTGTGAATATTACGATGATATCGTTACGAATGATATATAAAAGGAATCACGGAATTTCGTGTTTTTTTTTTGATATTTTGTATTAATTAATGATATCTCGTATGGATAATATTCATTGATTAATTAAATATATATATAGATAATATAATATATTCGATAAAATGGAAAATTTCAAGATTTTCGTTCAAAAATTCACAATAGTAGTCATTTTTGAATTTACATACAGGAACATTATTTATAATTTTTGATAATATAATTTAAAGAAGAAACATACAATAGATGTAAAAAATATTTACAGTAATTAATTTTAACAAAAATATTAAATAAAAATTTCATTTATTAACTTCAATAAGTAAACAATATATATATATATATATTCCTAAAAGACTATAATTTACAAATTACAAAATATAACATCTATATGTTATTAAAATATTAATATATAAATATTAAAAAGTGGCAAAACTGTATTTTATTAAATATATAAAACAAATGTTATTATTTAAATATAAAAAGAGATAAAAATTTATTTATTCAGATTATCATTACATTATTTCAAATTTTCATTGTTTTATAAATAATTATTTATAAATTGCAATTTTTTTGTATGTTTATTACTTTCGTTAAAATTAATGATATCAAGTATATTGATAATAGCAATATTTTTTATTAAAAAATTATATTGATTTGGACATACAATCAACGAATAAAAAGAATATTGAAAAATTTCCAATATTATAAACTAATCTTTGTGTCACTGTTTATCGATTAATTATTTAACAATTTATCACAAATTGAAATAAAAAATTAAATTAATGAAATAAAGATACATATTCATTACTATCAAATGCAAGGATTGATATATATCCAAGAATATATATCATCATATAAGATATATATCATCATATAGATATCAAATACTATTAGAATACAAACTTATTTAAAATATAACATAAGTATAATAGAGTTAAGTTATTTGAGATAGAAAATTAATCAAAAGACTTAACAAAATGTGGCAATTAAGATTTATTGACAAATTCATAAATAAGATTTAGCAAATAGAGAATTTAAAAATAATTATATTATATTAATTACTCAAATATTATAAAAAGTATACATATTTACAATAAATTAAAATCATATAATCTATACAAATATACTATAAAATAATAATAATTTTGAATTATGTTCATAAATAAAAAAATTTTTCATCATTAATGTGATGTTAATGTGAATTATTTACAAGATGAATTCTTTCTTGAGAAAACAAATATATAATAAAATATTCTTAATATATTATACTAAATATAATATATTATCAAATAAAATTTTGAAATTATTAAAATATTTCATAAAATTCAAGAATATAAGAAATTTATATTAAAATTATGATAGTTCAGAAAATTTTTTCATATAATAAAAAGAATAAAATTAATATTTATAAAATTAATATGAAATTAATAATAAGTTACACTGTTTTCAAATATATATAAACATTATAAAAAATATATAATTTATATAGATTTAAAAAAAAATTCTATCTTATTAAAAAAATAAATTAAAAATGAAAACCTTCTTCAATCTAATTTTCTCATATTATTGAAAGTTCGCGTTCCAAAAAAAATTCTAAATAATAAAGAGTTAATGATAATAGACATTAATAAAAGCAATATTAACAATCAAAAAAGTTGATTCTTTTTTTCATTAGAAAACGCGATGAGAAAAAATTACTAAAGAAAAATTTAAAAAAAGAGATGATAATAAAATGAAAAAATAAAGAAACGAAGAAAAGATGAATAATTTGCCGAAAGTATTGTAATTTTCTTGGCAATGTAAGATGTATCAAAGGATGCACTCATGATTTTTTTCCTCTCTGTTATCCTATAATAATATCCTATAATAACCGAAATCAAAACGAGTCTTTCGAAGTTCTTCTATCGTAGGCCGTATCGATGATGTTTTGTTCTCTTTAGATATCTAACCTTTCTCTTAATGAATCCTTTACGTAATTAAATGGCAACGGAATCTTTGGGGACTCCTTTAATTAACGGCAATTATGAAAGAAGCGATTATGGAACACGGAAGATGACGAGAGGAAACGAAGCCTCTTTAAGGTTGATGAGCATCTACTTTGTGACACTTCCTAATCCTCCTTTCTTTTGTCTCTAAACTAAGGAAATTGTAGTTCTTTGGAATATTGTAATTGCGCAAACATAATTTGTTTGATTTTGAATTAATATTCTATAGTTCTATAATTTCTAATAGTTTGAAAATTTTGAAATAAAAGTACAGAATAAATTAGAGAAAATTTATATTCTTATTTTATGGACTTAGAAAACAAGATAATTCAAATATAATTGTATTTTTTAATTTTAATATTTCATATTATATATGCATAAATTTGATTTTTAATTTATTTATGAATAATAATATATAACTTGTAAAAAATATTTTCTTATTATACATAAATTATTTGAATTTTTCTTTTTTAATCTGTATTTTATTTCATAACATTACTTTCTATGGAACATCTTATATACATATATTTTTATTTTATGTGAAGAAAAGTTAAATTGAGCTAATAAAATTTATTCTACTTTACGAATTTTATCTTTTTGCATAAATTTAAAAACTGCTTCGTGCATAAATACCGAATAATAAAAAATAACATTTCAAAAACTTACAAGCTCGTAGTTTTTGACTAGCTGAATAAAAAGATGAATTAACGAAAAATGCTTTCAACATACTCGTAAAATTTTTTAAATTAAGATTTTCAATAAAAACAGAAATTTTTTATTTCTATTATTGTGTAATTTATTTTATTGTAATTTAATTAAATTCAAATAAATAAAATAAGAAATACAAATATATGAATTGTGCGTATATTTTTATAATAATATTTAAAATAAATATTAATATAATTCAAATAAATTATTATTATTATTATTATTGTTATTGTTATTGTTATTATTATTATTATTGTTATTATTGTTATTGTTGTTGTTGTTGTCGTCGTTGTTGTTGCTGTTGTCGTTGTTGTTGTTGTTATTATTATTATTATTATTATTAATATTATTATCATTATTATTGTATAAATATGATTATATAAATTTACATATAATAAATTTAATTGCTTTTTATGATTATATTTTAATAATTATATTTAGACAGATTAATATCCATACGTAAAAAAATCAAATATATAAATAAACATTTGAAATTAAAATGTGAAAGAATAATGCAAAACTAAGAACTCATTAACATCATCTAGAAATTGTCCATCATCTAATTGTAGAACACATAAACAAATAAATAAAATCAGGATTCTTTATCTGGATTGAATTAATATTAAATAACAATTAGTAATTTGATTTTAATATTTTATATTTTATATTTTGTTAATAAACTTCAACATTTTTTTATATTTTAATTCTTGTTAATATAAAATTTTATCTTTTTAATATAATTAATAATCATTTAGAGCAGGGTAATAACTAAGAATGTAATATTTTGTATTTTTTAAGTGTTATATTTTATTACTAAAAATAGATTTCTTGTAAAGCAAATTTTTGAAATCTTATTATTATATTATTTCATATTATTTGTTTGTTTTTATTATTATATATTATATTATTATATTATTTTATATGACTTATATATTTCCAACATTATGTATTCAAATAATATAAAATTTTTTAAAATGCAAATATATTCATTATTTTCATTATGTAATAACTTTACATATATGACAAATATGTAAAAAAATATATATTTAAATAAAATAAATATATATAAATAATTAAATTATATAATTCTTTATATATATTAAAATTACGTAAGAATTAATGAATGACATCGTTTTTTCAAAATTCCAACTTTGAAAAAAAAATTTTATATGTACAGATCTATTCTGTACATACTATTATATTATATATACTATATATATTATGTATACTTAATACTACTATACTACTATACTGAAAAATAATTTTTTTGTAAAAATATAAATTTCTTGAAAAGAAAAAAATTACAGAATATATAGATTTCACATAAAATATATATTTACATCATAATGCAAAATCGATGTTTTATTCATTTTTTTTCTCTAACAATTTTATTCTTTTTTTAATATTACGACAATATCCAATATTCCAATAGGAAAAAATAATAAATGGTAGAAAGTGATGGCGAATTCAAAAAAATTGTGATTTCTGTTAAATTATAAGAGCTATCAATTTTTATCCCGTACTGGTAACCAGTTGAGAGCAGACAGGGTGGCGGGTGAATCGGCTATCTCTCAGCCGGAACAGAACTGGAAAAAAAACAAAAAATGGTGGAATCCGTGAGCGAAAATGGGCGACGCTTTATTATAGCTGCACAGTTACTCCGTTCGTTTCTTACGGTGTCCCGAAGAATCGTAAAAGAAGTCACATTGAAGAAATATTATGACCGCGATTTTGTCTGTTGGGAAACGTTTTTCCTGTATCTTGATACAACAATAATCTCGAAGAGGTCTATGCATGTAATAAAATACATCTTAAGACACAAGCTATCTCGTAAATTGGTATTAGCTGGATCTGATTTTTGCGTGATTTTGAAGAATTTATATTATAAATTATTATAATATAATAAAATATTATATTGATCGATTTGAAAATTGCAACGTCTTTTCATATATTAATTTATTATTAGATTATGTTTATATATTTTTTAATTATAAAATTAAAGCATTGTTGAAGATAATAGATAAAGTTTTAGAATTTAATTGTATATTTATTGATATAAAATATATTTATTTGGACAAAATAAATAAAAAAATTTAAGAAATAATTCTAGAAATTAAAATAAATATTAATATTAAAATTTTAGACAAAGATATTAATATTAAGATTACATATTAAATTATGCAATATTTATTTACATTAAAAATAATTTACTTATTAATAATAATTTAATTATTTATATTATAATTATTCTAAACTATTTAATATTTTTAATAATTAAAAATCATTAACATGAAATATCTTTAATTCTAGAGATCAAAAATAATAAAAGTTGATATAATAATATAAAATTTTAGTCTATTTATTAAATTACAAATAATTTAATATATAAGTTTAATGAAGCGAAATGGAAAGAAAATGAGATCATTCTATCTCCGTTATATTATTGTTACATTCTGTTTCCATCTCATTTCATTTAAGCAAAGTTTAATATAATAATCATTGTATTTTTATATAGCAACATTTGTATTTGTTTTCGCTATTATTATTATTATTATTATTATCATTAGAATTGACTTTTGAAAGATCACAAATATATTAATATTCTATATAACAAAATATATTCTATATATATTTATATATATACTTTTGTTAAATTTTATCAAAATTTATCAAACATCATAATAACTTTTCATCAAACATCATAAATTAACATCATAATAACTATAAATATTTATGCATTCATTAAAACGACAATATCTTTCTTCTCTTATCAAGAAATTCAGAAATAAGATTAAATATAATTTATGTATGCATATGTAAATCCTTGTTTTATTATTCTTTATCTCGCATCCATTATTAAGATTGCTTTTAGATATTATAAAAAAGAATTTATAAAAATATGATTTCTATGTATAAAATATACGCAAAATATATAATATATATAATATAAAATATATATATATATATATTTTTATATATAATATATATATATTTATATATATTATATATAATTATATATATTTATATATATATATATATATATATATATATATTATATATATTATTTATATATATTATATATATAATTATATATAATTATATATATATATATATTTTTATATATATATATATATTATATATAATATATATAAAATATATGTAAATATATTATATAATATGTAAATATATATATAATATATATATAATATATAATAATATATATAAATATATAATATATGAAGAATAACTATACATTTTATATTATAAATATAATTTTTATTATTTTTATGTTAATGTTTTATGTTAGATGCCATCTATAAAATTTGTAATTATTACTTATAAAAATTACCTTTGAATATGTTTTTATTTCGAATGTAAAAAGAAAATGATATTAATTTATAATTGAAAATTAAGAAAAAATTGAAAAAAGTTGAAATTTTAGAAAAAAAATTATTATTCTTTAAAATTATTATATAAAAATTACATTGATGTGAGTTATAGTTTAATAATATATTAAAAAGATTTAATATAATTAAAAATCATTTTGATAAATAATATATGTAAAATAAATATTAATTTATATTACATACTTCTGCATGAAAAGTAACATAAATTAAATAGATATCTGCAATTTAAAATAACTATAAAAAAAGTTTTACTTCTTGATTTTAGCATCTATTTTCATTAATTTTGTAAAAAATTAAAATATGATTAACTGTGTTATAATATTGAAAAAAAATTGATTTTTTATGCATTATATTTTTCAGAATATTAGAAAACAAATAATATAATATTGTAATATAATATCAAGTGCAATCCAATATGCAGTATATATACATAAACATATATCATATTTAGATATGTAACAATTCTTAATTATTTTATGATATCATTTCAAATTTAATAAGTTAATAGATATATCAAGAAATATATAAGAAACATCTATACAATATGCATACTGTAAAAAAATTATTTTTTACAATTCTCACATAAAAAAATAATTATTTCTATCATTTCATTGTCTATTCGCTATAAAAAATATATTTATATAAAAATGTTTTAATTAAAACACAATTCGTATATTATTTAAAATTCTTCACCGATTCAATAAATATTATTTATCTCAAACTTTGTGATATCATTTTTGTCATATCATGCATTGAAGTGAATGCGAAGAAATTTGGAACTAGGACGCGGGAATTGAAATGAATAAAAGCGTTTTCGGCAAAGAGTTTAACGCTTTCAAAGATACTTTGAACCGATAAGAACAGCCACGCGGCTTGCATCGTCCCACCAAAGAAATGAACATTTCTCTTCGCGATACGGCATAGAAGGGCAGAAAGTATAAGCGAGTAACTTCATCTAACGCTATCAAACCATGTGCATCAAACAGAAGTCAAAAAAGTTTCGTCTTCGCAAAGCAGTCAAGCGTGACTTGCATTTTCTTTTTCGAGGCCGAAGATATCGTGAAAAAGAGAGAGTAAAGTCAGAGAGAGAAAAAGAGAGAGAGAGAAAGCAACTCTCGCGAAAACCATAAAGTCTTTTCCCTAACCAGGCGGAAGACGAATCCCTAAGAGGACGAAAGCATTTTCTAACTGAATGGACTTGGAAAGTGCATCTGGATGCGGCCAAGTGTAAGATAGTTCGATAGGTGTTTTTAAAAATCCCGCTCAACTATGCTGCCCTCTCTCAATGGCCATCCTCCGTTGCCATCCACTGTAAATTGGATTTATTTCTTTTTTTTTTTTTCTTTTTTTTGTAACTTTTACAAACTATTAACGAGAAAAGTAGTAAACGAAATGGACAGGACAGGAATTCGTTTATTACGGAGAACGAGTGCGCGTTTCGTCGCGGCAGTTTTCAATTAGTGAAACCGGCGTAACGAACCGTTCGTGTATGTTTGATATGGAGTTGAAGTTGAGTGAATAGATGTTTGAATTGATACATTAAAAGGATGAATAGGTTATTTAGTGAGTTTTCTTTCATACTTATTATTCCTCTCATCTATAATGATTTGACCCAGATTGGATTTAAATAAATTTATTGTTAAAATAATTTAAAATATTTGGTTATCAAATTAAGATCAATTAAAATTTACAATATTTTCATTCTTAGCTTCTTAAATAAAAATAGAGATTTTATATATTTTAATTCATTTCTTTTGATTCTTATTATTAAAGTTAAATTATTAAAGTTTTAAAATTTATAGAAGGTGCAAAATAAATTTTAATATCATAATACACATAATAAATATATGTTTTATTATACAAAATGTACAATAAAATTTATTAAATTTGAATGTATTAAATATATGAAAATTATAAAAATTTATAGAATAATGAATAATCATTTTATACAATTTTTTAAGAACTGAAATATTTAGTATTTTTTATTTAGGCTCAATATATATCATGTATATTGGTTCATCATAAATCAGAAATAATTACTTTAAATTGTTAAGAAAAGAATTAATTTATTATTGTTGAATTATATTATAAAGCAAATTGTGATCTATATTACATATTATCAATTTGTGTCATTTAAAATTTTATATCATTTTAATCAGCACAATATTTTTATACGACATAAATTCATCATTTTAATTGAAAACTTATTTATAAAAAAGCTATTTTTAAAGAAACTAATTCAATATTTATTTTACAGAAATTTTTTCATCTTCTTAATTTTTTCTATTATTTTTAAAATTATTAATTCTTCTGCACATTGATTTTTATAATTCTATTTTTATAAAATATTTTCATTTCTATATTTTCAGAAAAAGATATTTTTAAAAAAAAAGGAAATATCATTAAAAAGAAAAAAGAATAAAATTAAAACATTGTAAATGAAATATTATTTTTAAATATTTACAAATTCAATGAAAAAATATAATTACAAGTATATTTTAAATCCACATATTCCAAAATTCGATATATATATATATATATATATATATATATATATATATATATATATATATATATATATATATATATTGTATTGTATTGTATAAAACAATAGAAATAAGTTCAATATCTACAATGAAGTTGTTTATTTTTAAAATAAAAATTTTATCAAATGCATAAAATTATATAAATTATAAAAATGCATAAAATCAAATAATAGAATATTTTTTTATATAAAAATATAATTTATATATGTATAATATACATAAAAATTCAAAAACAATTAGAATATATATCTGTTCGCCTTCATCTCTTTTAAATTTTCTATTCGCAGCACTTCACAAATTGCCAATTTTATATTATTAAATATATTTATATATTTTTATTATTGTAAATGAGTAATGTAAAAATAGTAAATTAATTTCTAGAACTAATACCTCTGCGACAACAGTGTAAAAGATATTGGTATGTCTTTGAATTGACTTCTATTGTTTCGAAAGTCGAAGTATCACGAAACTACGGAACTAATTTAAGAACGATAAACCTTTCTCAAAGTAGCCACTCGGCGAGGCAGTTTGTTCAGAGCGGATCAAGCCGATTTTCCAGATGGACCAACTTTTAAAGTGCATTACGAAATTGTATATTACAATCGAGAGTTCACTAAGTGATTTCGAAAATTCAATGAGAAAACTCTATCTTAATAATGTTTCTTCTTTACGAAAGAAAAAATTCTTCGAGAATTTCTTAAAGATTTATCATCGAGATGTATAAGGAAAAAGTACACAACATAAAAATTAAGAAATCTACAAAAACATGTTAGTTAAAAAATTTTGAATTATTACAATTTCATAAAAAAAAAATAATTTTTTCATGAATAAATATAAATTTGAAAATTTATTTCTCTCTTTTTTATAACAAATATAATTAATATAATTCTATTAAAAATTCATAAGATATTTTTCTCGTCATTTTATTACATATATATTTTGAATTAATATAATATTTATATAATTCAAACTACATTATAAAAAAATTCAAATTCATATTAATTTAAAGAAAAATTTTTTACTTATTTTTACCTATCAAATTATGTGTTTACATATCAAAATGTATAAAATTAATTTATAAAATATAAATATAAATGTTAAAATATAATATAAAAATATAATATAATATAAAATTATTTTTCATTTAAAGGAGAAATTTATTCAAATTATAAAATATATACTATTATATTTATTAATATTGTTATTTATAAAATTCTAATAGTTCAAAAATGAACAGTTCTTCAAAAAAAATTTCATGATTATTTAATTTTAAAATAACGAATGTAACCTTCTATGCTACAGATTAAATTTCGAAAAGACGGGAATCTTTTACTCTGATTTTGTGAAAACGGAAGTGATTCGAAGTTTTGAACATTTTCTAGCATTGGATGACTAAAAGGTAAGCTTTTCCGTGAGTTCGGATTAATTCGGCCGATATTCGAAGAAGGCAATAAACAAAAGTTTCAAGAGAATAATGATTAAATGCGAAAATGGAATCTCTTGAATGGAGGATATGCTTTTACCACAAGCTTTTCTTCCTGAATATCAATCTGAGTTCTCACATCCCCCATATTCCCCCACGATCCCTGCGTTTATTTTGCTATTTTTCATACTTTGGAGACTTAATCCGCTGAATTTATGAATTCCATGCTCACTGAGCGGCTTTTCACCCTCTTCTTTTCATTTCTGCGTGAATCGTTCTGAATTTTATAATTCCCGAATATGTGAATATTTCTTGTTATAATTTATCATTTGGAATATACAGAATTTTTTTGTTTACTTGTTGATAAAGAGATGTCTTTTGATATGAATATAAACTGTACATAAATATATATACTTGAATATATTTATTTATACTAAATTTTTAATCTTCATAATACCGAGAAATTTATTTCAGATATAGTATTTTTATTGTAATTTTGAAAATAAATTTTTATATAGCTTCTTTATTTTATTATATATTTATTCTTCAAGAATAAGATTCAAGATATAAAACAATTTAGGTTTTTTTTAGAAATTTAATTTAGCTTTTTTTTCTTTTTTTAAATTAATATAAGAAATGCAGAATTTGACTCTATTTAATTCTAAGATGAAAGCTATTGAAGGAATAAAGATAGATACTGTACAAGAAATAAAGATAGAAAGAAAGATATGAAACTTATGTATAATATAATGAATATGTAGAACATTCTAAAAATGTAATACTTCTAAATTTATGATTTTAATATAATGTAATATATTTAATTTCTTATTTAATTTATTATACTTTTGTGTAATTATGTTTAATAGCAATTATAGCGAAAAGAAGATTGGAGTCCAAATTTTATTCTATTCTATTATATATTATACATATCATGAAGGTTAAAAAAAGGATTAATATAGATAAAATTATTCCAAACATGAAATCGAATTTATAAATTTTTTTTATATTTTTTTTTATATATAAAAAAATAGAAAATTTAATATAATTTGAATAATGCAATTTAATATATAATATTATAACAAACTATTTATTTATTTAAGAAATTTAGATATTTTTTTAATATATTCGAATAATAGAAACAATAAAAGAACAAAATTTAAAAAGTGAAAAAAAATATACAATTAAGTTATAGTTATTATTGTATTAAATTATATTATAATATAAATCATATATTAATGATTTATTTTATTAACTCTTTAAATATTTTTGCAATATTTATAAAATATCTATATATTTGCAATAAATATTTTATAACTTTTATGTATATTTTTAAATTTGTTTTATATTTTATTTTTATATTTTTAAAAGTTGTTTATCTACAGTATTCATAATATATTAAAAAATTTTGTAATATTGTACAATATACATATTGTATTTATAAAAATATTCAAATATTTTATATATTATATTTTATTAATATATTATAATTTATAATATACTAATAATTTGTATTAATATTATATTTTATTTTTTATTATTATTAACTAATTATGAAATAAATTATTATTTGAAAAAAAATTCTTAGACAACTAATTTGAAAACTAGATTCCATATTATATTTATATACAATAGAAAAATACTGGAATATTTTTTTTAACCTAACTCTTTATTATTCGAATATACTATTATTCAAATTATATGTACAGTATTATATGCAACTATTAAATATTTACATAATATTTCCATATTTTAATTTAACATATTCATAAAATGCAGAAATTAGCAAGAGATTTAAAAAAAAATATTTTCATCTTCAATTTAGTAAAAAAATATATTAGAAAATCAATGATTAACTGTATAAATAATAAAGAATGATCAATCGAAAATTATATACTATCTATCTTATTATTTACTACTTGTTTACTTATTTATCTATTAATTATTCTATTAATATAGTATATTATACTATATGTAATTATACTATCTAAAAATATTTAAAATTGACAAAAAATAATATTGACAAAAAATAAAACAAATATTGTTTTTTATGCGATATTAATGGTATATAATGATATTCATAATCATAATATTGTTTATTTGTATCATTTGATCTAAAATATATATTATATAAATTATAAATTATATAAATTATTTATATAAATATATTATATAAATAATATATTATAAAGTAAAAAATGATGTTTTATTATTTAAAAATTTTATTATCCAAATACATTTAATTTCGATTATCGAGATTCTTCTGTACAGGAATCCATATTAATTAAAAGTAATAATTTATTGTTATCAATTTTTCGTATTTATAAACAATCAAAAAATATATTAAAATTCATTATTAAAATAAGTAAATATATTATCGAATTATTTTAACCTTTTCATTGCATATTTTATTTACTTTTAATTGGCAGATATATAGTAAATCTGTTATGATGCTCATGGTAAAATTATTATCCAAGTAGACCTATGTATTATAAAAAATCAATTTTTATAATTCAATATTTTCTTATTTTTGAATTCAATGAAAAAGATATAATTAGTTTATATTCTATATTTTTAAATTTAATGAGAATAAATAATAATATTTTGTTATAAAAAATCGATATTTGTTTCTATATAAATTTATTTATTTCTTGATTTATAAATGTACACAAAATTATATATCAAAATTATCATAGTGTAATTTTATATCCTTGATTTGATGAATTCATTAAATCAATAAATTGATTTGAGTAAAATTGATTTTCATTTCAAAAATTAAAAAATCAAATTTTTTAAATTATATTCTATTCTTTATTTATCATAAAGATTAACTTTACAAAAGGAACTATAATCTGGAATAAATCATTTCCTCAAAAAGTGATATCCCTATGATGACACTCAAAATTCAAATTACTTTTATAATTATTTTATTATTAAAATGTTCAAATGTTCAAATAAATTATTAAAATAATAATAAATTACAAATACATAGAATATATCGTATTTTCTAGAATTGTAAGCCTTTTCTGTAAATAATTTTTATTTTAATGTCTTTATGATAAATTGTCTTATGATTTTTACTTGCCAAATATATTGTGTAAATCCATTAATAGAAAAACGCGAGCAAGAGTGATAACTTTTTCTTTCTTATGCCAATGGGATACATGATCGTACTCTTCGATATGGAATCGGATACAATAATATAAATTCTTAATCACTAATCATTAACATTTTGTAAATAAAACAACTATAAAAATTATTTGAAATTCGATAAAATTATCTTTCAGAAAATTTAATAGTTTTAGAATTTAATAGTTAATTTTGAGATTACGATTTTTTTTTTTTGCAAAATTCATTTCAATGAATAAAATATGATACAAACAGAAGAAAAAAGAATTTTAACTTTGAATTTGAAAATTCAAAGTTAATTTTGTATCAAATTATTTGAATCAATGTTCATCAAATCAAAGGTATACAATCATTATGTAAAAATATGATATCTTGATATATAATTTTATGACATTTTCTAAAATATCAAATCGACAATATAATATACTATATATATATATATTTGAGATTATTAAGACAGTAAAAAAATTAAAAATATTTCAAGAATTGTCTTCAATTGAAAAAAATAAAAAAACTAATATACAAAATTAGGAAAAAACTTTCGAATTTCACAAAAATGCTTTAATTGCAATAAAAAAATTAATAAATAAATTTTATTAAAATATATTTAAAATTTTGTCTACCTTTGATCTTGTCTTTTTTTTTATCTTATTATAAATATAGTCTATTGTAAAATCACAGATATTTATTATTCTAATTAATTAACAAAGTTTTACATTAGCATTTTTTTCTCTAACTTCATTTATTAAGCTTTTTTTTATTTATTAAATGAAACATTAAAAGTTTGCTTTAAAAAGAGTTACTAAATAATTTCAAAACAAATAACTTGCTTTATATAATATATATCGATAAAACTTCGTATCTATAAATATCGCTATAAATTTTTTTTCTCTCTTTCTCAAAATTAAAAATGATACATGAATAAAACATATAACGTTCGAGTTGAAATTTCATATATCAGCGCTCAATTTTTTCAGGAAAATATTTGCATCTTAATGCAACGAAGTAATTGGATTGCGTTCCAAATTGCTTTCCATTTTACATTTCGAGATGAGGAAATCAAATTTCTTCATATATAAATTTAACAATAAAATTCTATTAATTATATGATTAAATATGTAAAATAAGTAATAATGTATAAGTAATAAGTAATAAGTAATAAAGATAGAACTTAAAGTAAATAAAATTAAACAAATTCTCTTCATCAACAAAAGTTAACAAAAAAATTTGATTAATTTTCAATTAGATAGAAAAACAACTTTTGCGCGACATGTACGGCAATATTGCGAAACAGATTGAAAAATTCAGAAAGTTTTAATCGTTGAACGAATGAGTTGATGAAGGAAAATTGAAGTGAATTTAATCTTTTTTCCAAATTAAATGAATACCATGGAAAAAAACATGACAATAAATTAAACAGATATTTCAATGATTTTCAATGATTTTACATCTTAAATAAATTGAAAATAAAATTTATTATTAATCTTTTCAAGTTTAATAAAAATATATGGATATATAAATATCCATATATGTACATATTAATATAATGAATATATATTAAAATATTAAATAGAAAATAATAAAGAAGAAACAAAAAGAATATTAATAAAATTATAATTAGATAATAAAAATTTAAAGTAAATCAAATACGATATCTTTGAAATTTGATTTTAAAATTTAAATATTTATCAATGCTAAAATAATTAAGATATTTAATAAGTTTTACAATTAGATATCTTGTATTTATTACAATATATTATAAATACAAATTATTAATTAATATATTTAAATATTTAATTTCATAATTTTAATATATTATATATTTATATATGTAATTTCGTTGAAATAGAAATTTTCTCGCTAAATATTTAAGAATAGCGAATTAAAAAAATGTTTATAACTTAAAAAATTTTTTTAAATTAAACATATTTTTTTCATAAATTATAAAAATTGGCATAATTAATGTTTATTAGTACATTAAATTAATATAATAAAATATCATTTTGTTAAAATTTTATTTTAAGATGTAAAAGATATTATAAAGTATTTTGTAGGATAAAATGAAAAAAATTTATATTGTATTATTAATTTGTTAATATCCTAAATTTTCATAATTTTAAAGAAAAAAAAATTAGATTCAATTATATTTTTTATCCAAATTTTTAATTTTTTTAAAATTTTTAATTTTTAATTTTAGTTAAAATATTATCTGAATATATAATATAATCTGAAATTTAAATCTATAAAGAAGAAAAAAATAATCGTATATCTAATCCTTTAATAATAATTTTATATAAACAAGTAATATATAAATAGAAAGTAGAAGAAAGTCATCTAATATCAATGTATTAATTTTTACTTTTCCATTAGATATTAATTTAAAGAATTTCTTAAAATAATAATTTTTTTTTATATAACATAATTTTTATAATATATTCTATTTATTTTATAGAAAATGATAATTATAAAAATAATTTTAATAATAAATTGTAATAATAAATGTTTTAAAATTATAAAAACTTCGTTAAAAATATGATTGAAATTATATTATAAAATTATAACAGTTGTATAATATTTTAAATATTTACATGTTTTTATTATATTGTGTGAATGATATATTTTATTTAAATAATTTAAACATATGAAATTAAAATGAAATTAAAATATTTCATTTAATTTAATGTAAAATTTAATTTTATGTAAAAACTTAGAAAAATAATTATTGTATATGAATTATAAAGAATAATTCCATATTTTTGAAAACTGTTTTTCTTATTTCTTTTTTTTAATTCAGCTATTGAAATAAAATATATTATATTTGTTATATTATTTAAAAAAAATTTTTTTAGTTATGATGTTATGTTTTTTAATTCTATCTATTTTAATTTATAAATTATCATATAGATGCTTAAAAGTTTAAATTTCTTTGCAAAACAAAAGTTTTGTTATTTCTTTTGGGACATATAAATTGAAAATTAATATATATAGCTAAGTTTAATTCTTTTTAAATGTAAATATAATTATCTTTTAAGTAAATCATTATGAACTTATAAAAATATATTTATAAAATTTTCTTCCAATTTTTCTTAGTAACTTGAATCCAATTTTAGAATTCTTGAGATTAATTTTTGAATAATTTTTAACATATTATAATAATTATTCAAATGCTGAAAAATATTTTAATTTTAAAATTGTAAAATTTCATTTAAATTCTTAAGAAAAAAATTTCTCTAAATATCTTGTCAAATATCTTAATATAAATATCATATTTAAAATATGTAATTGCTATAAAAAAAAATGAAAATTGCAAACATCTAACATATCTCATAAACGTTAACATATATTTATTTTAATAAGTTTGTAAAATAATTCATTAAAATATTTAAATAATTATTAAACTTAATCTATACAAATTATATCTATATTTATATATTTATATAAGATTTATCTATAAATTTATCTATATTTAACATATATAACATTTATATAAATCTACATATATATAAAAATACAATATATATGTAATATTTATATAAATCTATATAAATATTATCAAATATTATAAAATAATAAAAATATTTTAAGACATAAAACAATTTCAATTGAAAGAAAACTAATATTTTTTTAAAAATAATCTTTTTTAATTATTTGAATTTAAATTATTTGAAAAATTATATATCATTATTTATTAAGAATTTATTATGTTATTTTTTAAAGAATTTTTAAAGTGATTTTTTTTTTTTATAAATAATTTGAAATTGTAATAATAATTACTACATGAAAAATGATAGTTTTGATGAAATTATTTACTATGTAATGTTTTCACTAATTTATAATTTTAATTTATAAAAATATTACAATTATTAATATTACAATTAAATTCAATAATTAATCTCAAAATATTAAAGTATTTTAATGAATTATTTTATAAACTTATTGAAAAGAATACACATATTATTAACATTGATATGTTATAATTTCATATAAATGTAAATTTATATAATTTACGCAATTCGACAAATACAAATTTGTAATAAATTTTAAAGTTAAATTCAGATTTACGTAATTATGTCAAAAAGCAACAAATAATGATTGTTTGCAAATATGCAATGATCTCTGTAAAAAATACTATTATTATAAATAATAATATAAAAAATTATAACATCTTTCTAATGAATAATAATAAATTAGAAAAATATCATTCATAATTTGTGTTGCTCGATTTGGAAATAAAATTATTTATTTAAAATTTAGTTTCAAAATTTATTTATTAACAAATAAAAATAATGAGCATATATATAATAATTAAAAATAATTATTATATATTATTTATAAAATTAGTATATTATATATACTAATTTTATAAATAATATATAATAATTTTGTAATTTTATTTTAATTTCATTATTTAATTTAAATATTAAAATTAATAATATTCATTATATTCATTATTTCGAGATATTTTATAATATTAAATAAATAATATAGTAACTACAAATATTCAGTTTATAATGAAATATAAAAATGAAATATAATAATGAATATAATTGAAAACAAAATTAAATAAATCACATATTTATATAAATTTAAAAAACCTAACCTTCAAAATTGAATTTGAATTATTTTAAATATTGCAACAAAAGTGTAATATTTTACCATTATATTAAAATAATACAGTAGAGTTTTAGTTATCCAAGATAATTTTTTAAATATCCGATAATCAATTCTTCACTTAATCCAATCAGATATACTTTTATATATATTTCATTCCTTTCGTAATTATTCCTTTTATTTTTCTATTTAATTCTTTTTCTTTTAATTCTTTTCCTTTTATTAAATTATAAATTCTGCTTAAAAAGTTTATATTTTTATGAAATTAGTCTTTTGTTAATTCTTTATTATGTACGATATAATTAAAATTTTAAATTAACAAAGTTATAATATTTTAATTCAGTTCCTTATTTTTAGTATTTAACTTCACAATCTATGAAATATATTAAAAATTAAAATATTTTAATAATAATTGACATTCCATTCAAATTAATTCAATCAAATTAATACTTTTCAAAAATTACAAATTTTAAAATATAATTTCAACTGTTGCTTTAAGTATTTCATAAACAATTATAATAATGTGAATTTATGTTTACATAATGATGTAGATTTTCAATTAAAAAAAAAATTAAACTATCTATTAATTTAAGAAAATATTCATAAATATTTATGACTAATTTTGAAATAAATTGTTCTTGTTTGCTTAACTTCTTTAGTTAATAGAAACTTTTAATTTTGGCTATTTTTTCCTTGAACAGTTAATTATGTATCGTATTTATGCAAAAATATTATAATGTAATAATAATTAATAGTTATAAATATTACATTATTTACTGTTATTATTATTATTTATCGTAGAAAAAATAAATTCGATTTTCACGATGGAATGAAATTAACATATTAATAAGATTGTAAAGAAAATGATTGAAAATTGAAAACAAAATAATTTAATTTTATTTTGTAACAATAGTTATCTATATTTTATGTTTTAAAAATATTACTATTTGATTGAGAATCCTCTATATAAGTTTTCAAATAATTTTATGTATTTTCTTCAACGATTAAAAATTTTTTAAATTTATTAAACTTATCCATTATTAATACAATAGAATTTCCATTATTCAAACCTTTCTTTACTAATCGAATATTCTATTATTCCAAATATAAATTATCTATATTTGCACTAATGTAAATAAAACGCCTTTGTTTATTATAATAATGAAAATAGAATTTAATTTAATTAAATTAATATTGAAATTAATATTGAATACGTTTCTAAGTATTTAATAACATCGAAATGTACATTTATCATTAGTTTTTTAAGAAAACATCAAGAATACTATAAAATTGGCAAAAAAAACTTATATAGTATTATGAAATTTACAATCATTGAAAATTATTAAAAATTGATAAAATCAAAAATTATTTTTAAAATGCACATTTCATAAATATTAAAAAATTTGTGCAATTTGATAGCTAAAAAGTATTAATTAAAATAATTTTTATATATAATTTTCATTTTTTTAATTTATAATAAATTATCTTTTATACTATTTATATATATTATTATTTACATTATCTCGATTTTGTCAAATAAATAAATATTTTATTTTCCTCAAAATATAAAATAATTCATCTAAGAAAAGTTTGTGTTTATTATCAGAAAATTCTCATAAAAATTCTCATAAATTCTTTCTTATTTTCCAATTCATTCAGATAATGAAGATTAATATTTTTTTTTAAAATAGAATTATTATATTGAAAATTTCTTCAAATATTGTATTCATTGTTTTTTTCATTTTAAGATAATTTATTCGTTAAAAATTATTTAGATATAATTATTTGAATAAAATTATTTAAATTTATATGTTTTAAAAATAGAAAGAATGTGATAAAATTTCATGTTCTGTTCCTTGAAATTTTTATATGCTCATTTCTGACATCTGGTCTTGTATTATCTTATGACAAAATTGCTTTTCATTTCTTTACTAACATGAGTTGTTCCTTTATTCATTCTATATGCGTTTCATCTATTTGTTTACAACATATATGCGCTGTGATTCCAGCCCTAAGTCGTAGAAAATGGTAAATTGTAGATTTTCCATTTGCAGATATCTATCAATCATCACTATTTTCTTTTCATGTGACACTGCGCCAGTTTTATAACGTGGTTTCTATATTCGTCCTCATGAAATCATTTTCTTAAATATTCTCATTTCTTATACAGTATTCATTCTCATCTATTATGCAGATTTAGAAGCGGATTTTTTTTATTTTCTTTGAAATAACTTTGCTGTACTTCCATTCATTTAAATTTTTCATTCAATAACTTTTATATATAATTTGTATACTTTTGTATGTATAATTATATATCTTTTATTTTTAATATTGCATATATAATATATTATGATTATTATTAACTAATTCAACAATTAGTAATAATAAATAATAATAAATCGATTTATTTTAGATTATGTTGAGATTAAATTTAAATTCATCATACCTTCATTACAAAAAGTCTAAAAAAATTAAAATTAATTATTGATAAAATATTTGTTCATTTAATTAATATAAAAAAAATAAAATATTAAATTAGTTTTAAATTTCAGTATATCAAATCTACTTTAGAAAAGTATCAAAAGAAATTCTATTATTAATAAAAACAAAGAATATTTTTTCAATATTTTACAGTTCAAAAAATTATTAAATAATATCAATGATAAATTTTATATAAAACCAAAAATATAATAATAAAATATAATATAGCTATTTCATAAAAATATCATGAAAAATATTATAAATTAAAGAATATTATATATTATTATATTATAATTGTATTATAATATAATTAAATCAGAAAATAAATATTTCTAAATTAAAAAATAAATAGTTGAAAAATAAAAAAAAAAAGAATTCATTTTTGAAAAAATTATAGGAGTTCCATTTTCTTTATTTCTTCTATCTATGTTAATAAAAAATTTCACTTGTTTGAAATACCATTTTTTATGTTATTTGATACGAATTAATCTCATTCTATTAAAATATTATTTTCTGACTTTTTTTATCTCATTTTCGGATGAAAAAATTTTTTTGATGAAAAAATTTTTCTGAAACATTTCCATTACACATTGATAATTTACTTTTATATGTATAATATGTATAATTTATTTTTATTTTTACTTTTATAATATATTTTTATATACAAAATGTTCTTGGAGAATTGATTCTAAAAATTAAAATAAACACAAAAGTTGAAAGAAAAAAATTTCAATTGAAATTTATTTATTAAATTATAAACAGTTAAATGAAATGGAAATAGAATAAGATAGCTTCAATAATAATATATTCATTACAATTATTAAATCTTTAAAATTTTTTTTCTAAAATCAATGATTGTAATATTATATATAGAAATATAGTAAATATAATAAATTAAAGAAAAAATATAATGAATCCAATTTTCAAAATGGCATGTATAATCTCATTAAAAAAATCATAATTTTTTAATTTTTTAAAAGATTTTAATTGTCAAGTTATTTTCATGAAACATCCATATTTACAATATTCAATTAAATTATTTATAACTTTAGCATTTTTATTATTCTCTTCATTTTTTTTTTAATTTTGAAATATTAAAACACTTTTTATAAATACTAGATAATATAAAAAGCAAAAAATTAATAAAAATTAATTTTTAAAATTATTAGTTCCTTTTGAATTCCCATATTTCTTATGATTTTTATCTCTAATAAAATTCTATATTTAATAATCATCATGCCAATAACAATATCATTAACAATCCTAAACACTTATTTTGAAACATCAATAAAATTTAGAATTTTAAAAACTAAAATATATCACAATCTAAAATATAAATTAAAATAAAGTAAAAGCTAAAGTATATTTTCAATCTTTTTAAAAATACATAATTAATTCCCATTAGAGTTCTTTTTTAAAAACTTTATATACCAAGCATATCATTATCGTGAATCTCAAATCGCTTATTTTCGGCACCGAATTAAATATCCTCGGGCGCTCTTCGGCACAATATCTATCCATGATACAGCGAAACTTTCGAAAAACAGGTGATTGTGCATATAATCTGAAAACGAGAAACTTCAATGACGATCGTTACCTACTAAATGGTGTTATCGTAATCGCGATTACCGGCTGCATCGTGACCAGTCACTATTTTATTGGCGATTTGGCGATTGGTTGATTCCATACGGGTGATTCGCTAATTACGACATAGCAGTGATATCGCATAGAACGAGAAATTTACCAGAATTGCGCTTTAAGAGTTTTACCGGAAAAACGGTAGCCAATACTAGGAAAAATATACAGTGAAATGGAGCGAGCTGGCCGATAGCCAGGTTAGCAGTTGATATCGAAACAAGCTTTCGTAGACATTGACTGGGAATTGATCGACATTCAGAGCCGGATATTACGGTAAATCGGGATCATGGAATATCTTTGCCAAATAGAAATTCGACCAAACTGTAGAAATGGGAATTGGAAAATATTAAGTAATGAATTTTTTAATGAAAATTTTTATTCCCACATTGCAAAATTTTGCGAGGAGAATTTTGTCTTTTTTTTAAAATAAATTTACGATATTACGATGCTAATTCTTGTTCGAATTAAAAAAAATTTTTGAATGTAATTTTGTTTGATAGAAATCATTTTTAATGTTACTGTTGAATGTTAAAAGAAATTAAAAAAAATAATTGTATAAGTATTAATATCCTTTTATAAAATAGATTAATATATAGTAATATTATTGAATTTAAAATTAATGAAGTTATAAGTTGTAGAATACAATCATAAAAATATTATAATATTAAAAAAAAAGATAATATGCAATCTTGATTTGTCTATGTTAAGAATAGATTTTAATAACTTATAATATGCATAAAAAATGTATAATATATATAATATATGTAAAATAAAAATTTTTAAACTAAAACAAACATAAAAACTGATAAATAAATATATTGAGATTTCTTTATGTATAAATAATTTTAATTTGTATTGAATAAAACAAAATGAAAATACAATAATTTTTTTATCTAATTTAATTTAATTTAATTTATCTCAATTTATTTCAAATATAAAACTGAATATTTAATTTTAGATAGATGTTTAAAAATTAAATATTTATATATTTATTATTTGATTATGCGAAATTTCATTATCTCAATAATTTTTGCTTAATGTTAATTTTAATAACAGTTCAAGTAGTATAAATAAATATTAAGAATATTAAAAAAAAAATTCAAGATTTTAAAAAGTTGTTTAAAGCTTAACAGTTCAAAAGGAATAAAAAATGTTTAATTAACATAAGCTTTATAGTTCTTTTGAATAAATTTTTTATTATTAATATTATTTTGCTATGAATGAATTTCTTTATAAAATATTGAATGGAAACAGACGTAAGAATGTAAACAATCTAAATAGATGGATTAATTCAGAAGACTATTAATTTAAGATTTTCAGAATTATTACTAAGAATTAGAATTACTAGAATTATTATAATATTAATTAACATTAACAGAGATTATACGAACATAAAAACAGAATGCAAATTTTCAATATTCATTTAGTATTAAATGTGGAAAATATTGTCTATTTTGTTTATTATTCAAAATAGCAAATATGCATGTTATCTATAGTCTTGTCATGATTTTTATTTTGTTCTATAAAATAATCTTTATTAATATCAGTTAATATTAATAATTGACTAAAATTATATTAATGTTCTTCTTAATCTCTTGTTGAATATATTGCAAAGAAATTTATTCACAATATTAAATATTCAATATCAATGATAAAAATCGATTTTATGTCAAAAAGATTGATTAT
The DNA here is from genome assembly GCF_003254395.2 of Apis mellifera. Taxonomy (NCBI): domain Eukaryota; kingdom Metazoa; phylum Arthropoda; class Insecta; order Hymenoptera; family Apidae; genus Apis; species Apis mellifera. The sequence goes on from NC_037648.1 coordinate 6,011,050, forward strand.
GGAATCTGTGTTAATTGCACATATTACATTTTTTTTCTTGGTGAATATTATAAACTTCAAATTTAAAATCTTGAATACTTTTTTTTTTAACATCTTATATTTCTACTTATCATCATTTATCCTAATCGAACAAATTAAATTATCAGTTTATGTGTCAATATCTAAGCTATGTGTTATTGAAATAATCATGTTTATAAATACATTTTACACGAAAATTAGTGTAACAAGTTTATAGCAGTAATTGGAAAAGCATTTCGACATCAAAAAGAGTAAATATCTAGAAATGATCTTCGAAAGTAATTTCGCGAAAGGATATAAATCAGGAATCCAACGAAAGCGTAGTAATAAAGTACTGAGAGAGAAGTTGTTACATTGCTGCGAAAAAAGGAAAGTTATAACATGCGAGCTTTATTTGCACGCTGAGGAAATCCTTAACATTCGTAAAACAATAATCGAAGGCTCAACATAGTTTCAATTCTGATCTCCCCCTAAATGCCTTGAGAATGAATTCTTTTCATCAATGACGATTGGTCGACGGAAATCAGCTTCGATTGTTCGTAAAGGATTAAAACAAATAAAATAAAATATATTTTATGCGACATGGAATTATATATTGGTAAAATATTATTAATATAATCTGAAATCATGGAATTATATGTTAATTTAATTCTTTAGTGATTTCTTTAGTATATTAATTTGATGAAGTTTGATGAAAATTGTTACTTCAATGTGTTATATATTAATTACCTTTGATGGCAATTATCGTTTGATATAATCACTTAACTATAACTGATAAAAATAATAAATAAATATAATGAAATGTAAATAATGAATAAAAATGTAAAAAGACGTTTTGATATCAGTTTTGATATGAAATATTATTGTAAAAAAAAATGCTTTCAATTTTTCAAAACAATACTATCTAATATTTATTTAAATGGAATACTATTTTGATTTTATGAAAATCTAGACAAAAAATAAATAAAAAATTTAAAATTTATCTTTGAATACATTTTGAAATAATCTTGAATCAACCAAGATTACAAGAACAAAAAAATTTTAAAACAAAATTAGAGTACCAATATCTATATTATTTTATTTTATTTTTTTTTGTCATTATCACTTGATGCTCAATATATCCATATCAAACACTTAAAAATTATTACAATTTGTTATAGAAAAAGTTAATTGTAATCATAATTGCAATAAAATATATTCTTATAGTTATCTGTGCATTAATTATTTTTATTTAAAAATCATAAGATAATCTTCATATAATGTTCTTTTATATTTATAAAAAATAATTTAAAATATAAAAAATTATTTTATATTTTACATAACAAATTCATTAAATTGTTTTATTTAATTATAATGCTCTTTATAAGATATTATAACACAGATTTGTTAGTTGCAGAAAGACATTAATTTTTTAACATATTTTTTTAATGTTACATTAATTCAATAAAACATTATTATGCCAAAATAATATCGAATTATACATATATTATTTATGTAAATTATATATTAATTATATAAAACTTGATAATTTTAATTCTTTTTATAGAAAGATAATCCTATAATTTTTTTACATTATAATAATTAAATAATAATTAAACATAGTTATGTGATTGAATATTTGTAATTTAATTATGTATATAAATTATATATAAATTATATATAAATTATATCTCATTTTTAGATTTATCTAGCTATTATCTAAACTATAATTACAATTAGTTATAAAGAGATATTAACTTTATAAATTTTTTAATATGTTAATAGAAATAGTGTTATATAGTTATATATGATAAACACAGTTAAATTTTTTTAAAAAATTTTTTAAAATATTTCAAAATATTTTGTTTATATACATGAAAGTTAATAAGATTTTATATAGCAGAAAATAATATATTTAAACTGAAATAAAATCATAATATTGAAAAATTTCTTCATTACTGAATATATTATTTGCATTATAAACTTACGTGAAATTTTAGTAAATAATATAATATGTATAATATATAGTATTTTATTAAATATTATATAGTATTATATAGTATTTATATAGTATTTTATTAACAAAAAGCTATTAAGAAAGCAAAATATTTTCAAAAAATATAATTTGTCTTTACATTTACAATTTTTCGCAAAGACAAAATTTTATTATATTCATGAAATATTTACAAAAGAATAAAAATCATTACATAATGCAAAAGCAAAATTGTAACGAACATGAGTCAACTAAATCGACGAAATTAACTCATTAGCATATGGAGTTGCTGACCTAATTTTATAAATTAATTTTTAATTATGTATATAGAATATTCAAATTATATAATAATGAAAGTGATATAATAAAACAGTAGAGAATATCAGTGCAAAAATAAATATAATATAGAATATTAGAATTTTAATAGAATTTTATTACTCAAAATTATTATAAATTAACTATATACTTATTATAAAATAATTCTCAAAAATTTTTGTATTTTATTGTATTTTATTTTATTATATATAATTTATTTTATTTTTTGATTATTTATTTTAATTTCTTTTATATTTATTATTATTTACAATATGAAATGTTATGATGTTATTTTAACATTTTATAGAGCAATATAATTTGCAAATTACATATAGATATGTTTATAATTAAAAAATTTTATTTAATTTGATTGATTATATATAATTGATCTCATTAGTTATAAATTTTATTTATAAAAATAATTTATTTATAATAAATATTTAATTTTTGTATTTTAGATTTAAGTATATTTATAATATTTCTAATATCATTAAAGATATAAAATAACAAAATCTATTACAAAATAACAGAAAAGATTTGATTGATTTATCAAATTTCACAAAGTTTAAATAATAAAGAAGTTTTAATAGAAAATAATAATAAACTTTTAATAGAAAAAATTAAAAAAAAAAATCATTTGAAATATTTATATCAATTTTAAAATTACAAAGTTTTATTTATAATCTATTAAATCTATTTATATAATCTATTATAATCTATTATAATCTATATAATCTATTTATAATCTATTTAATAATATACATAATTTTACTATAAAAATTTATATAATATAATATTATTAATTATAATTATAAACTTGTATAAACTAATTATGAACTTACTCAATTTATATAACATAATATTTATACATAATTTATTTAGAAAAAATATAGTTATATTATTTTGTAAACATTATTTTATATTTTTTGGAATTATTTATCTTTTATTCTTAATATATTCTTTCAATTATAAATATAGAAGAGAAATAATTTTCAAATTGATCTCTCAATAAAAAATTTCTAGAAAAATTGTTTCTTGTAACTTGATAAAAATAATATCTATTGAAATATATTAGACATGTCATTTTCTCTATTTGTATACTACTATATCATTAGTATTTATAAAATGTTTTCGAAAAGATGAAATTTTATATTTGTAAAAAACAATGTTTCTAAACTTTATATAAATCATCTGTTAAATTGAATATTTCAAATAAAAATTATTGAATTACAAGAATATGTATTTTGTATTTAATGATTTATTTTTTCTTGATAATTCTCTTTTATTTATTATTAAAATTATATCAATTACATTAAACAAAAATTATAATAATTTTACATTTTTTACGATATCTTATATTTCATTCTTCTTCATTTAAATTATATCGTATATAATATACAGCAAAATGAAAAATAATTATAATCCTATAAAAAAATAAGAACAAAAATTATCATTTTTCTTAAAATTCATATTAACTAATAATGATCCTATATATATCTATAAATTATTGTCAACATTAATTAATTATTAATTAAAAATATTTATGTTAAACATTAGTATAAATATTTATAAATATTTACAATAACTATTATTTTCTTAATTGTACTTTTTCATATTCACTTGTATCAGTAATAATTTTCAAGTTATATTAAATTTTATTTAACATTTTATTTATTAACAGAATGACTATTCTTTGATTATCTTTTATAATAATAAACAATAATAAAAAATTTTCTTGCATTTTATATTAATATTATAAACTTACAGAAAATGCATTTATATAAAATTTACATAAAAATAATTATTATTATAGAATAATGATATTTTCTAAAACATGTATTTTTCAGAGATAACACAAAAGATTCACAATATCATGAATATCACATTATTTTCTAATTTAGATAATTCTATCGAAAAAATATTGAAAAAGAAAATGAAATTCAATTACAAAATAACCTTGCAGGAGAAAATAACCTCGTTACTAAATTAACACCGCGTTAATTTAAACAAAAGAAAGCGGAACTGATATTTGCAAAGAGCTATGTACATACAAATTGAACAATGTAAACGCATCGGTTTTAGACATTTCATTCATGACTTGACATATTCACTGAAAAAAATAAAAAAAATTATGGTATCGATTTTATACAATATAATAACGCGTTGATAAAATTTGAGAAATCGATCACGAAAGCACCTTGTCAAAATAATCGAAAAAGAAAAAAACAAAAAAAGTGAACAAAAAGTCAAAACAAAATTCGAAAAAAAAACAAATAATGGAAATGATTTAGTTATTATTACTTAGAACACTGTTTTCTAATTTTTTTTTGAGACGTGAATCCTTTTTACAATAGACAAATAAAACGCCATCTCTCTTTTCACAATTATTTAAAAATAAATTTTTAATAATTAAATTGTAATTTAAAAATATATTTTTGATAAGATAAATAATGTTATATAATTATATAATGTTATACAATTATTATATATAATTATATAATTATATAATTATATAACATTATATAATTATATATAACATTATATAATTATATATAATAATTGTATAACATTATATAATTGTATAACATTAATTGTATATAATTGTATAACATTATATAATGTTATATAATTATATAATTAAAATTTTTTAAAAATGGAAATTAAAAAATAAAATTAAAAAAGAGATATAAAAAGTTCACGATGAATTTTCAATATCTTAAATTGATATCTTAAATTGATATAAAAATTGAAATAGATTGAAATAAAAACATTATCTATCAAAATAAGTATCCTTATTGTAATTTCTATCTCTAATTTTCTATGTAAATGATTGTATTAAAATAAACAAATGCTGGAAATTTTCGTTTTATATATATATTTTTATAAAAGTAATTTTTATAACATAAGAACTTTTTTTATAAAAAATAATTCTTACTATTGTTCAAAAAACTATTTTTTGACTTGCATGTGATACATAGACTGAAGATTACTTGCAATGTGTTTTATTCCAATATTTCATTAATATTGAGGTCAACTTTTTTAAAATGGTATAATATTATATCAACAAAATATTCGAAAATACTCGAATTCTTCCTATCACTAGTTTTAATTCCAAATAATAAATATATAGATCATAAATTAGATCATAAATGCTTCAAATTTTCAATAAAAATAATTGAGTTAATAAGCAATTATTTTCTGGTTCTGAAATAATTAATTTACTATCTTTTCTTCTTTATTTGAAATTATTCACAAAATAAGAAATTCGAAAATGAATAAAACTCTATAATTTGGCAATCATAAAATATTATCTAAAAAAATTGCCATAATTATTTATTGTAATTATTTTTATAAATATAATATTCTAATTATTTATAGAAATATTTATTTATTTAGTATTACGAGAGAATCTATAGTATCTGATGAATTGACATTATAAGAAAATTTGATGTTTCTTGGAAAACTGCATTAGAAGAAATTAAATTTATACAACTAACTACAATAATTAATTGTTCACATTCTTTTGTAATATCTTCGAAATATAGACATGCTTGCTATATAATAGATTTGTAATATAATTTTTATAATATATATATATATAATAGATTTGAATTTGTTTCAAGGTAATCATGGACTTTGATAGTCATATCTGTTAATAAAATTTTAAAAATATTTTTAATGTATATATTATACCAAATAATATTATCTGAGTAACTGATTGTGATAGTAAATATATTAATAATTAAAAATTCATTTTACTTTTAACACTAAGTTAGATAAAACTTTGAAGATTGATATTATGGAAAATCATTTTTATAACATAAAAAATACATAGAATTATAATTAAAAAATTCAAAGTCAAAAAAAAAATGAATAAATTATCAAATGAATAAATTATCAAATAAATAAATTAATTGAAAGAAATTGCGAAATTTTTTTTCTTTTACTTACAAGAAAAAAAATACTGATTAATAATAACAAAAACATCTTATATATTTATAGAATTTTTCTATAAAAAAATGTTCAGATATCTTTTACATATATTTTTACATATATAAATTACGCATTTGTATTTTACATATATAAATTTTTCAGTATGATTTAATATTATTGAAATGAAAACATTGGTTGAGAAACACTGCTTCGAGAAATTAAACAACAATGATTATATCGTTTTCACCGGTCTCTCAGAAATATCGCGGAAAAGGGAAATTACAGGAAACATTTGAGCCGCATAAGGTAATGGAATGTATAGCGACATCCGCGATCAGAAAGGCTAAACGAGTGCACGGTCGAGCAGCTCGAAACACAAAGAGTGCCATGCATTCTGCATCCATCCATTTCATTTCAAATCCAATTTCAAGCCAACCATCACCCCGTCAAGGGACGATCTTTCTCTTCCCCTCTCTCTCTTTTTCTCTTTCCCTTCGCGACGCGCTATCCATTGTACACCCATTGTATACGGACCGCAAGTATTCTACGCATGTCGATCCTGAATTCTAATTACAGCCCGTTAATTAGCCGCGAACCAAGTCTTAGGTTCATTACAATTCGAACTCGTCTTGCTCCACAGAATTTTGTTCTTGCTCTATTCGTGCCTGTTACCTATTCGGATAAAAAGAGGGAAGAAAGGGATTTATCATGAAATTTGAATGCCTGGTGCTCGGCCCATGGCTGATCGGAATAATTTGATCGCGAATGATCGTACCATAGCCACCGGCGTGTACTACCTCGGCTCGTTACATCCAAGTAAAGTGGTATATTTGAACCGGAGTAATGTCGGAGTTCAAAGATGTTAATTCTTCATCATGGTCTAAGAAAATATGACTATTCTAAGATTGTAATGAATTCAATTTGCATGTACCTTATATATAGTTAGTTACAAAAGATTTCGTAACTTTGAGGGTAAATATTAGCAAAATAAAGAAAATAAATAAGAAGAATGATTTTAAAAAATAATTAATATTCTTAAATTAATATTCTTACATTCAATTTACAATTTTTTGTTTTCAAAATAAACAACATTGCTTATGTTATATATAAAGAATATTATTATGTTTTCTTTTTTTTTTAATTATAAAAAATTTTTTATATTTCATTTTCATATACACATTTCTTACTTACTTTAAAATAGATCTACATTTCTTATTACAAGCTTATAAAAATATATTATACATAAAATCCGGAATATTATGAATTGCCATGAATCATAATATGGAAAAATAAAAGAAAAATATTAATAAAATTTCATATCATATTCATAAAATGAAATTTATCTTTAATTAATAACAAAATCTTTTTAGAATTGTTGCACAACAAAATATTGCATTCTCTTTTAAATAATAATAAATAAATTCCTTAAATAATAATATTAAATAATTAAATAATTTGAAAATTTGAAATGAAAATTGTAAATCAAATAGCAAAATTTTAATCAATTTATTACTTGACTGATAAAATTGTCTATAAATTGTCTTATTATATCTTTTGATAGATATTTTGAAACAAAAACATTTATAAATCTAAATAGCAAATTAAATCAAATATTAAATAATTAATTAAATATCGTATTATAAAATGAATTTAGAAAAAGAGAATATTATAATATTATTTTAAAGATTTCAATCATTTTAACTTTAATATCTAATGTCTAATAATTAAAAATGTAAATTGTATAACGTCATACAGTTTAAAAATGTAAAAACTAATAAAAAACTATAATAAAATCATATTATTATATTTATAATAAAATCATAATTGTAAAAAATAACTTTTTTATTATTCTTAACTAATTTTCAACGACTTTATCCGATTTTAACAAATTACCAGACGTATTTATCGACTTTTTTACTCGATGATTAATGAGCTTCCTTAGAAGCTTCCTTTGTTTAAAGTAACTTATAGTAAAATAGTAACGTTCATTAAATGTAATAAATAGCTAGATTAAAAGTGGCGCATCTTTCCTCTTTTTCAACATGGAAATAATCTCTTTAAAGTGGTTTACTTCCTTCTATGCAATGACTAACGATTAATATACAACGATACAAGCTATGGTTTGCAAAATAAGTTAATGGTAATTTCTATGCAAGATGAATACTAAATATTTCGCTTTATACTTTACTTTATTATTTGTTATTTTAACAAATGATTAAATTTTATAAAAATCTTTTTAAATGAAAAGATAAAAATCAATGTATACGAAAGATCTTTTTGAATAAAAATAGAAAAACATTATTTTTAAAAATAAAAATAAAAATAAAAATATATATTTACGTTGATGAAGATTGAGTACTTTTTTAATTTAAAAAATAATATTTAAAAATAATTAAAAATAGTTAAATAAAAAATAAACGTATTTAAACGAAATTTATTTTAGATAATAATTAAGAATTTATAATTAAAAATTAATATTGTAAAAAATAATTTATTATCTATAAAGATTATAGATAATAATTGAGATTAATTTAATTTCAACTAAAATATTATTTAATAAATAATATATTTCAATTATGTATATTATGTTATGTGTTATTTTTAAATTGATCAATTGATTATTTAATTAATTTAAGACAATATATAAGTGAATATATAAGAAAATAATAGATTGAAAGATTAATTGATAAAGATTTATTTTAGATAAATTTAAAAAGATAAATATATTATAATATTTATTTCTTATTTAAAAATTTCTTAATTTCTTTATTAAAAAGTTTTTGAAATAAGATTTCATAGGAATAATCATAGAAAGAATGTAAAACTGTTATTCAACAATAATAATATATACATTGCTTATATTAATATATATATCATAAATCATTTAATTGTAAATAATTAAATTACATTTTGCATAAAAACTTTATAAAATATATGTGTTATTTCAAAAATAAATAATTTTTCAGATAATTTTTTAAAATAAAATTTAAAACGATGTAATTTACAAATTTTTCAAAACGCTAAATCTAATAAAAAAAACAAATATTTATTCTAATAAATTATAACTATAGATTATAAAATAATAAATGAAATTAATTATGTAAATTAATTATGAAATATTATTTGAAAATTAACGTTAGATGAAATGAAAAAGAAATAATGTGAAATGATAACGTAATGAAGATAATTTATTTTATTTTCATTTCGCTTTATTTAAATGCTTTATCTACGTACATAAATTATTTATAATTTAATTAAGTAAATTTTATTTTACATTTTTGTATATCAATTTTTGTCCTTATTTTGATCTTTATTAATTTTATCAATTCAAACTTCTCAAAAGTTTTTTATAAATATATTAACACTCTGCATATCTGAAATGCTGATATTCAATACAGTAATATTCAATTAATATTAAGATAATATTAATATAAGCGAGAAATTATTTAGCATTGTTATTGTTAATTCAATATTAACAAGCATATACAATAATTTTAAAGTGAATAAATGTTTTGAATATATATCATATGTGAAAATACAATAGTGCAAATATAAATTATATAAGTATTAATTTGTAATAAGTATTAATAAGTATTGACATATGCGAAATAATATAATCAATCAAAAAGAACATATATTAATATAGTTATTATTATATCTCTGATATTTATTAATAAAATTTATATGACATTAAAATGTTTTATTTTTATATTTAAAAATTTATTTTAAGAATATTTTATATATCAAATTTTGTTTATTTATAAATTTTTCAAAAATAACGCATACATTTTTATAATTATTCTGTTTTCATTTTTCCAATATAAATTTTCAATATAAATTTTTTACGATAAAAATAAAGTTCGTAAAATTCCACGGTCGACTAGATTCATCACATGTTTGAAACATTTATGTACACCTGAAAAATTTCTGGATTGGTTTACCTCGCTTATAGCTGGTTATTCATGAGATTTTGAAAAGAGAAGATTCGAATCTTATAAATACATTATATCGGCTTTGAATAATCTAAGATATTTTTAGTCTCATCGCCATCCTTGAATCCTTTCCCCTCTCTATTTTTGCTCAGGCAAGTTCCGGAATTATCGGCAAAACTTTTATGCCCAAGATGAAGAAGCCGATCGCTCTGGGGAAATCTCCTTGAAGCTTCCGACAAGTGAGAACAATTAGACCATTCTGTGTTCTTCCATACTATGGTTAGTTAATCGTCGATATCCATTTTTAGAACGCGAACTTATATCAAGTTTCGTTATCACGTTCTTTCCATTCGTTTTACTTTTGCTTCGTCGTCTATCTTTTTGTAGCATGAACTCTACCAAGGGGCTAATGTAATGCCTATCAAAAGTTGGAAATTAGATGTTTGAACTATTTGAGACTAATTAAAAGCATGTATTTAAAGTATGATTTAAATTAATTGATGATTAAATTTAACGTTGAATTTAATGATTACATTATGTTTTTATAATGAACGAATTGTAAGATATTTTTAATAATAATCATGCAATTATATTTTTATTGTCATGAAATTATAAGATATTCTTTAATCCCTTTCGAACCATAAATGAAAAACTCTATTCATAATTAATAAATTAATTAATAAATAATGAATAATAAGTAAATTATAATATTAATAAAATAATTTTAAATTAAATTTATTAGTTAATTTTCTGGAAGATAGTTCAGTGCAATAAAAAATTTTTCTTGATATTAAATGATATTAAATGAATTATTTAAAAATATATAATTTTATTCAACAAAGAATATTCGAAATCGAAAGAAAATATTAAATTATATAAAAAATTAATAAAAAAACAATTATGAATAATATAATTATTCATTTATACTTATATATATTTTACATTATTGTTCAATCACTATTGTATATCAGAAATTATTGATTTTATTTGTTATTATTATAATATTATTAAATTATGTTATTAAATTATTTAATTTTTAATATGTTAAAAGATTTCTTGTAATTATTAATAAGCAAAATTAAATATTGCAAAAATATTTAAACTCAAGAGTTTACTTATTATAACAAATTTATTATATTTAATTGATTTATCACTTTATTATAGGATAATATTTATAAAATTTATTATAACTTGTTTACAATTTAAATATTTTTGTGATGTTAATTTCTGTTATTATTTAATTTATGATTTATTGTATCGCAAAAAATAATACGCATAAAATAAATAAAATGTAAAATATTAATTTATTCGTAAAATATTTTTGCAAAATCAATTTTAGAGATTAAAATAAACATTAAAATTAATATATAAAAATTGATTAAGACTTATTTATTAAATTATAGACAATTGAAGTTTGTGTAAAAAACGAGATAGAAATAGAGCGAATCCACTTACATTATCATACTTTTTTCTTGCCAAGTTTTATTTAAATTTCTTATAATTTAATAAATAAGCTTCAAACAATATTTTTGTATATAATTTTTGCATTTGTTTTAATCTTTAGAATAGATTCTCTAGAACAAATATTCTATTAATATATTAACACCATATATATATATATCTCAATAATCTTTTACATATTATGGTATATTAATATACATGGTATATAATAAACATATGTATGCTTTTATTATCAATCAATTGAAACTATGATATTCTATAATATAACAAGTAATATTGCGACAAAATTTTCCAGAATACGATTTAATCAATACCGATTGTATCTCAATATATTCAATATCCATTATTTCAATATCCCCTCATTAAATAATTCGAACAATGAACAATTTAATAATATCAGGCGATCAATTATATTTTTAATCACAAATTAAACCGTCCCATTCGAACGGCAATAAATATCTGAGTATTACGCATGACGAGTAAATCGAAGTCCATCACAAATAACGCAACTTATCCCGTGATATCGAATTCATATAGCGTGATTCTTGATACACGTGCAAATAATTTGCAGATAATTTTCATGATTTTAATTCGATCAGAATGAGTGATATTAGTAATACAAATAATTTCATAGGACAGGCATAATGATGGATCAGATGTTCGCATACTATTGGCGGGAATAATGCACCACGTAGGCATGCATGCCGCACGTAACGATTATGCTAGAAATGGTTGAAGCATGGTATAATTTTACAAATGACTATTAACGAAATATCAACAGAATCGAGATTAATTAACTGTAAAATCGATTGGTTACGAATTGCGAAATTGCAAACGATCGTGTTCAAATATTTGATTTTTTAATGTTCGATGGAACAAAGAAGATGATATTTGTATAACAATTGAAAAAATGTTGCAAAATTTGTTAAAAATAATTTTTAATATTATTAATAAAAAAGTGATGTCAATAATTGAAATTTTCTATTTTATTCAATTTATATATATTTTTTAATATATTTTAATTTTATAAGTTTTTTAAATATTATTTAAAATATTTTAATTGAAAAATATTCAATAAAATTATTTAATATTGATGTTATCGTTTTTAATATTTTGAATGAAAATCTGAAATTTTTCTTAGATTTCAAAAATCTTTAAATTTGAGATTTGACATCCTAAGGAATTCTTATTAAAAATGAAAAGTGTTTTAATAATTAAATAAATTGATTATGTTTCGTATCGAAGGATATTATAAACTTGAATATATATAAATTTATTATGTATGAGAATCAAACATGTTAAAAATGAAAAAGAATTTTATAAAGATTATTTAAAGGAAAATATTATCGCAATTTTTATAAAAATTATTATGAAAATTGTTAAATAAAGAAATTTTTAATTCAACCAAGATTTTATGAATATATTCGTATACATGCAATATATAATAACCTAAAAGATAGATCAAATTTGTATTATTAGATGTACCAAATCAAATACAAAATAAAAAAGTTTATATATGCATTTACTTCGCATTGTTTTATTGAAAAGTTAAAGATTTGAAACAACTTAAATGTTGAAAATTTGGATAAAAGTTGTTTGAAATCTTATTACAAAATCACTGACATAATACAAAACAATATCAAATTGATTTCAAAATATTTAATATACATTACTTATAAAAATAGGAATATTCTAATCTTCTAATCTAAATTCGACAATTGTTCGAATAAAAATTTGTAAAAAAAATTTTAAAATTTTATAGAAGAATTAATCGACTAATTCTTAAAACGATTAATACAAATTTTTATACGCTTATAACTCTTCAATAAATTATTCTAAGTTGTATACATTCTTTTTATTTATTTGACTTCATTAACATTTTGCTTTTCATCTTTTCGGATACTCTATATTTTTATTATAATTTTATTAAAGTATTAAAGAAATAATACAAATCATTCAAAATAATAAACATGATTAAAAAATACATTTTAATATTATTTCATTATTTCGTTAATATTACTAATTTATTTGATATTAAATTATATATTGAATAATATAATGTAGATGTTTAATTAAATTTAATTAATTATAGAGAAAGTTATTTTGCCACTGTTAAGAGGAGAGTATGTATTGTGCATATATTTTTTGAATTTGATTAATTACAGCAGGAATTATTCTTAATTATTTAATTTACTCACAATTCTAAATGGAATACAGTTATTTGTTATATAAGTTATAATATTCTAAATATATATATAAGTAACATTAACAAATTTTAAACAAAATCTATTAGATATAATTTATATATTTAAATATTCATATGATTATATGATATGTATATTTAAAATAAATTTTTTTGTAAATAATAATTTTAAAATTTCGACTAGACATATTTTTATTTTTATTAGTATCATTTATTCTTATGCATCATATCTTTATCAATTTTCAAAATATATGAAATCATAATTTATATTATTTTTTTTTTAATTTTCTTCTTCTTTTTTTGAAATTTTTATAGAAAACTTTGAAATTATTAAATGAATTTCAATTACTATTGAATATGTAACATTCGCAACATTATAATTCGCATTAATTCGAATATTATGCAACTTGAATTTTCATTAATGAAGACCTTATACTTTACACATACAAACGAATTTTGAAAATAAGAAGATTATTATAAGTGTATCATTGAAAATTGAAGAGACTTATTATAATTTATATTCTTCAAAAGCAAATATATTCTTCAAAATCAATTTTAATACAAATCTTCAATTTTTCAAATCTATATTTATATTAAAAAAATAATATTAACAAAATAGAGAAATATAATAAAAAGATAATAATATCTTCTAAACATTGTTCCAACATATATTCAACAAGTATTTATTTTAATAAATAATATTAAAAATTGCTATTAAATCAATGTTTTATAACTTTTTCGAATTGCAATTTTTTTTTATTATAATAATCAAATAATGTGAATTTTTAAATCATAAAAATAGACTATTGCAATATAGAAATATTGAAATAGATAAATATTTTTTTATTAAAATTTTCATTAAAATATATCATGGATTAACATTTCTAATACAATAAAGAAATATTTAATATAGTTTAAAATAGAAAAAAAATTAAGAATAATAAAGTTATTGAGAATTTTGTTTTTAACAAAAATGAATTTAAAAATCAAGTATATGCATGTAATTTATTCTTAATTGAATATGATTAAATAATAAATAATAAGTTATTCTATGAAATATTTATAATATTTATAATATTTATAAATAAAAAAATTTTCAATAAGAATAAGATTCTTTTTTTATTTAAAGCTACATTTTTTAGAAAATCATAGTTATTTAGAAAATCAAAATTCAAAGTGTAATAGAAAAGCTTAATTAAAAATTCATAAAATAAAAGCGATAAAAAAGCGATATATCGAAATTAAATGATTTGAATTATAATGAAAAGTATTTTAAAAGAATAAAAAAAAATTTTATTTCCAACATTTTAATTAATAATTAATAATGCTTCTATTTTTTCTTTTTTTTTTTTTTGCAACTTTTCCTATCAATGTACTCATTTTTTTTTTCAAGAAATCTTGATAGTCAATATAGTTTTTAATCTGTAGATATATGTACCTCATTAAATATTAATTATATCAACATATTTTATATATTTTATATTTTTATATAAAAAATATATATTTTTATTTAAATTCTATTTATTTATCGTAATTAGCTGGAAATTAGTTCATTTGATAAATTTTCAATTTTGATTTTCTCAAAAATATCTCTTCTAATTCAATTTTGTCACTCTTGATTTTCGTTTTATTTTAATACTATCATATTCAGACTATCTCTCTGACCTCATTTATACTATGAATTTGGACCATGGAATATGTAATTTTAATTAAAAGTAATTACAGCAATCCTCTTGAATTAGGAATCCAAGTATTAAAACGTATAAAATGCACAAAGGAAGAAATCTTGTGAAAAAATATTTTAAAAATATTTTAATTTAATAACTTACCAAGAAAATTATTGAAATATATATATATATAATTATTTTTATATAATTATATAATATATTTATATAATTATATTTTATATAATTTATTATTATTTAATTAATTATTTTATATAATAATATTTATAGTTAATTTTTTTATAAAGTTATAATTTCAATTATTCAGTTATAAATAATAAGTTCAATAATAATAATAATTTTATTATATTTACATTTTCGAAAATTATAAAAATTTCATCAACAATAAAATTGAATTTTTCAGATATTGATTTATAAATATACGTAGAAAAATATTACTAAATAGAATTGAACAAATTTTACTTGAATAATGAATAATCTATAAGATAGAGATATAATAAGTAACGATTTCATTTGAAAAAAAACTTATCATTTTTTTTAATATAAGCATTAATTATAAATATATTATATTAATAAAAAATTTATTAAAATACAATTTTATCTGTTATTTAAAGAGGTTAAATAATATATAAACTTCAGATTTGAAACTAACCTTACATCTGTATAAATGGAAATCTGAAATAAGAGATATACTATATTTTTCACAAGACAAAAAAAAAGAAAAATAGGAAAAAGATCATAAATTTACAATTATTATTTATAATTAATAAAATATCTCATTTTTATCAACAAAATACGATATAAATCACGAATACACAAATATATAACTTTTAAAATAATAAATTGAAAATTTTATTTTCCATTTATTATCTTAATTTTTTCTTTTATTCTTACCAAATATAAAATCAAAATCACCAATGATTTCGATTTTAATTTCAATATCTATTAATCTTATATTTAATTTTAAATTTATTTTTTACTGAATCTTTTTTCAGAACAAGAAAGTATAGATTCGTTTTTATTTTTTTATTTGAACAAAAATTTATTCAATTAATATCTATGTTATTAAAAAGGAAATAATAGGTTAATATTTGCTATTTTATAGACAAATTAACTATCATCATTTTATGTATACGGATTATGTATGTTCTTTCCATCGTTCAAACAAATACATCGAAAGTACAATTGAAAATATTTCTCCTGCCGCGAAATTTAAACTTCCGCTTTTTCCCGACCAACGGTCTTTTCGCTAACTCGATTATCGACGTTTTGCAGCGCCGGAAGTGGCCGGGTCATCGTTACTCTTCACTCCCTCTGTATCACTGTCAAACAATGATATTTTATACAATGTCGCCGGTTGAGCGGATCGACCACGTTCGTGGCTCACTCCGGCTTCGCACGGAAACTCTACAGCGAATCATCCGGTGTGCTGCGAACATTGCTCGGAAGTTTCATCCGTTATTAAACAATTTTGTTGCATCCAGCGTTGCAACTGTTATTCCGTATCAACGAGCCTATGTTATCCAACTGCCGTTTCACTTGAGCCGTAAAACATCTCTTATGAATATGCCCGTTTTTACTACATTCTTGGAATAATAAAATGATGAAACAATTGATTTGAATATAATATAATATATATAATATATTATGAAATAGTGATATCTTGTTAATTATCTTTTGTCTAGCTAATCATGGAGTTGTTTTAAGTAATTTCTAGATTATGTTAATCATTAAAACGAAAAAAATAAAATTTATATATTTTATAGATAATTATAGGATTACATTAGAGTTTTCTTTATATTAATTTTATATATATAATAAAATTTTATATAATACCTGATAATCTGGCTGATCTTTTATTATCTAGATCTATTATTGTAGAATATCACTCGATTTAGAGATACGTATATATTATAATATATATAAAAGATAATTCTTAGAATATATATTATATATAAATGTTATCAAATTCAGATATAAATTAATGATAAAGAAATAATATTTGAAAGAAAGTTTATTATTTTATAATATATAATTAGTAAATTTTTATTCGCGCGCGCACGCACGTGTGTGTGTGATACGACTATTTTTATTGATTTTAAGAAGAATTATAATACCGATATCTTTTGAGAATTATGTTACATCATAAATTAAACGTGAAAATTATTTCAATTAATTTGTTATTTTTACTTTAAAAATATTTTATAAAATATTATCATTTTCAAATAATTATTCATTTTAAATAATACATTTAAATAAATTTAAAAATAAATAAAAAAAGTTAAAGTATTAATTTATATTTTCATTTTCATTATAATAATCCATAAATTTAAATAATAGTTAAATGAGCAATAATAAACTTTTTATTTATAATAATAAAGAATTATAAAAAAAATTATAAAAATGAGAAATTATTATAGAAACATTTATTTAAAAAAAAAATAAGCTAATAAATTATTTTATTTGATAGATAAATGACAAAATAATCCAAAAAAAAATGTTTTGTTATTTTATTATATAATAAATAAATAATTTTGTTATATAATAATTATAATAAACTAATCCAATATTATTTCAAATAATGATGATCAAATAAGAAATCATTTTTCAAGTATTTTATTTAATAAAGTACTTTAACTGCGAACATTATTATTATAAAATTATCATTATTATAAAAATATATAATAAAAGAAAATTAATGAAGAAAACAATATTTGATCATTTTATAATTTTAGAAATTTTGTTATTTCATAATATATAAATAATAAAAAAATTATTTATGTCTGTATAAAAATGTTTTTTATTTTATTAATAGATTAGAAATTTTATTTATATCTCAATTAATTTTAATTTATTGTTTAATTTAAAATATTTAATTAAGTTTAAGTTTAAAAAAAGATATTATAATATTAATATTGTATTATATTATTATAAATAATATAAATTTATTTTTATAAATAATATTCTATCAGATTTTAATAAAATCTTTCATAATTTTTACCTTATGAGCTTAAATAATTATCAAGAAATTCATCACACTTAAAACAATAATTTTAAAATTATATAATTATAAATTTATAATTTTTAAAATTATTTAATATAATTATTATATATTATATATATTAAATATAAATAATATAATAATATAAATATAATATAAATAAATATAATATAAATAAATAATATAAATAATATTAAATATATATTAAATATATATATATATATATATATATATATATATATATAGTTATTCAATAATTTAAACGTATTAAGAAATATGGATTAGATTTATTGTCAAATATTTTTAATAAAAATACACGTGTACTAATCTTTAAATTTTATAAACCATATCGTTCCAAAATAAACTATATTCTATATTCAATCTATTCACTATAGAAATTATTCATATATTGTTCGCTATTTTCGAAAAAATAAAGAAAAATCTCGCTATACATGAATTATGTTTTTATAAAAAAAGTATTTTTATAAAATTATATTGGAAAATAACGTTACAATTTCTTTATAAATTTTATTAAAATACTATTATATATGTCGTGTATATTTTTGTGTATATTTTATGTATATATGCAGTCTAATTAATTTTGAAAATGTTATAATTATATCTTGTTTCCAACAAATTTTGATGAGATTTAATGATACAATGATTAAAATTTTTTGAAATAAGTTTATTAAAATTAAAATAAAATTAAAATAAAAAATATTACATAGATATCAATACGTATAATATATTGAATAAAAAATCAAAAAATAATTTAATTTTCTTTATATATAGTAGTTAGAAATAGGTGTTAGATACACATAAATCTTATAAAATATTAATTTAAAATTTGTATTAATTATATATATCTTTATGTGATTATTAGTGAGAAACTCTTAATAATTAATGAATTATTAAATATATTACGGAATTATTATTATCTTATTGTGTTCATAATATTGAATAATATATTTTTATGATTTCAATATTTTTATATATATTTATAATTTTAACAATGTTTTTTTCCATAAGAAAATTATTTAATATTTTTAAATAAAAATTACATTTTTTAAATTATTTAAATATACATTAATATCTTTTATCTAATATGAAATTAAATAACAAAATAATAAAATTAAATAATAAACTTACATAGAAAATTTTAAAAACGAAAGAAATAAAACAGATTTATGAAAATTCATTTATAAAAAACTATTAAATGTTTTAAAAATTCGGATTGAAATGAACTTATTGTAATAAAAAACTTTATTAGTCATGCAAAATTTATTTTTTTCAATTAAAAAGTGCCAAAATTGCTAGAAATAATTTCATTGTTTCTATCGCTAAATAAAGAGAAATATATTCAAATATTTCATTTTATTTTATTTAATAAAATTTTATTTTATTTAATATATATATATGTATATTTTTATTTTTTCAACTTTATAATACGCATTTATTTAAATATGAAACAATAAAAATATCAAAAATACCAAAAATATTTCGATAAATGTTAAAAAATAGTTAAATATTATTTTTTATCAAACGTAAAAAATAGATTCGTGCATGTAACGAACCTTTCTATGAACTAGTCAAAATTCATTAAAATCCAAATTTTTTAATTACCGTTGCGGCCTCATTAGTAAAAAAACCGTGAATTTACCATGCAGCTTGATAAATTTTGAGAAAAACTACATGTTTCTAAAAATTCAACATGTTTCGCACTATATCGAGAATTCACCTAAACTTCGCGAATAAACAATAACGTATAATGAAACGAAAAAATATTGAATTTAGCGAGTGTTTTGCCGCGAATAAAATGGCTGATATCGAATCAATATGCATGAAGTAATTCGCGCTTCTGAAAACATGTTGCTATATACCAATGAAACGAATACCAAATATTAACTTCATCGATGAATGACAAATCAGAATAAGCTCACAATAATTTTCTGAAAGAATTGATCTTTCTCGATTTAGAGTTTATTTACTTGATATATAAAGATAAATTAGTAATCAACGTTGCATGTTCATTAAAATAATTGAATCTTTTTTATGGAAAAAAGGAAAATTTGTTGTGATATTTAATAGAAAAGCTTTTAATTATTATTTATCATTAAGAAATGAATTATTCTGAAAAAAAATATATAT
This sequence comes from Apis mellifera, assembly GCF_003254395.2. Taxonomy (NCBI): domain Eukaryota; kingdom Metazoa; phylum Arthropoda; class Insecta; order Hymenoptera; family Apidae; genus Apis; species Apis mellifera. Next base: position 6,031,718 of record NC_037648.1, read on the forward strand.
TTATGTTAAATAATTAAAAATATATATTTTAATAATTTTAATAATACTCTTATATTAATAATAAAATTAATATTAAAATATTTTTTATATCATATATTTGTGATAATAATATTAATAATATTATTCATTGTCACAAATATTGAGATCAATAAGTTTTACGCCAAAAATTAATCATTATCGACATCTGATATATTGAATAAATATTTAAAAAGAACAGATTTTTTTTTGATATCTTAAATATTGAATTTATTTAATTATTATAAATTATTATTTTCTTTTATTTTAAATATATTTTTAAAAAATCTTTAGCTAATCTTTATGATTGACTTATCCTAATTGAATTATCATATTTCTATTATATATATTTCTCTATTAAAAAAAATTTTATATAATTAATTGTTAAATAACAGAAAATATATGAACAAAATTTTGGAGTTTTTAGCAATAATATTAATGTTATATTATAAACTTTAAAATAATGAATGTTATATTATTAATTAAAATTTCCAGAATTTGATATTCTATAATTTTGTCAATTTTATTTTTAATTTAATATTATTTTAAAAAATTAGAGAAATTTATAAAAATTGCTTTTATTATAAATTTCAATTAATAAATAACATTCACATATCATAAAAACCATGAATCCTATCTCATGTTATGATTCTTCATGTTATTTTTCAGATATATTATACAATCAACGCATAACAAATTCTCTCAAAATGGATATCAAATATAATATGTATCAAAACTATAAAATATCAATGTTATAATTCCGGCCGTATAAAATATAACGTCCGATTGAATGTGAATTCAGGAGAGTTATTTTTCTTTCTTGTGGTAATCAAATTCGCCAACAATCACAAACATAATCATTCTATCTGGCTTTATCTATCATCTTATAATCATTATAAAATCACATAAAAAAAAAATATCGCCGAATTTTTATCAGATTTCCTCGATCGATATCATAACGAGGGAACACCGAGTATGAATGAAAATTTCCCTTCCTAAATAAATGTAGCCAGAGACCAGGTAGAATCGCGTATTACTATGCCGGTGAACGCGCCGGATATCCGGTGTCGGCGCAGGAAAACGCTCGTCGATCAGGAAAGGTAGCCAGCTAGTGCACCATACAAGCTTTCACAGGTACGTATGAACGGACAGGTATGTGGCGTGCGTAGCTGGCAAAGTACGATCGTGTCTGTTCACTTCCGCTTCGCGTTCATTCACAACTCTTTCGCCTTCACTTACGCGGCACGCGTTTCCTTCGTTCATGGCGAGAGTGAATCATCGAAGAAATACTTGCACCTCCTACGTAAGTACATTACACCGAGCTGACGCTTTGATTGCTATCTTTGCTTACTATCTCTCTTTTTATCTCGTTTTGAAAGATCTAAATAATTATGCAGACTTAAGAAATTTATTTTAAATAATAATTTAAAAATAATTATTTGTAAAAATGCTTATATTTATTTATTTATTTATTTATTTATTTATTTATTATATTTATTTATTTTTTTATTATTTTAATTGAGAATATATTCTTTATTTAGTTAATTAAAGAAAATCGGATTTAAAATTGAGATGAATATTTGAAAAAATAACAAATTAAAGAATTAATTATTTAAGAAAATAATATTTATTTAGATATAATAAAGTAATGGAAATTTCATATAAAAATAAATTTTATAATATATATTAAATAACAAATATAGTTAATAATTGTGTGTGTGTGTGTATATATATATAATATTAGTCATATTATATAACAATAATAATATAATTAAATTAAAGAATCAGTTATTTCTATAGAAATTAAACAACAAATAATAGTAGCAGATAATAAATAATTTATTTTGTAAAATATTATTAAATTTTATTATTAAATAAATCATTTAATTGAAAATACATTTATTTATTTCTCCTATGAAATATTTAATAAGACATAAGATATGTCATTTCAAGAATAAATTGTTTTTCAAATAATTTCAGAAAATAATTTTAAAATTATATTACTTTAAAATACTCAAATTTAGGACAATTATGAAATAGGAATTTTCAAATTATATTATTTTAAATTATATTTTAAAGTTATTTGAAAATTTTGAAAATATTATAAATATTTTATAATGTATTTCATATATAATGTGAATGAAATCTGGATAAGATTTATTTCAAATAAGAATTTAGAAATAATATTATTTATTTATAAATATTTTATTGTTTTTTAATTTTAAGTAATGTTATTTATTATTTAAATAATATATTTGAATAATATATTTTAATTGGTATTATATTTTTCATTCTATTTAAAGAAATAATAAATTGAAAGATTAATTATTTGAGAAAAATATTTCTTTCTCTAATCGAAAATTGATATAACGTTTAGAATAAATATAAAATAAAATAGTAACATATAACAGTAATAATATATTGCAATAAGTATATAATAATGTTAATAATAATTATTAAAAATATAAATTAATTTATTTTTTGTATGAAATACATATTTTATGAAATAATTATATTATTTAAAAAAATAAATTAATTTTCAAGTTATTTGAAAAATATAAAAAAATAATAAAAATTATTGCTCTATGATATTTCTTTAAATAAATATTATTTATTTTCAATAGAATTTAAAGAAATAAATCAATCAATCTAGAAAAAAAAGAAAGAGAGAGAGAAAGAGAGAGAAAAAGAAAGAGAAGATAATTACATTAATAAGTATTTCTTATTTTAATTTAAAGTAAAATTTATTCTAGTCCTATCGTACGTAAAGATGCTTTTTTAAAAGAAAACGTCAGTACGATATCTGCTTGATAGAACACATTAATTAAGCGTTGTCTTTACTCGTCAAATTAATTAATATTTATTATATTTTACATTTATTTTTGTTCATAATTTAAATCACTAAATCTAAATACTTAATTTAATATAATATATTAATAGTTTAATAATAATAGATATAAATCTACTAAAAATAATATTATTTAAATTATAATAAAATAATAGAATATTTATAGATTCATTAAAATGAAAGAAATAAAAGATTCATAGTTTTTGTTATTCTATTATTTTCAACTATAATATTGAAACTTTTTGACCAAAATTTAATGAAAATTAAAAAAATATCATTATCTATAAATAAATTGCTATATTTACATTTATGTGATAATAATTATTATATATTAATGACAAATAAACAATACGTGAAAATTAAAAATATGTTAAAATAAATTTAATTTAAATATATAATCATTTGTACAATTTCATCTTATATTACAACTCATAATTATTTTGAGTAAAATGACTCTTATAAATATTTTACATATAAATACAATATGCAAAATATATGTATAATGGTGTAAACAATTTGTATACAATTATAAAATATTTGAAAAATTTTTATTATTTTTTTACTTATATATTTTATTTACTTATATTATATTATTTAGACTTTATAACTTTTACAAATAATAATATCAATTTCTATTTTAAACATTTCATATATTTTTTTATAATTAAAAATATTTTAATAATTAAAAACTGTATTCAGTTAAATTCATAATAACTATGAAATATTTTTTATATAAAAAATAATTCAATAAAAAAATCAGAAATAATTAAATTTTTTTGTTCATATCAAATTCTTTATTATTTTACTTGATCTTTTATTTTTATTTTCTTATTCTTTTTTCGTGATTTTTTATTCATAAATATTATATAATATTTCTTTTAAAATATCCATTTAAAAAAATTTTTCTTCTCTGATTTAAAACATCTCTTCTAAATTTAATTTTATGGATTCTTTCATATCTATAATTAAATTTCTGTTCCAATACATACATCTTCTAATCCGTAATATTGCTTTATAATGTAAATTACTTCATTTTCTTTATTATAATTTATATAACATTCTTTAATAATATTCTTTATTATAATTTATATAATATTCTTTATTATAATTTAATTGAAAAAAATTGATTTATAGTAATAAATTTTATATTATATTTATTTTTTTATATTTCGATATTTTCTGAATTTCTTTTGTATTATTTTAGATTAAAATAAAAAAAAAGGAGCATAAGAGTGTTGCAATTAAAATGAAATTAAAACCAATTTAAATTTACGTTAAACGAAACTAGATAGAAAAAATGAGGCATAATAAATATAACGAAGATAAAATTGTCTCTCATTAGATAAAATTCTATCTCATTTCATTTAAAGCATTTTAAACTGTTTATAATTTAATAAATATATTTTAACCAATATTTTTTGTATACCAATTTTTGTTTTGACTCTTGATTGAACTTGATTTTTCAAAAATGTTTTATGAAATATTAATATTTTATATATTAAATATATCAAATTTAATATTATTTTGGTAATAATAATATAATCATATTATATAATTTCTAAAATTTAATATTAAGAAAATGAAAAAATGAAAGAACTTTCTAAAAAAAAGATTTATTAAAAAATGATAACAGATATATGCGGATATTTTTTATAGCCATTATAATTTTTATTATAGAATATCTTCATAATATTGTATTATATATTATTATATTATTATTATAATAAAATCATATACTATATGAATATCAGAAATTAGTAAAAGAATTCTAAAAATCATAACTATATCAAAATTTTTACTATTCGGAATATATTCACCGCTTACAATTTTCAATATACCATAAATCACTCGATTCAATGCGGGAGAAAAAGTACGAAAGGAAGAGAAGAAAATAAAACAAAGAGAAGATAGATTAATATTTCATTCCATTTTTACATTTAACAACTTTCAACCATTTGAAGCTCGAGAGTTTTTTTGCAAAGTTCATTCATTCACCGCTAATGATTTATAGCCGATCCATTTGATAGTTAATGTGAAAACAATAGATCCGGGACGAACCTGGAAACAAGCTGACTGATTTCCGAAGCAAATCTGCGAATTCAGAACGAGCAGTCTGACAAAATAGGCCACAAGCGTCGATCTGGTTTCTCCGATTTTCCATTCGATCCTCTTTCATCGGCTCACATATCGCGTTAACAAGCTATCGTACAATGGCTATTATTGTTAGGTAGAAAAGTACAATTGTAGACTTACACTGCATATCACAGATGTATCATATGTAGATCGTATCTACGGGAACTTTACCTATTCGTTACATCTTCGAAAGGAAAAGTAAACGACACTGGTTATAATCTTTGAATCCTTCATGGGAATGAGGCCGACAAGAACGACAATGGAATTATACCACTATAATACCGATATCGCTTTATATGTAAATAGAGACAGCTTCATATACCATACGGTGTCCGGTATTCGATATGGGCACGTCGAATCGAGAGTTTACTGAGTTTTCATTGTAATGAACGGACAAACGTTGCGAATAATAAGCGGAGACTGTGTGGACGTGTGAATAACCAATAACGGGGATAAGGTGGTACATGAATAAATACGAAAATGATGTGCAATTGGGTGCTTAAAATAGAAACATGAGTTTTGATACGAAACATTTTAGAGATATTGTATAAGATATTCTAATTTTGTTTATTCTTTTATTTAATATTGTTCTTTTCTATATATATATATATATAATATATAATATATATATATATATATATATATATATATATATATATATATATATATATATGTATGTATGTATTTGATCTTTTGAAATTTCAATGGATTCAATGTTTAAACAATTTTTAATTTTTTAATTTTACTTAACGTTCAATGCTGTTTCCAATTACACAATAAAAATATTATATTTTCAAAAATTCAAAATGATATTTATTTTGATAAAAAAACAGAAAAAAATTATTAAAATTACATTTAACATCTCTTGATATCGTTTATCTTATATAGATATAATTGATGAAATGTAAATTGTTTTATGATGCATTATATATTTATGATAAATAATATTATTATGGAAAACGAAATAACCGTTTACATATAAAGGTATGCATTCAACAGCAAATAGTTTGCAAACAATGTTCGCAAACAATGTGACTAGTTCATTGCACGTTATTCGTTGTACGGTGTCTATAGAAAAGTATCTACACTGCTGGTGAATATAGTTTACAAACTATTATGAACTACTCACTAACAGCAATATAGATCTCCTTAAGAGACGTCTGCCATCGATTGATCTACATATACATTGATCTATACATGCAATCAACAATAACAAGTGAAATAGTTTAAAATAGTTTAATTTAAGGTATTATATTCACGCTATATGCTAAATAAGAATATTTAATTTATATAATTTTTTCTATAAAAAAAATTGCATCAATATATTAAAATTATATATTAGAGTCCAAGTTTTTCAAATAGATATAAAGAACAAAATTAAAATTTATATATCTGCATTTAACAATAAAATTTATTATTTTATATCATTATTATGTGTCATTTATTTTTTTTATTTTATAATTTATTTTATAAATTATTCAAAATTACTTAATTTATAATTATTCAAATTTATCTAAAACATTCTTTAATATTAATACAATCAAATTGAAGATATTAGAGAAAATTTAAATGAAACATTTTATATAAAATACGATAAATTTAAATAATTTTTATAAATTAAGAATTTGTTCATTTATATATCATTTTTTTTCTAAATCTTAAATTTAAAATTTAATAGAATAAAAATAATAGTATCTAATTCGTTTATTATTAATATAACAATTTAATAATAAAGTATAATAAAAAAATATTAAGTAAATAAAATAAAACTTAAAAATGCATACATGTAAGTAGAATGTTATTTTATAGAATTATTTTTGAAAAATAAATTCTAAAAAAATTAAAAAAAAAATACAAGAGTTATAAAAAAAAAGATTAAAGATTTAGATTTATTTATTAAATTATAAGCAATTTCAATTGCATTAGACAAAGCGAAATAGATATAGAATAAAATAATTCTATTTCCATCATATAGTTCCTCACTTTATTTAACTCAAACTTAACTTGCTTATGAACAAACTTGATAAATAAACTTCAATTAATATTTTTATATACTAACTTATATACTAACTTTTATGTTTTTATTAACTTCTGAACTTAATTCAAAGTAATCCCTTATCCACACAAATATATTACAGTTTCAATATCCTATATAATATCCTATAATTCATATGACATTAGAATACAATATTATAAATCAATAATATAGTATAATGTATCCTGCATTGGTACGTATCTTATACCAGATAATTATCTTACCAGATAATTTAATATGCACGGATGTAGCCCTTCACATGCCTTTCTAATATCGTCAGTACGGAAACACGTATTACTGGTAATGGAAACATGAAATAATTGAGGAATTTACGAATAAAAAACTTGCCACTGCAGCAATAAGACACGACACAGATTGATCATTGCATATATTAAAAAGTAGGAACAATTATAAGATATTCATAAAAAGAGAATAGCCTAATTTTTTCTGATCAAGTTTTGTCAACATACTTAATAAATAAATAAATATAGACTGTAAATTTGTTAAAAAATTACATGATACAAAATATGAAAAAGTCAATAAAAGTCTTTAGTGCCTAAAATAATTTGATTTTAATTTGAAATTTGAAATCAAATTTTCATGCATTAGCAAAAAAAAGTATATATAGCGATACAAAACATGAATTAAGCATCAATTACATTACGGACATTTATACAAATTTTTATAAAGTAAGTGAAAAAAATAGAATAAATTTAAATAAATATATTTCATTTTTTAAGATTACTTTTAATATTTTGTATTTTTTATATTATATATAATATTTTGATCTTTAAATTTGTCATATTATTAAGATTTTTAAATAAAACAATTCATATAAATATTTTATTATAATTTGAATAATAGAAAAAATATTGATCATTTTGAATATGAATGATTGAAATTCAATAATGAAGTGACAATAATAATTTTCTTTGTTCAAAAAAATAGGAGAAAAAATTGTGCCATCTAACAATAAAATAGTAAGTTTTTTTTTTGAATATAATGGTTCTCATTTCTATATAAATATGAGTATCAGAATTAAAATTTATAAATTTCATTAAAATATCATATAAGCATTATTTGCTGAATATAGAAAGTAAATTTCTATAAATTATTTAATAAACTATAACAATAAACAATAAATGATATATTTATAAAATCAATGAAAATAATAAATTTTATATTTTTGTAAGATTTAAAAAGAATTTTTTTATTATATTTAGATTTTAATAATTTAAATCCATATAATAATATTCAAAATTATGAATGGCATAATAAAATTTTATTTTTAATTCTACTTATTATATATATATATGTATGTATTTAAAAAATTATTTATATATAAAATGTTTGTTTTATTTAATTTAAAATAAAATCCATCTTTTAAAAAAAAATTTTATGAAAAATATTTATAAGAAATACATTATTTAAATAATATACATTAAATAATACATTAAATACATTAAATAATATGAAGATGATTTGTTTTTATAAATGGAAGAACATGAATTTTTTAATAAAATAATTTTTATAGAAAATAATAAACTATTAATTAATGTATTATATATTGTATTATAAATTATATAATTAAAATTATATAATTTTATTTAAAAGAACAAAAATATCAATTTTATATGATTGTTGTGTTCATCAAAAATTATTTATATTGCATAATATATTTCTTTACGTCAAACAACTTTTATAGAAACATTTTTTTCATAATTCTTTTCTTAAAAGATTAATATTTCATAATATTTCAAATATTTTACAACAAGTTAAATAAAACAGCTACATATATATGCACATAATGTCACAATTTGATAGATTTTATTTCTTTATCCTGAATAAAAAAAATAATTCTCATAGCAGCATACGTTTTCAAAATTTTCGAGAAACAGAATAAAATTTCTCTAATAGACATAAAGAAGTTTCTCTTGTCAGGCTTAACAGGAAGATTCGTCCGATTCGATATTCCTTCGTGGAGCTATACAATTTTGCACATTTCTGTAACTTCTTTTGTACGAAGTCGTATAGTCAAGCATATTGTCAGTAAATTGAAAAGTCCTGGGTCACCCTGCGACCGGTCACAGAAACATATCTAACGTTAAAAGAAAAAAGATTCCGGTCACGAATCTTCTTCAGAGTGAAACGAGTTACTTTCGCTCCCTCGAAAGATCGAGCTCGACCGTTCCCTCCATTCTCAAAATGAAATTGCACGATTACCTTTCGTTTCGCTTTTCCATCCACGACTTCGTACCTCTATCCTATCTATCCTCTGATAGAATATTTTATCCTTTTCAAGGTAAAAGTTCCACGATTTTTCGAGCTTTTATATTGGAAATATGTATATGTATATAGAGTTTAAACAATGGGTAATCTGTATTTTTAGTGGTATTTTGGGATTTATCTTTGAATATTTTTGAATAATTATTTATATTAATTTTCCTAATTTAATTTGTAATTTTAAATGATAATCAAATTGATATAATGTAAATTGATAAATAATCATATTTCTTCTGAAGAAAAGTAATATTTTTATATATATTAAGATTTGAGAAGTTATAATTTCCAAGTTTCCAATCTTCAGTGTATGATAATGAATTTTATAATGATTATTTGACTATAGAGATTAACTTCAATTTTATAGCTTCCTTATCATATGATAAAAATGAAAGAATATTAAGAAAAATACATACAAAAATAATTTTTATTAAATTATATTGAGAATAAAAAATGTTCTATGATTTTTGATAACGAAAATTACATTATGATCATAACTTAGCAGATATTTAGCAATGTTTCAAACAGTGACGGGTAAAATAATTGAAATTACAAATAAAGTTACTTCAATAAATTACTTCAATAATTTATTTTTCAAAATATAATAATTGCGAATAATTATAGTATCAATCGAGATTGTACGAAGAGTGAATCAACTATAATAACTGTTGAATAAATCTTATTCAAGCATTTTAATAAGTAATTATTTAAAGTAACTTTATTCGAAATTTTTAATTAGTTATTTTTTTCAATGAGTTAATGTCCAATTCTGATTTCAGAAGATATAAATAAATAATAAAATAATCATTTTAATATATTATCAATATTAATTAACCATATATTTGTTTAAATAATTTTTATTTAAATCTCCTTTAATAAAAACACTAAGAAGGATAACATTATTGAAAAACTTATAGTAATATATCAGTTATATATCAAATATAGAAAATATATTAGATAGATTACAGTAAATAGTTTAGTTCACAAATTCAAAAAAATTTCTTTATTTTAAATTCCTTTATTTTAAGAAAATATAATTATCATATGTTATAAATATTTTCTATTTTTTCAAATTCTATAAAACATTATTTAAAACCATTACGAAAATAAAATTAAACAAATATTTAGATATAATTAAGATATTTAAAAATATCAAAAATAAATGTTTATTATTAACTTTTAAACAGCCAAATTCATCTTAATACTATTTTGATTATAATGTAAATTTTATATCAAATGAAATAATTCCTGAATAATTCATGTTAATAAATTAATAAAATGATTATGGTTACTAATATTTTTTAATAAAATTATGTAAATATCTAAAACATACTTAAAAACAGTAAAAAATAGGAAAATATTCGAGATGATCAAATAAATTTTCATCTATGCTATATAAGTATTGCTAACCGACATGTGTATTAAAAAGTAAAATTTCATATATATCCTTACATGCAACTATTTATTACGGTATTATATAATGACATGGTTCGTTTCAAAATTCATATAATTTCTAAATAGTATCGCATAACTTATTCTGGTCACTTTAAAATGTCATCACGATTAGGGCTGATATCGGAACTGTATATTAAATTATATCTTGGTATTTGCAGTCGCATTTACAAATTGCCAATTAACACTGCCAAAACAGGAATTTTAAGAAAAATAGCTTTGTAATCAATTTCTGTTTTTTTTATTTCTAAAATATTTTCTAGTTTCTCTATTCTAAAAATTCTCTAGTTTAATATTGAAATATTTTTAGAAAATATTTTATATTTATGATATACATACATAATATTATGTACACACATTTTGATAAATTTTAAATTATTTATATTGAAATAGAGAGAAAAAGAGAGAGAGAGAGAGAATAAAATATGATAGAAAGTTAAATATACAGAATTAAATAATAATGATAATAACGACAATAAAATATTATTTTTAATAATAATAATTAATTTTTAATTAATAATAATAAAATATTATTTGAAAAATTTTTTATCCAAAATCGAAATTGTTAACTATTTATTTTGTTTATTGCAAAAAAATTATTAAATTTATTAAAAAAAAATATTAAAAAAAAATTATTTGAAAAATTGGAGAAAGCATATTCAAAATGTTTTGAATTTCCATATTCAAATGTCTTTCTTGTTATATTAATTTATAAATTCATAATTATTAATATCTTAATATATCAAATACAGAAAATATATTAGACAAATTATGCTAATATATCTAATGAAATATTTAACAGTTTTTATATTTTTATTATTTAAATTTTTAATATATAAATTTTTATTGAAAAATATATTTTTAAAAATATATGGAAATTGACAATCATAGTTTAAGTCTAATAGGAAACTATGCTATAATTTTATATTATTTTAAATTAAGTGGAAGTTATTTAAATATTAATTATAAGCAATCTAATATTAAAATTAAAAAATATAAAAATAAGCAATAAATTTATTTAAAAAACATAATTTAACTTTTATATATCCTTATGTTCTTTACTTATGAATTACATTTTTATAAATCGATATTGATATAAACCGATGATATAAGATAATATAAAGATGATAATATAAAATGATACCCTGTATATAATAAAAAAAATCAATATTTTAAAATCACATTATAGATTTTAATTAAATTATGAATAAATTATATATTATTTAATATAAAAAATATTTAAAACATTGATTCTTTTCTCATTAATTAAATGTTCTCTAAAAACGTGATTTAATTAAAAGTAAATTCCATTCATTTGATGGAAATTTATTTTAAACATATATAACATATAACGAATACATAACATATAATGGATATAGAAGAAATTAATTAGTATTGAAAAATCGTAATTTTTTTTAATGATAATTTAAATAAATTAAAGAGACAAGATATTTTATTAAATAATTTGATGTAAATTATTAAATTATTTTAGCTTAAAATAAAGAATAATGGTATATTGATTAACATCAATGTTAATGCAATCATTCTTTACTTTAAATTCAATTTATGTAATGAAAATTTAATTTTTATAGCTAAAATATATTTTCGTTCCATAAAAATTTAAAAAATTATTGGACTTTATAGTCTAAAAAAATATTCTTATTTATATTAAATTCTTGGCTATTTATAATTTCTATTTAAAATATAATCTTAAGAAAGGAAGAATTTTAAAAAAAGAAAAATTTAAATTTTTTATGATGAATAATTTAATAAAATGTAAATCTTATTTTCTTATATATGTATAATATAAAATGTAAATTATATGTATTATATAATATAAAATTAAATGTTTATATAATTTTATATAATTTTTACTTTTTAATGATATTAAAGATTAAATATTATTCTATTTAAAATATAAAAATTAAAAAAAAAGTGTTTAAAAAATGTTAAGTTAAACTTTTAAATTTTATTTTTATAATTAAAATATAAAATAATCAAAATTAAAATTAATTTATAAGATTGTTATGATATATTTAATAATAATTTAATTGAAATTGAGATGTTTATTTAGATTTTATTCATTATAATAATTTATTGAAATAAATAAATGAATAAAAATAAAAATAATATATAATATATATATATATATATATATATATATATATAAATAAATCTTTTTAAAAAGATGAATATTGTTAGATATTATTTATAACATGATTTATAATATAAATATAATACAATTCAAATTTAAATTTAATTTCTGATAGAATAAATACTTTTTAAAAAATACTTTTTAAAAAAGATAAATAAAAAGTTTTGAATTTCAAAAATTTCTAATCATTATAAAAAGATTAAAGTATTCGGAATTAGTAAGTCTAAAAATTAAGTTCTACTCATTATTAAAACAAATATTTGTACAATATTTGAACCTGCAAAAAATTTACAAGCTTTCTTATCAAAATGTAAAAACAAAGCATATATTAAGCATAATTAGCTCATTTCTTTAAATGCGTATATAAAATTCTTCATAATAGAAGGGATTACAGGCCGATTATATCATTTAATTTTCACGCAATAACATGATTCGACATTGGAAGTTGATCAACTGCGAAGTTCTATTGATACATGATTTAAAAAAAAAAGAGCAAAGAAGCCGACGATATGGGAATCAGGAAAAACAAAGCCGTATTTTTCAATTCTCTTTCCGTGGTCGATTTCGAAACTGAATGCCTCAGTGAGTACCGAAGCAAACGATCGTTACGTTCTAAAACCACTGACAATTTTTGATACTTCATAATCACTGGTCAAGTAACATATTTTTTACAATCGACATTGCTCAATGCGTGTTCAAATTTACGTATTTAATGTAATTTATAATTTATAAAGTCTTAATCATCGAATGGAATTCGATTGTCAAAACTTCGATTAACAAAACGTTCAATTAAATATTAAATATATTGTCGAAATTTAAGAAATAAGAAATACGTAAGAAGAATTTTGTTCTAAAAATATTTTCATTTTAATTATATTTTTTTTTTCAAAATTGCATACACATTTGTTTTAAATATACATTATTTTTGTAAGCGATTATTTTTATAAGTATCAGAAGAAATATCCTCCATTATTATAGAAACTATATTTCTGTAATCTACGTTGAAATTACTTTCTAATCTTTTTTTAATATTTTAACTATTATTTTTCTATTAATTATTCTTTATTAGTATAATTTCATATTTTTATTTTTTTTTCAATTGGAATGAAAAACTTTGTATATATTTTACATATTTTTATATATGTATATGTATATCTTTATATATATAATATATATATAACATATATATGTAATATATAATATATAATATAAATATATATCTTATAATATATAATATATAATATATATTTTATAAAAAAATATATAAGAATCATATAACATGTAATGGCTCATATTTAATTCATTTAAACTAAATATCGACGATACGTAAACTTTGAAAGTTAACATTCAACAATAGCTTAAGAAAAATACATAAATAATATTTTGAAAAGCTTTGTTTTAGATTATGAAACGCTACAACGTTTCATAAGCTGTAAAGATATTATAATAAAAAATATAAGCTTCTATTTAAAAATTTAAATATGATAAATCAACATCAAATATTTATCATCATATGTATTTTTTAATACCATATAACTTTTATTTGATACATTTTTTTTGTATTTTTAATATAGAAATACAGAAATAATTATTTTTATATTATTTATTTTTTTTATATTATTTACTTACATAATCTATATAAAATAATATATTTATATAAAATAATACAGAATAGCAGAAATAAGATCATGAACTTACCATCAGAAATATTTCTTTCAAAATAATTTATTCGTTTTATATTCAGAATTATTCATTTATTAATGTCATTATTTCAAAATTATTTACAATACCACAAAATCATATTAAAATATTAAACAAACGAATTTAATTAAACGATGTTTCATCATCTGCGATGTACAATATGATAATCTTGTCTTGATATTTCTTTAAAATTCCATAAAATACAGATTCTTTTTTAAAAAATTAATATTCTTCTTTAAAAAATGTAATATTAAATATTTAAAGTTGCATGAATTTTACATTAAATATCAAAGTATTAGATTTCACATATCAAAATTATATTAGTTTAATATAATAATACTAATATAATTATTATTTTATGTTTGGATAAAAATGCGAATATATTTTCAAATTAATTTTTATATCAAAAATAATTATAAAATTATTTATACGTTATTTAAGTATATATGTAAAATCATTAGGATAAAATATTATTTTTTTATATAAAAAATTAAAAAGTTACCTTTACGCTTAGTATTAACTTTTTTCTCTAATAATAAAAAGTTTTGAAGACAAATTTGAGAATTTGTTAAAAAAAAAATAAGAAAGAGATTAATTACTATTATTTTTAAATGATATTCGCAAAAAAAAATTTAATTGATTCACTAATAAAAAAAAATTGGAGTATTATTTTACGTTCATTTTGTATAATAAAATAATTAAAAATTTAATATTTAATTAATATCTAAAACCTATTATTTTACTTTTATATTTTGTTTAAAGATTCATTTAAAGATTCATTCATTCGTTTTAAAGATATCTAAATAGATAAATCTCCAGTAAATCCCTTTTTTTAGTATTATTATTCTTATTAAATACTAAATAATAAATGCAATCTCAAATTTTTCTTTTCGTACTTTGTTTATTCATATCATGAAAAAGAAAAAAATATTTATTGAATACATAATATACAAAATGCGTTGTAATGTGATCAAAAAATCTAACAAAAAACAAAAAACAAAATTTCAATGATTTTCAATGATTTCAACTTTCAGAAAAATCATATTGTTTAAAAAAGAAATTGCTTCAGAAATACATTATTATCGCCTAAAAATTGATAAGAATATTAGAATAAAAACACATTCGAAAAAATTTATAAAAAAATTTTTTAAGGTTTTATATAATTAAGTAAAGATTTGATTAAGACACTAATTCATATAAATTTATAAATGAATATATATATGAATATACTATATATAAGATATAGTTTTAAATTATAAGATTATACAAACAAATATTGTTATTTGTTTAAATACTTATATAGAATTATATTTACATTTTGTTATATAGAAAGAATAATAATAATAATAATGATAATAATAACATTATAATTTCTCATTATATTAATGAATTATATTATGAACAAAATTATTTTGCTCATTTTAATAAAATTAATTTTTTATATTCTTATTTTATATCTTTTTTATTCTTTTTTTAGTAAATATAGAAAAAATAAATTTCCTTTAATCTTCAATAATCAATATAAAAATTTTATATTGATTGATATATAAATTCTTCCATTAATTTAATAATTTATCATAAATGCAATAAATATAAATATGGATTGTTTAATACAAAAGACACAAAAGTATGATATTAAAATATGATATTCTGAATAATTAATAAAATTTTTAATAATAAACCACATAATATAGATAATAGAAAATAATTTCTCATCATATAGTAAGAAAATAAAAAATAAATTAACAATCCATTAGTAAATTAATGAATCCCAGTTTATCTTTAATAATACTAATATAAATAATATTATCAACATTCGATATTAAAATTAAAATTAAATAATATACATAATCTTTCACTATTAAAAGAAAAAAATATATATATATATACATAAACAGATATAGAAAGCTCGAATTCAAAATGAATTTTCGTGAAATAAAAAAATGCCACAAAAATGTTCATTAACCGGAGCAGCGTCAAATTATATCATTCCTCAACTTATTTTTTTTTCTTTATTTTTTTTTATTCTTTTCTATTCTTTTCTATCTTCAATCGGTCTCTTCTTAGCTGAGTTTCGAACTAGTATAAAGTAAACTTTCCCCATTGTATTTTCCGATGTTTCTCCATCCTCCTGGAAATCGAATTCTCCTGCAGTAAGTCGAAGATAGAATTTTGAGGAAGAATGAACTGAGATAGGTGAACGAAAAACTATATTAGCTACTTATCTCGCGCTGAACGTACGCGTCAAGGAGACGGCAGGAGAAACGAGATGAAGATGAAAAAAGAAAAAAGCTTGAAAATCATTCTCTCTCGATTTATCCTCTTGGGTGGACGAATCGTAACCTAACAACCGCATCTTCGGCTAATACTTCGTTTGGGAAGCAAAAAGCATTCGATAAAACAGGTTTAAGCATCATTAAAATGAAACATTTCAAAAATGATCGTTAATACAATTTCTTATTTGCTTCGACAATAATTCAAAATTTGAAATTTTTGAGTTATTAATAGAAAAAAAATTGTTCTTATTAATTTTTTTGATTGGTAGAATCTTAATTATACATTTTCAATTTGATATTTGATAATGCAAGAATTTTTTGCAATTTTATAACAATTCAAAACAAATGAAGAAATAAAAAATTTATTTAAAAAATTAAATAGTTAAAATTTTTTTATTTTTGGTGAAATTTTATAATAATGTTCTTTTATAATTTATATTGTATAATAAGTTATATATGTAACAATTTTTTTTTAGCAGAATATTAATTTAAGAAAATAAAATTAACGCTTAAAGTTTCAATGCATTTGTTACTTTTTAAACATAACTTTATGTTAGTACAAAAAATATAAAATTTTAAAATACAAAACATTCAGATTTTAATACTCTATCTTATTGTAAGAAACTAAAAATTTAATGTTCTACTATCTTGACATTCTCTCTCTTTATCATGCTTAATCCAAATACAAATTATTTTATCCCGGAATTTTCTAATTTATTCACTAATAATTAATCCATTTAGATATTAAAAATATTTTATTTTAATTTCTTCCCATTTTTTTATATTGATCTAAAAGACATTAAAAAAACAAAAATTGTAATTATATTTATAAGTCTCTGTAATTATTAAATTATTTTGTAATTACTTTAATTATTCTGTAATTATTTAAATTATTAGAATTTAATTTCTGTTAATAAATATTTAAATTTTTAAAATTCAAATTTTATCAACAAATATTTTAAATTATTGCAAATCTCTTAAAAATTGATTGTTTTTATTGATTCTATATATTCATTTATTATTATATATTCATATTTTATTTTCTATATATTTATTTTTCCTAATAATATTTTAATAATGTAATAATTTATTTTTTATTTTCAATAATTTAAAATTATAAAAATAATTTTTTATGAAAGAGATTTGAAAATAGACTAAAAAAATTAAATATTTATAATTTGTTCATTTATAATATACAGATATATATCGAGAATATCATTTTATATTGTATATTTATATATATTTATGTTGTAAATCTAAAGAAAAAATATTATATTTATTTAATAAAGCATATAATAAATATATGAACAAGAAACTAAAAGAATATATTTAAGAAAAATTAAAACAATAAAGTTTTTGAGACAATCAAAAAAATTCATAGAAACTAACTAACCGCTAAAAAGATAAAAAGACTTATTCATCATTATAAAATGATCATTCGAACAATCAACTTACTATAATTTCTAACCCAATCTTATACAGACGATCGCTAATAATCTAAACTTAAGTTTCTCATGTACTACCACCATTTCAGTTATAGTCCCAAATCGCACCTATCATTCAGTACTCTTCTCGTTCAACATCCATCCAACAGCCATTCGTCGTATCACGGAACAGAGGATAAGACAAACTCGAAGAATGATCGATAAAAAAAAAGGTATTCGAGACAGAAGGGAGGCGAACAAGAGAGAATTTTGCGGATATTACATGAAGTGACCGAGATGAGCACCTGCCAATCGAGATGTGACGGCGTGGGAGGTCGAGGTAGAGCAAGAAAAAAATAGAGGCGACTTCCTTCATCCCCCATTTCCAAAAGGAAGACCTCGCCACGGAAGAAGAATAATCGCGTCAAATTCCTATAGTTTAGTCGAGCGCATAACTCTGCAAGCTATCTCCGACCCAGAGATGATATATACTCCCAATGAGTCTATATGAAACTGTTTGTTTTGTTCCTTGCATTCTGGAATGCATAATCGAAAGCTATTCATTATACACGACAATCAACTTGAAGCATTAATAGATATGGTTTTTCCATTTTTAAACTCCTGGATTCTAGCATTCCGGAAAAGAAACGCATAATAATCTTGTGTTACGAGGACGACGTCCAAAAACGTTGAAATTGCGAATAATTGAGGAAATAAGAATGGACGAAACTGGTGTGACGATGAATGGACGAAAGCAAAAACGAGATTAGTAGAAAAGTAAAATGGTAGTACGATTTCAAAGTATTATTAGATTATAGCAAGATTTCTATGGATTTTGCATAATAAAATTGCATTTTTGTGTTAATGTTTTAATGTTTAATGTTTTAATTTATTTTTCATGTAATTTTCTATGTCTATATAATATTAGAATGAAATACATAATAGCAATTTATAATATAGAGACAAGATTTTTTCTTATTGTAAAAAGATAATTGTTTTATATAATTATTTAAAATTTGAATTTTGAGAATAAATTTTTTAATTACAAATAATTGTAATTTTTATTAATTTTATATATGTATATGTGTGTGTGTATGTGTATTTTTCAATAATTTATAATAATATAATTTATAAAAATTATTATATATTATTATTATTATAAAAATTATTTTAAAAAAAATAAAAATAAATTATCTAAAAAATATATCTATATATTTATCTATCTAATATATCTATAAAAGTATTTTTTTTGATAATATAAAATAATTTATTGATTTTAAAATATTTTACTTTCATTTTAAAAAATGCATTTTCATATTAGAATAATTTTATTATATATAATTTGGAACAAATGTATAGATTTAACTTAATTAGAATAAAATACAATTAAAAAAATTTATGAGATTGGAATTAATATAATTTCATTGAGATTAAAAAAATTAAACTAAAAAATAAATAAGCAATTAGTATATTGAAACTGAAAATTATAAAATACAATGAAACTTTTCCTTCAATGTAATTATTTTTTTCTTAGACTTTTATAGTATTATGTATTTATAATACCATAGAGTTGCAAAAAATTAAAGTCTTGTGTGAATTTGAAATATTAAAAGACACCGAATAAGAACATAATGAAAAAGTATGATGATTCATTATAATAAATTTTTGTGTTTCATTTTGGAAGAAGAAAAAATAGAAGAAAAAAACATTCAAAAGTACGAGATTGTGTTTTGCTAAAAAGATATCGTAAATTCTTTTTTTTGTCAATATAACAATAAACAATAAACATTTCATTAGCATAAAAGAAAAATTAATTTTATTTCTTATTGTAAAAAATTAAAAAATCTACGTTTTTGTTTTTATATATATAGAAAAAATAAAAATTTCAAATTACAATTAAATATTTTATTTAAAAATTTTTTTTATTTTTATTAATAATTTTTTCAAATTTTTATTAATATAAGTGTTACTTATAAAAATATCATATATAATTGAAGATATTAAATTAAATCATAGATTTTCATTTTTATATAATATATTATATATACATTTTTATATATATTTTTATATTATATATATATATTATATATATTTTTTTTATATTATAATATAACATTTTTTTCTTAGACTTTAAATTATTTAATATCCTAATATATATATTATAATCATAATATTAATTATAAAAATATTTTAATGTATCATCTCATTGAATAATCAGTAAATTGCGGATTTTTATACATTTATAGAAAAATATAAATCTATAGAATGCATACAATACAAAAAAAGATATAAGATATATAAAATATAAAATACTTTATAACATTTAAAAAATGAATCAAATAATAACTTTAAATTTTATTCGAATAAAATTAAAACAGGAATTGTGTGTGCAATTTTATGTGAAACATGCAATAATCTCTGTACATTGAATAATTTCTGATGTAATGTATACATATCGATTTTATTGATATATATTTGTAAATACTTATGCATGATAAATTGTACTATAATACTATTAAAATAAATTATAACGCAAAATATGATTATCTAACGATAATATAATTTCGATAAACGCATAATATGTTTCATAGTTATGTTATATTATATTTTCAATAAAATTAATAATTCTGAAATTATATTTATGATAATATCATTTTCCAAAATTAAAACATTAAAGTTTTTTTATAAATAAAAATAAGAAAATAATGAAATAAGAATATAAGTTTATTAAATAAATTAATTATGAAATATCTTTTCATATTATATTGATATTAAATCTTTTTTGTATTGATAACTATTCATAAATATCAATTAAAAATATTAATAATCAAACTTCAAATTATTTTAAGATCTAATTTCTTTTATTAAATATAATCTTTTAAAAATAATTATCTTTTTTAAATATAATCTTAATAATTATTCAATAATTATTTTTAATAAAAATTTTATAAATATAAAATATTAAAACATAATATAATATGTTATATATGTTGAGCAATTTTGTAACAGAATATCATTTTATGAAGTGAAATCAATATTTATAGTTTTAATATTTTTAATTTAGTTAGTTATAGTTTTAGTACTTTTGTTTTTAAAAAAACAAGATTTTTTTATATAAAAATTTAGTTTTTAATATTCTATCATTTTAATGATTATCATTTTTGATGTATAAAAAATTTTCAAACAATTTAAAACATTTAAAACATGAAAAATTAAAAATTTGAAGATTAATTTTACATTCCCGAAGAAATTCCCATCGAAAAAAATATATTTATATATATATAACTTTTACTAAAATTAAAATTCTTAGCTTAAATGAATTTCTTTGTAAAATAGTATATATAAAATAAAAAAATTTTTATGTCTCTTCCTAAACTTTAATCTAATAATAAATAAAACATAAAATCTTATATATCTCACGTTCTTTAATTATTAAATCACATATATCTTTTAGAATAAATAAATAATTTTTTGAAATATTCTTTATGTATCCTAAATCATCTAATACATTACTCTTTTTAAAATTAGAATTTCTTTTTAATTTTTTAATTAAATTCTCAAATAAATTAAATTCACAATTATTATTATTGATATCTAATATAGATATTTTTTTATCTCTATAAGAACTCTTCATTTGTTAAAAAAAACATTAGATATTTAAACTATTATTTTTTGTTCAAATTATTTCTTATTAAACTAAATTTTTAAAACTTCTTTTTTAAAAGTTTTTAGATGTTATAATATTATAATGATCAACATCTTATAGATAATTGTTTAATTGATTTTTTTTATTTTTTATATTAATCATTGATTTCCTAATATTTCATATTCTTTCATTAAATTTATTGCAAGTTTGTCATTTATCGAATTCTCATTAATTTTATTTGTTGTTTAACACTAGGCATTTCTATTTTGACATTATTATAATTTTATTAACGCTTCGAATATAAATATTATAATCAAATACAAGAAAATAGATTTTGTTTTGGTAGTCAATCTCGATAATTTTGATATAAACTATATTCATACGTGCAAAATGTACTGTACGGATAATAGATTGTTTCTAATGAGTGTTTCAATAATCAAGCTTCCTATATAACATATAACATTATATATTTAACTATCCCATTAACATAACTACATTATAACTGGCTACGAATTTGCGATTATATATAATCATAAAGAAAAATTTTCAATATTCTTAATCTAATCATCATGTACGATCCAATCATCGAAAACTATCAATCTAAAAGCTAACATCGAAACTCTACAAAATATCCACGTAAGAGCCGACAGAAATAAGAGAAACGAGAATTTCGAGGCGAATTTCGAGAGCGGCACGGACGAAAGTGTTAACGCGTCAAACCGAGACATATTATGTTTCGATCGGATAGCGGTCGATTCGTCCAGAGACAAACTAATCCATTCGAAGTTGCATACGAAGAAACTATATACCATGAGGCCATCCTTTCATTACTGGGCTGTGGTAACGGTAGCGGTCCGTGGCAGATGTTTTCAACGAGACCGCCTCCCCTCTCCCTTGTATTTCGATCAGTCGAACCGAACCGAACAACCGGTGTTTAACCACACTGGCGGCGCAACTTTTGCGCCACCTGCCGAGACGTCGGTCCGGATTTTCGATGATCCAGGCTAGCGTTCGAGAACAAAGGGATCAAGGTCAAGATCGTTGATACCGCGCTTCATAGAGAACGATTTTACATAATTCATGCAACTTGCTCGTGTTCGATTCGCGGTCAATTCCGGGATTTGGATGTTCTCACGATGAGCTAGGTAAATTTTACGCAAGATCACGCTTACCGAAGCGTGGTGAAACAATTAGCATTCCTTTTCAGAAGAGCGTTTCAATATTTCATGGGAAGTTGATTATAAATGATGGAAAGTTTGGGATTAATATAATTTTTTTTTAGAAGGTAGATTGTGAAACAAATAAATAATAAATAAAGAATGAAATATGGAATAAATAATAGTGAAATAATAAAGGTGAAAGTTTTTAAGATTTTTAAATCAAAAAGTTATTCTCTAATAATAATATTTGAAATGTTAATGTCTAAATTCGGTCGAGAAATTTTAAGTGTGAATTATTTAAAAATTATTGTTTTCATTGATTTTAGAAATTTATGTATTTTATAATAATTTAATTTTTGTTTTCAAAAAAAATTTGAATAAAGATATTTGGATTAGATTTGAAATACAAAGAGGATTATTATTATTTCGCAAGAATTTTTCATTTCTATTATAAATATTATATAGTTTTATATTTTCATTTTGAAATATTAATAAATGAATATACATATAATTATATATTTAATATAAGTTTTTATAAAAATAATTGATATTATAATAAGATTTAAAAGAAAAAAGATATATTTAAAAATAATAAAAAATAATAATAATAAATAATCATTAATAATATCATCAATAATAAATCTATAAATATTAGAAATAAATTTCATTGAAAAAAATAATTACATAATTTTCGCTGTTTCGTTCCATTTCAATAAATAACGGTATTGTAACAAAATGCTAATTTTTTTCTTCTTTTTTAAAATTTTGTTTAAGATCACACGTTAATGTGTTAATAATATATTTATTTAACAATTAATTTTAGATCAAAACAAATAAAAAAAAATTAATATTTAAAAATGTTAAAATTCATTCATTAAATTATAAGCCATTTAAGTTTGCATTAAATAATCCTCTACATCCGTCACACTGCAGTGACATATCCGTCACTGTCGCATTCTATTATTCGCTTCATTTAACAAACTTTAATTGCTTATAATGCAATAAAAAAATTTAAAAAAAATAATTTATATTTTTGTATACCAACTTTTATGTTTATTCCGCATTTTATTAATTTTCCTAATAAAGAAAATATTCTCGCAAATATATAATATATTTTTAATTAATCATATAATTAACAATAAATATCTCTCTAATTAACAGAAAATAATTTTTGTTTATTTTTTATATTAAAATTATAGATTTAGAAAAATTTGAAAACTCAAATTTCTATAATTTTTTTCTAACATAATAGATGTTTAATATCAGAATTAAGAATATAAAAATTAAATTTATGTAATAGAATACAAACATCTTTCTTAATTGTAATTAAATAATTAATTCTTCATTAAAATCTATTTGAGACATTTACTTTCAATGAGCCGACTGTTAAGAATGAATGAAAATGAAAGATATTAAGACTCACAAGAAAACAAACGGAAGTCTTGAGTACTTTTTTGAGCCTCAATCTGATCGGCAATACGTGTCGGAACATCGGAATTTTTTCGACATCGGCGTGCGAATCATTTCAAAGATTTATCGGCACTCGTGTAAATGGAAAGTGATGCCACGTTAAAATGCCTCGAAAGGAAATCACTGTGCAACACGCGAACGCAGAGTAACAAGTATTATAATGGACTGGTGTTTTATGTAGAACGAAAAGTGATATCCAATCGTCCATGAAATGTCGTAAAGACGTGAAATTGTTAATCGAGCAATTTCCGCGCCAATTTCCCTTTTCGAAACAATGTTACATATTAAATTCGTTTGTTTCATTTTTCTTTTTATTCTGTTGATTTTTTTTTTGTATGTGATTAGAAATTAAATAGAATTATTAAAATTTTAAAATAATGTTATAAATTAATTGTAATTTTTTAAATATTCTCCTTTTTTATTCAAAAAAAAAAATAAATGAAATACATGTATTTAATAGATTTATTATTTATAATTTTTTTATTTTTTAATAAATATATTTTTAATAAATAATTATATTTTCAATAAATAATCTATTCTATTATTTATTATAATTTTATAAATTTTTAATAAATAAAAAATA
Organism: Apis mellifera; assembly: GCF_003254395.2. Lineage (NCBI taxonomy): Eukaryota > Metazoa > Arthropoda > Insecta > Hymenoptera > Apidae > Apis > Apis mellifera. The sequence goes on from NC_037648.1 coordinate 6,056,896, forward strand.
TATTAATATATTAATTTTTTATTTATATTAATTTTTTAAAATAGAAAAATTTTAATTAAATAAAAATTTTTATCTTGCTTTGAAACAATCAAAATTAAAATAGATAGACTAGATTTTTTTGATATTAAATATATATTTTATCTAAAGGAAAATAAATTTTAAAGAAAGAATGTTACGGAAAAAATGTTTTTATAAAAAATATTATTATTAATAATTCAATCTTTTAGGAATAAAAAATCTTTTTTTAAATATAATTTATAAGATTAATAAATAATCTTTGAATCTTTACAAAAGATTCTTTCTAGTATAATATAACAATAATGAAATTATTGCTTACATCTATTCTTTACTAAAGATTAATATTTAATAATATTTAATATTTTTATTAAATAAAAAAAATTAAATAAAAAGATTTAATTTCACAGATATTTAAAAATTTAATAATTTCTTAAACCTACTTCATTTTCAAATTATTATTTTCAAAGAATGAACTAAATACAGTGTCTTTATTTAAATGTCAATAAATTATTATTCTATTATTTTTGCAATATTAAATCTCATTTATTGTAATTATTTATCATTTATAATTTATTTTTGTTATTTCAAAAACAATGCGCATTAACCAAATAAAATTCATTTATATTTTCCCTAATTATAATATCTTAATAAGTAAATAAAACCTTCCTATAACACGAAGAATATATATGAATTCATGTTATACGAATTAAGTTATACAAATATAATTTACATAAATATGCATATGAAAACATATGTGTATTTATTCGTGTTATAATACTGTCACAATTTTTCCGCCATGTTATATGAATTTGTGTTATAATAATATGAAAATGTGTTATCCGTATAAGATAAAATTCTATTCTATTAGTAATTATATATTATAATAATATTGTATTAAATATATAAACATATAAATTTAATAACATTATAATAAATAAATATATAATTATATAGTAATTATAATTGTACAGTTCAACACATATTTGATTTTTGCCATAATTTTTATATCAACTTTTTATATGCAATATTATATGCAATTTTATATGCAATAGAGAAGATGATTGTCATTATTGAATATCACTATGTTTTGCTATACTATATTTTATATTGAAAACAAAAATAATTTTATAGCTTTCTTTGATATTTTTTTTTTTTTTTTTTTGTAGAAATGTCTACTCTATCGTATTGGTATTATTAGATTTTTCATTAAATTTTTACTTTTTAAAATAAATTGAAAAAAATTGATGCATTTTAGATATTCTTTTAATTTTGATCGAATATTTAAATATTATGAAAATTTAAATTTTCATAATTTAAGTACTTTATAAAATATAAATATTATTTTGTTCAAAAGAATCCATAGAATCGTTTTATATTAAAAAAATTGAAATAACTATTAACTATAAACACACAAAACATATCCAAAATTAAAAATTTGCAATATTTTTAAAAATTTATTTTTTCAAAAAGTATAAATTTAAAAAAAAAACGATTTTCAAATTCATATTCAATACGTTAAAATCTAATTAAAAAATATCAATAACAATAATTTAACAATAATAATTTATTATGATTTGAATATTAACTCAAATTATTGTACTATACTATTAATAATTAACTTAATAATATTGCAAATTTCATTCAATCTTAAAAATTATAAGCCTATAAAGGGCTTAAATAAAATTAGATCAATCGAGCAGACGAAATCTTCCGTATGCGAGATGGAGTCGAGTTCATGGGAATCCATTCACCACCTGTCGATGAAGTCGCACGTGCCACCAACTGGAACCTTTCTTCTCGTTACAAGTATAGGAGAATAAATGATGTACCAGACATCACTTTTTCGATGCTTTGCACATCTGTTATGTTTCGCTTAAATGCTATTAACTGATGATTATACGAAACAAAATTTTAATTCATAGTTTCGCTAAACTAGAAGATGAAATTATAACTAGTGCATATATCTTTGTGATATTCTATTTTATTTTTAGTTCCTTTCTTATTTAATTCTTTTAATTATTTATTATTTGAATTTATCTTGTTATTATATTATATTATATTATATTATATCAATAAATATTATATTATATTATATTATATCAATAAAATGCCATTTTTTGATAAATAAATATAATATAATAGTATTAATTTTTACAGAATAACAATCTATAATAATTTATAATAATTTAAAATTTTATTTATTTTAAAAAATTATAAAATAATAAATTATAAGTTATAAAAAGTTATAAAAAAAAGAATTATAAAATTTATTTATATCAATTATATTTTAAAATTAATTAAAAGAAATTATCAAATTTATATATTATTATATATCTTAATCTAATAATAATCTAATAAATTTTATTTACCAATTTAAGTTATGCCTTATGCACGAATTTTTAATTGTAATTCATTTACTTTTTCACAGAATATTCATAAAATAATTGATAATGTTAATCATATTAAAAAAATAATAATTGTTTATATTAGTGATTTAATAATACAAAAATAAATATAATAGATAAATGTAATAGATATCTACATATAAAAAATATATGATAATTACTAAATTTTTAATGTTTTTATAATCAAGATATTGAGATACTAATAAATACTAATAAATAATAAATACTAATGATTGCCATATTTATTTTTTAAATTTTATAATCATAAATTTTATTTCATGAAGCCATGCATTTGAACATTCTTTTGAATAAATACAATTTTTCAAAATATTTCAACTAGTTATTTTTTCATCATTACAATATATATTTTTTATATAAAATATTTTATATAAAATAACAAAAAATAAATAAAAAAAATATGCAAAAAAATTCTTATTACAAGAAAGATATGACAATGTATATATAGTATATATAATACAATTTAAATCATTCATTTTTCTTCTTTAACACCTTTTTTCTATAATTATATAATAAACGATTATGTGAATTATCCTGTATATAATATAAATTTTATCATTTAAAATTATATCATCATAGTCTTTATATATTTTTATTTTATAAATATCCATAATCTATTCATTATCTTTAATCGACACTAAAAGAAAAACAATTCTACTTTACGTCTCGTATACTCTAACCATAATTCAGGTTTTCACTATACTTCAATTGTGTCTGTTATGGTTCATTTGACTAGGATCATGCCCATATCGAGGATTCTGATTATCATAATTATATTTTCTTCGAGTAGATGAGTCAGCGAAGAAGTAGAACGTGGAGGAGGACGAAAGAGGATATCGCTATAATCGAACCAATCTGCAGAAGATTAATTAAGATCACTGTCTGTATCCAAAGACCAAAGAAAAGAAGTTTTACGCAATAGTTATCAAGTATCTTCGTCAACCAAGAACATCAAACTTCATTCGTTATTTCATATTTGATTAATTTTGTTCGTTGGAAATGTCATTTAAAGAAACTTTAAACGTTATATTTCAGAAATTCTATAATTGGTTATAGTATAATTAGTTAGATTTTAATTATTATATTATATTTTTCAGTAATTTTAACAAGATAGATAATGAAACAATATATAATAGAAGTTCAGAAAATAATCGATAATTCAGAATTTAATTAAACAATATTTTTTTTAAGTTGTTGATTACGTGCAAAAATAATATGACTTCGCTCTTAATTTTAATTTTATAAATAAATATAAAAATAATGAAAATAAAAATAAATTGATTTTGTCATAAATTGATCTTTTTTGCTTTTCTAAATGCAAATACATCACTTGTTTTTGACAAATCTAAATTTTTATAAATATCTTTTTCTATAAATGATAATATATTTTGATTAAAAATTTATATATAATAAAACATAGTTTGCATATAAAGCAACTTGTATTCTTATCAGTAGTATAATTAAATGTTTAGGTTTTAAAATATTTAAGTATAGCAAATAATATTTTAATTACATGAAATAATATCTAATAAAAATATTTTTATATGTATTATTATTTTATATGTATTTCATTAAAATATTATATATATAATATTATATATATAATATTATAATCATATGTAATTATATATTAAGATAAAATTACGTACCAATCAATACATAAAGTATATATATATACTTCTTCTATATTTTTTTTATTATTTCGTCAATTTTAAAATATGCTAGTATTATTAGATATTATTAGAAATATTATGATGTAATATAATATAATGTAATTCTTATTTAGAATATTTTACTAATTTTTATATAAATATAATATAAATACTTTAAGTATTTTAAATTACATTATTATTTAAACTCAATTGTAATATTTTATATTTTGATCATGATAATAATATTTGAATGATAATATTTGAAATATTTGAAATGATAGTATATGAATAATAATATATCTAAATAAAAATTTAATAAAATATTTTAAAACGAAATTTTATAAAAATTATATAAAACAATATTATAAAATCTATATAACACATTTTAAGCAAATATTTTTTTTAAATTTTATATTATAGATTTTTTATTAAATATATATAGATTATAGATTAATAGATTAATCAAATAGATTTATGTTCTTAGTTTAATTAAAAATATGTTTTAAATTAATTAATTAATATTATTATTTTAGTCACAAGTAATTATTGTAGTAAATAACATTCATATCATACATTCTCATGTTATAAGAAATTTTATAAATACATTTAATCTGAAGAAGTTAATATTAACAATAACATTTTATAAACATATTTATATTTTTAACTATAACATTTCTTCAGATTAAATTCCTGACTCTATTTTTGTCGTATTATTTTTCTTTATTATGTTTAATGCTAAACATTTCAAATTTTCATCTATGATTGGTAACTTTATACATATAGGCATTTAAATATCTTGTTGACATACTTATTATTTTTATATATTTTAATCTCCGTTCATTTCTAATTATTTAATTGTATTAACCAATTATTATTTTATATTATTTCTAAATATTTTTTTATTAAAACTATTTTACATCAATTAATAAAATTTTTTTGTAAAATTTATCTCTTTCTTCTAATATCGATTAATAAATTTTATAGTAAAATTAATAATTAACCAACTTTATTATTTTTATACATATATTTAAATAATATTTTATTCTTTAAAAAAAATTTCTACTTATGCATAAATACGAAGGAAGTATCGAATATATCTATAAATATCAATGTTAAGTATTAATAAAATAATTTCATTATTATTATTTAATATTTATCTGAAAATCTAAAAAATTTTCAAATTATTTTGACTTTTATTTTTTTAAAATTTTTTTTTCTATTCATTATTTTTTTTACAGTTAGAATATCATACATAGTACTATTATAGTTAATAATAATTAATATATCGATAATATAATATTTAATAATATTTTCATTTAATATTATCATTAAATGTAATCACAGTTACAGAATACATATAATTATAGAAAAATTGTGATACTTTTTTATAACGATGTAATTAGAACATATGTAATTTGGAAATACAGAAATATGCTAACGATATAAACATAATGTACGATATAAATAAACACGATTATTTTTATTGCAAATTGCTGAAAATTGAATCCAATGATTAAATTTTATATGTGTTACATATATATCTGCACTTGTAAAAATATTAGATATATGATGATAAAATGCAAAAATTTAAATTGTATGATTAAAATTTACTTTTAATCTTCTAGATTCCTAATTAATCTAATAAATTCTATAATCAATAAAAAATAATTTCTAAAAATAAAATAAATTTATTTTTGCAGTATTTCTAAAGTTTTAAATTTTTATTTTTTGTTTTTTTTCTAAATATACTTTTAAACATATTTCTCCACTTTTTAATTCTTATTTTTATTATTACAATAATCATAATATTTTTAATTAAAACTAATATTTACTATATTAATTATTATTACTAATATTAACTAATTTTTAATTAAATCATAATATTTTTAATTAAATTCAAATTATAAATAAAATAAATTAATGATTCTTGCGAAATGATAATTTTTTTTATTTATTTCAAATCTAATATAAAAATATATTTACATAAAAAGAATTATTCTTTAATGAAAACAAAAATTAAATTATCATTATTATAAATTATTATAAAAACCCATGAAATAATAAATTTTAAATTTATGATATCTCAAAAAAATAGTTAATCAAATTAAAATTTCTAAATTATAAAATTTTGTTTCGTTTCATTCTATATAAATATATAAACAAAAATCTAAAATAAAATGAAGTATAAATTATTCATATTTTCTATTTCAATTTGTAATGTAAATTCAAAAATGTTTAGTCATTACAAGTAAATTGTATAACGTCAATTTAATGAAGAAATATTTAAAGAATTTATCATAAAATTGATCTTAAACATAAATATAATCATGGTAAAAATGTAAATAATAAATAATAAATACAGTTAAAAAATATACAAACAGAAAACAAGTCATTCTCTCTTTCTTATGATTGCTTATTTTGTCTTATTATCTCAATGTTCATCTTTCATATTTAGAATTCAAGTATTATTTCAGATAAGTTTGAATATACGAAAATATTGAATTCAAATATATTGTGAAAATATATTAATATCCGCGAAATGCTTCGGGTAATTAATGAAGCGTTTTCAAATTAGTATATATACTATGATACTATTATATAAAATGTGGCTTTTACATAAAGGAGAGATTTACAGAAAGTTTGAAATCATTATCAGTTTCAATGATTGAAAATGATGGAAGCACTTTTATATGCTATAAGTCACCATCGAAAAGCAGGTCGAGGACTATTGGTGTATGGAAGAGAAAGTAATTGCTTTTATATGTTCATATCTTCTGATTGCTAAGTCAAATTGCTCATTACATGTGAGAGTTATAGTCATATAATTCTTCGCTTCTAGAATCCAAAAAATCCATTGTTGAGTTCCAACACATTGATTGTGATAATAGAAGAAATTTTTATCTTTAAATGCAGTAAAAAAATAATTCTTATTTTTAAAAAAAAAAAAACATTTTTATTTTCTCTTATAAAAATAGTTTTTCAAATTATAAAGTTCAGAATAAGTGGAATAGTGGAATATAACCATCGAAGTTTTCATAATTCAATCACTTTAATCAGAGATATTTTTCTGTAGGCATTTTTAAAAATCAAATACCATTTTATCTATCAAATCGATTATTAAATTATTTATGATTTTTACGATTATATTTATTAAATGAATGATGTATTATACCGCATGAGACAGACCACAATATTTATTTTATGCATGATGATGCATCGTTATTTCATCAAATCGATGCAAGAATTTTTACATAGGATATTTGATTCACGGTGAATAAGTCATAGATTTGCTCCATATATGGCTTCCACGATCACAAGATTTAATTGTTTCTAATTGTTTCTTTTTATGGGATGGATATAAAAAATCGGATGGAAATAAGTACACAATTCAGAAATCCGCATAAATGAAACTTTCCATTTTTTAAAAAGTATGTCAAACCTATTTCAAAGAATAAGGAACAATATGAAAATTAAAATACAAGTCATAGAATAGAAAATAATCATTGAAGCCAAGAGACAAATCAAACTATTACATAGCATTCATTATAATGCTTCTATTCTTTGGATTAGATCAAAAAATAAATATCATTCAACATTAAAAAGATAATATAATATAATGTGATTTTCGTATTATGTTTCATTATTTGATTATTTTAATTGCAGCATTAGTATTAATATATATATTATTATATATTATATAATATATATTATTATATAATATTAGTGTTAATATATCATATCAAATGACAAAAACAATATTTATTCGAATTATAAATATTATATAAACATTATATAATATTATAAAGAACAAGGTTTCGATATACGATTTCTTTTACAAATTTAATTCTCGTGATAAATAGAATACGATACAAGCAAAAAAATTTTAAGCTTGAAATTCATATTCAAAATCAATTTTACGGCAGGTTCTTAAAATGTTTCTTTAATAAACCGATTTTGTAATTCTTTGTTAACCATAACCAAATCTTATATGTATGATTCTATTAAGTTAATATTAAAGTTAAGAATTAAGTTAATTAAAATTTTCTAATAATAGTAATAATAAACTATACTTAAATATCTAATATTAAAGACTAATATTAAATCAATATGTATGTATGTATTTCATTGAAATGCTAATTGATTATAACTCAGTAGTTATATAGCTATCTAGAGTTATAAAATCACATCAATATATAATAGTAGGCTTCATGTTTCTAAACTGAAGAAACAATTGAAAGTTATTTTCTTTTTAAAGATAACATATAAGAAATATTATAAATAAATAATGAAACATATGATTTTATCTGAAATATATTTAAATGAATGAAAGTTCTTATTATAACCTTTCTATTCAAGATTATATTTACTCTAATATTCTAATATTATTATAATACTCTAAGTATTCTTATTTTCTTGCCTAATTCATTATCAAAGTTTTCGAATTGTAATGATTTATTTTTAATATTTATTACAATGAATACAAAAATACTTTTAATAATGTATGAACAAAAATTAAAATATAATTGAAAGTTGAAAATAACCTAAAATAGCAAGATTTATCATATATAAAAATATTTTATATTTCTGAAATATAAATATCTTAAATTTGTTTTTTATTATTTTGTTATTATTATGTTTAATTAAATAATATTATATTTAAAATTTTTGACAAAAATTCATCAATGTAATTTAAAAAACTTTTTTTATATGAAAAAAATAAAAAATATCAAAATAATTATAAAATAATTATTTTATAATAATTTATTTAAATTCATAATGCATTCCTTATTTTATAAAAAGCAAAATATTTTGAAATAAATATCAAATATTTCAAATAGTAAATATAAATTCTTAATTTTAAAATTATAATATTAAATATAATAGATAAAAAGAACAATTTAATTAATTTTCCAATATTTAAATAAGATATTTATTTTTGATATTTATTACATTTCAATTAAATGAAAAATAAATATTTCATTTATATCTATATATAAATAATAAATTATATTTTGATTGTAATTTAAATATTAAATAGCATCTTCAGATAATATTTAGTGAAGAATACATTTATTTCTGAATATTTTATTAAATTCATTTCAAATTTTTTCCAGTTTTGATTTTATTTTATTAAATTGTTTATTGTATCTATATTTTATTAAATTGTTTATTGTATATAATATGAGCTATATAATTTCAAATGAAAAACTGTACTAAGCAAAGATTTTCAACTCCAAATGAAGCAATATATGTATATAAATTGCAAGTTGACTTAGAGAAGCAACGAAACATATAAGAGGATCAGAGGCTGGCGCCACATCGGACATTATCCAATAAGGTGAACAAATTATTCTATATATTGTAATTGCTTCTCCTACATTGTCTCTTCCTTCAACCTCCATCCGGTCCACGCAGTTTCTTAACAATATGACTGCTTCTGAGAAAACTGCTATTATTGTTTTACCTAAATGAACTAACCGATTCTATGACTATTCATTCGTTAATATTTATACCCAATTGCTATTAATTTTTATTTTTGTTATCTATCCGTTTATATAGATATAATATTAAAAATCGAAATCTAATTTTTAAATTCCTAAAAATTAAATTCAAAATTTTGTACTAGTTTGTTTTCTTTTCCTTTCTTTCTTTTTTTTCTTTCTAAAAGAAGAAAGATTCTCTTTCTGAGAATTACTATTATTACTTATCAAGAATTTATTAAAAGTTTAATAAATTTTAATTTTTGCATTTTTTCAAACTTTTTTTTATTCGTAATTAGCTACTAGTCATATTTTTGATTTATAAAAAGCTAAATTTTTATTACATATATTTTACTTTTTCAATATAGAAAAATTGCAATGTGAAGTCGTAAATGTAGATCTAATTAAAATGAATCTAAAATAATTTAAATAAAAAATGAATTAAAAATCATTGAATATGTTTTTTAGTTTGAGTAACTTTTCTAATTATTTAAATAATTAATTAATTATGTGTTAAATAAAGAAAATAATTTTAAAATATCAAAAAAAATAAATTATAAATAATTAATGATAAATTTAAATATTTATATAAAATTAGTGACTGTAATCATATATTATTTCTTATTTATTATTGACATGTTATTTGAATAATTAATTTAAATTTATTAACTTTATAAGAAATTAATATTGCTTCTATTAATCATTATTATTATTATTATTAATCAAATTTATATATTTATTTTATATGAAATCAATATATCTATGAAAAATTAAAATAAGTGAATTATATTTAATACGTATATATAAAAGTTATTTACGAAATAAGAATAAATATTTATATTTTGTAATGATAATTTTAATATTTTTTTGTATTAAATTCAGATTTTCTTTTATTTATATTATATTCTTCAAATTAAATTGAGTGTTTTCTATTCATAATTGTTTCATATTACATTTCATTTATTGAAACACACTGTAAACTGATTCCAATTGAATTTCAATTTCAATTTCATGATGAAAAGAAAATTATGAAAAAATGAGTAAAATTCTTCATTTTAATAATTTTTATATGTAGTAGAATTCATACAATAATATTTTATTTACATCTATGAGATATATTATTTATATTATAAATTATATATATTATATATATTATATTTTATAATATTATTCTATAATAATAATATTAAAATATCAGATATGAAGAAAATTTTATATTGAATATATAATTTCATTATTAATTCAAAATTTATTTAATAAATGAATTTTTACATAGAAATTTTATTACTTAGTATATTATATATTTTGCTAATTAATATTATAAATAATTGAAATAATAAAAAATAAATAATAATAAAATATTTTGAAAATTATTTTTTCTTATAATTTAAATATAAATTTTCTTTGTATTTAAAAAAACTTCATTTCTTTGAAATATATAAATAGATAAATGTAAATTTATTATTATTTATATTATTTACAATATTAATACAATATTATTAATATAATATTAATATAATTAATATAATATTAATATTCTTTAATAGAATATATTTTTAAATCTTATTAAATCAATAATAGAAAGATTGAAATAAATTTAATATTTTTAATCTATATAAGAATACAAATTATCATATCACATAAAAAACATAAATATCTTAAATTGTAATTCAAATTCATATAATATCTTTTACTGTTGATATATTTTATATGAATTTGATGAAAAAGTTACAATTTATGAATTTAAAGTCAAATGATAATAGTATTAAATAAATTTTAATAAATTTTATACAAATAAAATAAAATAATATAATAATAAAATAAATAATATAATATAAAATAAAATAAAATAATATAATTTGTGTTTCAATTTTATTTGATATTTCAAATTACATGTACATAGCAAACATTCATTAAAGAAAATATATTATTCAATAATATTCCAATTTTACAAAAATATATTAAAAATTTATCTACAAATTTTTTTCTTTAAATATTTCCAAATTTCATTATTCTAAACAAATTTAATATAACATTTGCAAATAAGTATATAAATCTAAATCTAAATAATTCAACATTTCTTACTAACGTATCTTACATAATCTAACTTCTAATCTAAATTCAAGGAACATATTGAGCTGTACATTAATTCCAACTAACATTTTTCCAGACTATTTATCATTAAAAAAATATATATATAAATTGAAAATATATATAAATCGTGATAAAAAATCTCAAATTTTCATTTATTCATTTATCATATTACGCAAATCATACATAATCTCAACATTCTAAATGATATCAAATTTACGCATATAAATATATGTAATATGGCATATGTAATAGCAGCATAGGGGCTCTATCGGCTTTAGAAGCAAATTATGATCGAGAAACTGCAGTCATAAAGCTGTACTTCCATTCAGCCACTTCATATCTGCCCCAATGCTTTCACAAGGGTCCTCTCTATCATTGATTTTGAACGAGATTCATCTAGTAAGATTCATGATGCCGTTTTAAGAATTATAACAGTTATGTTCGCAATCCAAGTTTCAATTAACATATTTATGATCATTAATTTAAGAAATTTGTTCAACGTCGTTGATTTATCGCTATTATTAATAATATAGAAAATGAAGATAAACAAAATAAAAAATGAATTATAAATAAAATATAACACAATTAAAATATTATATTCATTATCTTAAATTTTATGATATAATTCAAATGTATTAATTTTAATAACAATTATTATTTGATAATTATACCTAATTTTTCTATTATTTATAAAAATTATTATTATTTTAAAAAAATGACTATGTTAAAATGCAATAAAATTGGATTCTATTTATTTGTATTATCAATGTACGGAAAATTTTGTTTAAATAATTGAATAGAATTTTATTTTTAAAGCGACTACAAACAAAAAAAATTTTCATTAAATATATAGAAAATAAAAATGTTTTAAATACCAAATTTTTTTTTTATTGGTGCAAATTAATTCTTTTACATTATTCAAGTTTCAAAATCTAATATAATTTTATTTTAATATAAATTTATTATATTAAAAGTTAATACAGATTAATTTACATAATAAATTAATAAATAAAAAATTTTATGAAATAATTTTTTTAACCTATCCAATTTCAAATCTTTTTCTTTTCTTTTTATCAGATTATCGTTATAAAGACACGTAAGAATATTACAAAAAGATATAAATAACAACAGCTTTTTGGTACTAATAATTAATTCAATAATAATATAAATACGTATATTACAATTATAATATTTAATAATAATTATTAAAATAAAATTAAAAATATTTATAAAATTAGAAAGTGATAAATGTGCTACAAAATTAATAAAAGTGTATAATATTAAATAATTTCATAATTAATAACGGTAAAAAACAAAAAACTGAAATAAAAAATTATGTAGAAATATATATATTTTATGTATGAAACAAATTATGCAATTAAGTCTCCCTAAAAAAGTCTAAGATCCCTAATTTTATAATTAAAAGTTATTCTTTATAACATTATTTAATTTTGTAAATTTTATAAATAAGTATATTATTTTCTTCAAAATGTAGAATATTTCATCTAAGAAAATCTATCTATCTTTTATTCTTCTATCTTATATTCCATTATACGAAAATTGCTTTATCTAAACAGTCTTGTTTGAATTTATTATTTAGAGATTAATAGTGTAGATAGATTAATATGCATAATAAAGATTCAATGCATAAATAGTAAATTATATTTATTCCCATTTATTAAATGAAATATTATCTTCAATTAATATTTTGTTTTATAAGTAGATTCTATATATTTGTGCATATATAAAAAATTTAAATTTAAATTTACAAATTTTTACAAATTTTTAGAATGCACAAATAAAAACAAAGTACATATTATGATATTTATATAATTCTTATTTTCATTTCTATACTCATGTTCATAAAAATTTTAATTTATATAAGTATTCATTGCATTTATTTATAAAAATATTTCAATATTTTATTTATTATATTATTTCATTTATTTCAAATGTTTTCCAATTCTAATATTTTGTATATCATTGTATAAATCACATACACAATTAATTTAATATCAATTCATATTGAATGATTCGAAATCGACAACACCGAACTCCTATCGAATTCTCGTCGCAGAAATTATATTCTTAGATTGTGGCGTGAATCGGGCTTCATTCAAGAGCATCGTGTTCGTCCATTAGCGCTTCGATTCCCATCATTGCAGAAAATATGTACGTGCCGGTACATGCATTAATTGCCAGCCATGGCAATATCGTGGAATTCCACCATCCGGATATATCACGTACCGACCTCGAAACGTGTACAAGGATAAATCAGAACTAGAAGGAGAAGGGGAGCATGATCTCGTTCGACATCACCGGGCAACGGACAAACCTATTATAGTCGCATACTTCAACGAAAATGTTTCTATGTAAAAAAAAAAAAAGATTTTTATCATCGTAAATTATAAATGTATTGAGATTTATTGGAAATTAAAATTAGAAGATTATATAGCGGAGCAATAATTAATTATCTCCTGAAATTTATTTTGTTGCAGGAACGATTAATTGATATTAATTTCCGAATCGGATTTGTATTGATGTTCGTATCATGCAAAGATAAATAGATTTAATTGAGAATCATTGATATTTAGACAATATCTTTAATCTTCATGATTATTTGCAGCAATTTAATTGTTTAATGTTTTTTAGCAAAATCGAAAGTTATCGAAAGTTATTATTAAAATAGCTATTGATTTTTTTTTAAATAATTTTGTATTTTTTATTATATTTTATATAATTAATATTTATAATGTTAATAAATATTAATAATATTTTATATAAATTATATAATTTTATATCATTTATATATTTTATATATGTAAATATATTATATTTTTTTATGCAATTTTGTATTTGAAACATAAATTATTTGTTACTTATTATCAATATATCAATATAGATTTCAAATATTCAAATCTTTATTTTCAATATCTCTAAAAATAAATATCATATAAAGTTTAAATTTACAAACAATTTAATCTCAAAGGCATAATCTCAAATCTTAAATTTTCAAGCAGGTGAAGAGAACTAGTATTGATAATAATATTATATTATATGATAGATATTATATGATATTATATTTTTATATGATATTATATTATATTATATTAATCTTGAAGCTTTTAATACTAGAAGTACTAAATTAAAATTAATATTAATTTTTATTCTGATAAAAACATAATTAATAATTTCTCATTATTTCCATAATAGTATTTTGATTTTAATTATTCATATGTATATATTTTATTTAACTCTTATAATTGACAATCTTAGTATTAAAGTTAAGATCAACTTTGAAACTTCAAAAACTCACTTTATGTAACTTTTTATCTTGATATTTTAAATAATTGTTGTTTATTTCAATAAAATGTATAAATATCTTTTTATGAAATTGTTTTTTTACTATTGAAATTTTTAATATTTAAATTTACTATTCACTTTTTGATTTAAATCTATTCTTTATAATTGCTTTAACTTTTCTATATTTTTCATTGTTATTGAGTTCATCATCACTTCATCACTGTTCATCAGTTATTGACTTTCATAATTGTTTGTAGATTGTAATATGATATAAACTATTCTCTATTATTTATTTATTTTGAAAATGTATCATGTGTTAATAATGATGATACGATATATAAATTATTTCGAAAAATGATATATTTAAAAGAATGATTTTTTATGCAAAAATAACTTAAAAATTTAAAATAAAGTTTTTGTATATATTTTTATTTTTGAATAAAAATTAATTTTGAAAATTTGTCTGTCGTTCGATTTGATTAAATTAATCTCATATAATTAATAATTAATAATAAGTTTATTTATATATAATATTTATATAATGATTCTAAATTTGTTCTATATTTTTGATATTAAAAATATAATAAGTATTAATTTCAGTAATTAATTTATTATATATAAAATCTCTATTATAATTATAATTATTATTATAGTATTAGTATTATAGTATATATGAAATATTTGTCGATCAATAAATGTTTTTTATAATAATAATGTACTTACATTAATCATAAAAAATTTTAAAGATTTAGAATCCTGTTATTATGTTAGTAAGACTTACCTGAAACAAAAAATATTAAAATATTCAATATAATAATAAAGAATATATAAAAAAGAATATATAAAAAAATGATTTTCAAATAGTTGAAATATTTTTCTTTCCTTAATATAATTAAAATATTTGGTTTTTCAATTTCTTTAGAATTTTATTTGGTTTGTAATTGGAACATATATCTTGAACAATGTTTGGAAAATGTAGATAGGATAATAATATATTTAAAGATATGTGCAGCAATTTTTCATGTAAATTTTTAATTTATATTTTTTCAAGATAGAAATAGTAATATATGTCACTATTTAATATACCGCAATCTATTCTACAAATATGCTACATAGATATGCTATATACATAAGATAATAATTTAATAAAAGATAGCATACTATATAAACAAAATATTTTTTAATCTTTAAAATAATATATTAAATTACTTTTAATATTTATATTATATAATTAGAATAACAAATTATTTTAATATATATTTAAATACATTCATTACAGGAAGAAAATATTTTTATTACAGAATGTATTTTGAAAAATGAAAAATCGATACATCAAAAAAATAATACAAATTTCTTTGAAAAATTTAAGAATAAAATATGTATAAGAAAATATTATTTTAGTATTCTATAATTCTATCTTTTACTTGTACAACTATCAATAAATGGATTCGTAGATATGGATTTAAATAAATTTTTAACAAATTTTTTTTAATATTATCCAAATTTTTTTGTTCAATCCCAACAATTTTCGATAATGCATAAATTTGGCATTTATATAAAATTTGAATATTTTCTCATTTGAAATTTTTTTACAATCTTTGTTATGTAAATATTTTCATTATCTTGTTGAAAGATAAAATTTATATCAATTTGTAGCATGATTCTTTAATTGTTTGTTGATTAAATTATATACAACTTAAACTAATCATTTTTCCATTTATAAACTTAATTTCAGTGTTTCCAATTTTAATTCATTTTTATTCTTCCATTATCTTGATTGTCGATTATTTGAAAATTTGGAATTCTTTATACAAATCACCAAGTCCATCTAATGTAAGTTTTTTCTCGCTATTAAAAATAACTTTTTATCATTTTTTCCCCCAATGAAGTAAATATATTTCTCAAAGTGTAAATGAGCTTTTATGTTTCTTTATTAGCGATGGTTTATACATCAATTTTTTATATTTTATTTATATTTATATTTTTTTATAATATATTATATTGTATTACATATTATAATATTTCTTTCAGCTTCTGTTGGAATTTCTTTTACAATAGCATAAAAATTGATGCAGTTCTTAAAATAACACATCAGTGATCCATTATTATTCTTGGATGACTTATATTCTTTTTTCCCCATATTCATCTCCTTTTTTTAATAAATTATAAATTACGACACACAATTTTGCAATTTTAATAATAGAACAATTTTTTTTCAAGTTTTATATTATTGCTATTTCAGAATTATTTAATTTTTTATCCGAATTCATTGTCCGAACCTTTATAATATTTCGATTTTACAATATGCACAATATTAATTATTTATTCATGTAAACAATTTTACGAATTAATATTAACTAGAAAAAATTAAAACATGTACTATTATTGACGCAACAGTCAATATTAATATTTCACTTAATTTAACTTAAATAGACAAAAAAGAAAGATTACGCTAAACATATAGAATCTATTACTGACTGAAAATTGATATATAATATAATATATAATACAATAATACGAAAATTTTATTATATTTATTATTAATTTAATTATATTTATGAAAATCAACTAAATTACATAGTGCGTTATTTTTTTTTTTCGCAAAATACATATATATTTTCTATAGATATTTGTTTCATTTTTTTTTCAATAATCTTGTTAAAAATTAAAAAATTTTTATTTCATTAAAAAAAAGTAAAAAAATAATATATCTTTAATTTTATGAAAATAGACTTACATTTTAATTTAATAATATGAATATTAAAATAAGAAAAATAAGAAGTTAAAATAAATTAAATGATACATTATTTCTTTGGTTTGAATATATAATTATATAACTTTTCCAATTTGGTATTTCTTAAGCAACAAACTTTATATTATGTAGAAAGTTTAGAAGCATTCTTGGTATTCTTCAAATATCTATTTTTAATCTAATAACTAGATATTCAAAAGAAAATTATACGAATTTTATATTTACAACATACAGTAATTTCATAATATAGTAATAAAAAATGAAATATCTATTAGCATAATTGTAAAATTTTAAATTTTTTATATTTCTATATATATATTAATGCATTATATTCTATATATATACTGTTTTTAATTTTAAAACACTCTACATAAAAATGTGAAACTATTTTTATCTTTATAACAGTTCACTAACAATATCAGAAGATAAGCAGCGATTGCTTCACACATAATAGTACTTTCTATTGAAAAAATTTTTCTGTTAATATGCAAATTTCGCTTTACTAATTTTTTCTTCTTTTTACTCTATCATAAGTGTACCACAGAAGATATATTATAAAATTTCTATAAAATTAAAATATTATAAAAATTATTCTAGAATTTAGTAATAAAAAATTCGTAAATATTTATTCATATCATATGAATTTTCTTTTTGTATTTATCTTTTTCTTTAATTTATTTAATTTATATTTAATAAAATAAAAATTAACTAATAAATAAATAAAAAAAATATTATTAAATAAATAAATCATTTAAAGTAATGCATAAATAGAGAATAATTTCATGTATTCTAATTCTAATTTATATATATATATATATATATATATTTTTTATATATATATATATATTTTTATATATATATATATATATATATATTTTATATATATTATAAAATTTATAAAAATATTGTAATATTATTTTAAATAAGTTTCACAAAAATTATATATTATCTAATATATATAATATATTATTATTATATATTACAATTTTTATCGAAATTTATTTATTAAATTTAATTTAAAAAAAAAAATAAATGGACAGAAAATTATTCTTAGTTAGATTATGTTTTTCAATTTACTATATTATAGATAAAATAAATTTGTATAAAATTGTATATATATTATAAATTATTTTATAAATTAGTATTCCACAAATTTTTAATCTAAATTACATATCATTATAACTATATTACAAATCATTATAATTTTTTATTATTTATATATATTTTCTTCTGATATTGTCTATTTGAAAAAAATTAATTCAAATAAAAAAAATAAAAAAATAAGAATTTTAGATTTTCAGATATCAATAAATTGTGTAAACTAGACACGTATAAATTATTGCGCTCAATGAGAATTTGATTTTTTTCATTCTTTCGCTATATTGGAATAAAAACATTTCATTTAAAAAATATAAAATAACATTTAAATCATCTTTAAAACTTAAATGAAAAATTCTTTCCTTTTTATTACCATGTTTTATATAAAACGCAATTTTTTAATATTAACATTAGAATGAATCAATATTTAATTTTCTCTTTTATTTTATGTTTTATTTTTGAAAATGTATACTTATATACTTAATTAAATGATGACATTTAAAAAATACGTTTGTAATAAATAAATTGAAATAAATGAAATAAATTATAATAAAATGATAAATTTTTCTAAAAAATTTTAAGTTATTTATTTTTCAAATTTTTATTTTTATTGATTACAAATTTTATTATTTAAAAGTTCAAATTTTATTATTTCATAGAAAAAAATATTAAAAATACATGAAAAAGAAGTTTTGAAATTTAATTAAATATTGCTATATAAACTGTTTTTCTTTAGTTTTGTTTTTTTTTTTATTATTATCTTAAAATATAATTATGAATATATTTTTTGTTTTTATTTGCTTTAATTTAAATTTTATAATTTTTTTTTATCATCATTTTTTTACGATGAGTATATATTTGACATTAACATGTAAAAAAAAATAATAGATGTTAATTTCGTACTAATATTTTTCTATATTTTTTTATTTTAATGAAATATTTACATAATGCTTTTAATGAATTGATGATAACATAATATTTAATAATATTAACATAATATTTAATAATAATAATTACTAATAATTACTAAGAAACATGTTTATTTTTACAGAAATAATAGAAGATAATTTACGATAGAAAAGTGAAATGAAATGTTCTTATATGAGTTTATGAAGGTTCTTCAATATTATATGAAAATTAAAACTATTAAAGTAATTATGATAATTTACAATCATTTTATATTTCTAAAGTATAAAACATTATTATAATAAGAAATTATATAATATATATATATATATATATATATATATATATATATTAATTTAAATACTATATAATTTCCAAAAATTTCCAAAAAAGAAATTTACATAAAAATTATACATAATATCAAAATATTATGAGTAGAGATATGATGAGATATTATGAGTAATTATGATGTTCGTTTTAAATCATTACATAGATATGTTGTTTCACATAGGATCAATTACACATTTTAATATGTATATAGCAATTGTCTAAATTTAATGTTCATCAAGAAATTAATATTCTTATTGTTAATATCTTTCTATAAAATTACATGATCGTCAAATTAGCATGTTCGTGCTATTAATATATTGTAAAAGTATAAAATTATGGATATTGAAATTGAAATATTATGATACATGAGATTGAAAATCATTTCATTTTATGGGTCAATCCTGAATATAAATTGAAAAGTTACAAAGCATGGTTACATATTGCAGTAATTCACAATTCAGTAGAAAATTATAAAATGAAATGTTTTTCTATCTCCGATATTAATACTTCAATATCCATGATTTTATACGTTTATATTAACCTCTTCGAGTGTTACGATTCATTGAAAGTGCATTCTACAGTGGCACGAATTTTCATTATGTTGTATAATTTTATTATATTATATTCAGATATTATTATAGATATTATTATTATTATATTTATTCAGATATTATTATATTAATCTTTTATCTTTATCACATTTTTATCATTATTATATATATTATCGTTATATATATATATATATATATTATCGTTTTATTCTTATTATATTATTATGTATCATATTTATTTAATACTTTCACATATATCAAATGAGCCAAAAAATACATTATATTTTTCGAAAATCTTTTATTTATTAAAAATATCTTAATAAAATTTAGAGACAACATTATTTAATACTTTTTAATATTATATTCATATTTTCGATTTAACAATCATCTTTCACTTTTTATCTATCATGAAATGTCAGATCTATTGGAAGCATTCAAATTGGAAATCTGGTCCTTATATAAAATAATATAATGATGCTATTATGATGCAATGTTCATTTAATTTATTATTTTAATACTCATCTGACTCTAGAGACTATAACTGAAATGTTCAAAAATCATTGATTTTATCTCGACTTCAATAGTAATATATTTTAGAGATAGATTTTTTGCATAGCTATTAAACATTATATTAATGCAATATTTCATTTATAATTTTTATTTTAATTAATATACTTAATATACTAACAATTGCATTATATTTTTTATTATCATTTTTTTCAATAAAATTTTTTTTATTTCAATAGTTATATTTTTGTATTATTATTTATTTTTTAAATATGGGAGAATTTCAAGGATTATTTAATATTTGTTTAATGTTTATAACATCATTTCATCTTTTAGAATTAATAATAAAATTCTGCATATTTAAATTATTTATTTATTTATTTAACATTATGATTAAAATTATGATAAAAATAAATTCTTATAATAGAAAAATTATAATAAAAATTAGCTAGTAATTATTAAATTAAGTACACTTCATTTTTTTATTTTATATTAATTTAAAAAATAATCTAATAAATATAATAAAAATAACAATATGAAAAAGCCAAAAAATGATTTTAAATATAATCAATATTAATAGAAGGAATAATTTTTTTTTCAAGGAAAATATATGAAAATCATTTGAGAAAACTCTAATTTTAATTAGAAATATTAAAATTTTATAAAATTTTAATGAAATATTTAATGAAATATTTTTTATTTTGAATATTTATTCTAAAAAAAAATAATATGTAATTAATAAAAGAAATTCAAAAAATTCAAATACATGATTTTCAAATTTAAGTTTCACTATATATATATATATATATATATATATATATATATATATATATATATATATATATGTATGTATGTATCTTAAAAAATAATAATCATATAATGAAAATATTCTTTTTAATAAAACTGAATTCAAAGAAATAAAAGTAGAATTATTTTTGTTTTCTAAATCTTTCTATATCGAAATTATTTAAAAGTAGTTATGTAAAAAGAAAATTAAATAATATGATATAAATACATAACAAATGTAAATCCTTTATGCTTACAATGTCGATCGCATCATTTCAACGTCATTTCAACAATCTTACATTGTTATTCAAGAATCTTATATACTTAATTCCATTTTTTGTTATCAATAATAATGCATGTTCTAAAATTATGTACTGAATATTGAACTATATACTGAATACTGAAATAGCATCGAGAAATTTTTTATCTCTTGTTGTTGCTGTTTTAAGATATTACAACAAATGTATATATACAGAAATATTTTGTCTTTATAAAGCAACATAATAATAAAAAATATTTAAGTTTTATTTAGCTTTCAAAATACTTATTCTAACAATATAATTATAGGAAACATGCAGATATAGAATTTATTTATGTTAAAAGAAAAAAAAAATGAAAAATGTAGACTGTCAAAAGGTATGCAACTTATAAATGTATTAAAATATTATTAAAGTATTAAAGTATTATGCAAATATAATTATCTATTAACGATATATTCATTATATCTCATATATTCTCATATATTCATTAAATACAAATCTAAAATATTTACATACTTTAAATAATTATACAAAAACTGATATTATAATTAAATTGATATTAAAAAATTATAAATTATGATTGTTAAATAATGATAAATAATGATAATAATGATTGTTAATTATATTAAAATTTTTTTAAAGGATTCTATTAATAAATTATTCTATTAAATATTCTTCTATTAATAAATTTTTGATGTACTCTTTAACAAACATTTTTATAAAAAGATTGCATCGATATCAATCTTAAAAATTTCGTTTCACATTGGATAACAAAATATACATATCGAAGAAATATTTATTGTTGCCATATGTTTTCTATTTTTTTTTATTTTTAGCGCTTTAAATAGAAACAATAAATAAACAGCGATATTTGTTATTAACATAATAGGAATATGAAGAAAAATATAAAAACATTTAGTAACAAATGACCATTTTTTAGAAACATGAAACATCAATAAAATATTTGTAATTGTTAAATCATTAGAAATGCAAATGATGATATTAAAAATTCGAATTATTTCAAATATGATTAAAAAAAAAATTAAAATTCTTGAAAATTTTAAATCTTAATAGATATTGATAGTCTTGGAAATTTTTGAAATCTTAATAGACTTGTTCATTCGTTATATATTTTGGAAAATGATATATTTACAAAAACAAAAGTAATGATAATAATATACTGATATTATATAATGATTAAACAATATACGTACTGTTACGGATGAACATATAGAAATTCAATGCAATTATATATTTATTTAAACATCTCAAAAATTAATGATTATAGGAAGAGTTATTTAAAATATTGATTTCTAGAATTATTATTTCTAGAAATATTAAAAAATCAAAGTATTAAAATTTGAAAGTTAAAATCGAAAGTGACAATTTCTAAATATATTTATAATAACATTTAAATCTAGATTTTTTTATAATAGATTAATGAATTTTGAATTATATACTGAATATTCATTATTTTTTTTAAACACTATCGTAACTTTTATTTTCAAGATATCCAAAACAATCAAAATTATTGATCAAGATTTAAAATCAAGATTTTCAAGACTTTCAAGACGAAGTCTCAAATCCTGTTCAAAACGATTTAAAATTTTTCCTCTCTTACCAAAGGATTTTCAAGATGATCAAAACTTGTCAGGATACAAAACTTATCAAGTCTTTCAAAATCTTTAAGCATCGAATCCCATTCGAAGTGATTTATTATTTGATAATATCTATTCGAAGTTTGAAATGCAGCTTAAGAATATATAAAGGCAAATGTATAATAACCATTGTGTAAATCAGGCTTGAATGTCTCGTTTTCAGAAGCCAGTAAGTCATGGACATGTGCGCGCGCACGATTAGCATGCAACTAATGTATCGTGTGCGATTTTATCAGTGTAATCGACCATAATGAGCACGGATCTCTGTGGAGCATAATTCTTTTCATGAGCAAACGCCAGCATGTCCATCGCGATAATGAAAGTTCGATTAGTAACCGCGACAAAGGCCATGAATACAATATGAATCCAATACTTCTCGAATGTGACATGTTACATATTTTTTCATTCAGAAATGTGTCACGATATCGATAAAAGACCGATAATTTTTTCCAGTTTTAAATTCACTTTATTTTTCGCATGTATTGCAATTACACCGTTATGGTGGCAGATAAGCATATGAAAAAAAGGATGTTCATATTTGATGTTCACATAATTTTCAAATCATCGTATGGAATGTCATTTTTTATTAAAATATAATACCATAGTATCAATAAGACATGTTTGAATTATGTAATTCAATTGTTTTTTTATTTATCAATTCTTGTTTTAAATATTTAATGATTATTCATACATTGATTCTCTTGCATAATTCAATTTGATATTAATTATGAACTTTAATTTATTTTGGTATTATTAATTATGAATTTATAAATTATATATATATATATATAACTTATTATAAACTGATTATAAATTATCATAATAAATTTATTGTTAAATATTGATTAAATAATTTTTTTTTTTTAACATAAAATTGTAGTTATAATTATAAATCAAAAATTTGTTCCATAATTTGTATAATTTGTAATTTATTAATTCACTATTATTCATTGAAAAATTATTTTTCAAGTGGATATTTTTAAATAAATATGTATATTTTTTCAAATTTTATGAGAAAGAGAGAAAGAGAAGCAGGGAAAAATACATTGATTTTAAAATTTAAAAAATTATAAAAAATAACTTTCAAAAGTATTTTCAGAAACAATTTACAATTTACATAGTTTATGTTCAATTGATTCATTTAATTTTTATAAATAAATTTAACTAATTAATTTTAAGATAAAATTATATTTAATAAATATTTTTTTATCAATATTTAAATATATATAAATCATAATGAGAATTTTTTATTTACTTTTCAATATTCATTTTCAATTATTTATATTAGAAAATTAAATTATTTATTCTCTTTTTGAATACATTTATTAAGATACTAGATATTTTAAGTAATAAAATTGTATAAAAATTGCAGTCATTGTGTAATGAAAGAACGAAATTCAAGAATCATATTGGTAATATTAAAATAAAAATATAGATATTTTGTAAGCATTTAATAATTCTGATTCACATTGACAAAACTAGAATATATTAAATATATTAATAAATTAATTGTCTTCAAATAGATTAAAAATTTTATGTAATTTTGTGTATTACAAAATAATTGATATTGTATTAGAACATTGCTAAGATAATATAGAAACTATGCAATACATAATAATTATATTGGTTTCAAGTCAAGTTTTATAGTCCCAAGAGACTCCTAAATCTGCGTTAGGAGTTGATTTGCTACAGTTCCTGCAGAGAATGAAATGTAACCTAAAAATACCAGAAACCTAAGTAAAATGAATTACTTTTGCAACTTAAGTTAGAAAACTAGAACAACCATTATTTGAATATCTTTGTTCGTAAATCACATATTTTGAAGATATAAGTGTTTGAAATACATTGTCAAATAGGATGAAATAATAAATTTTAAATATCAAATACTTAAAAATACTTTTTTATTATTAATAAATTACAATTATATGCAATTATAAAAAAAATATAAAATATTTAATTTAAAATATGATATCTATTAAGTGAAATAAATTTTTAAATACATTCATAAAAATATATATAAATATAATTATTTGTATTCTTAATCTTAATAATTATAATAATAATATTCTATATATTTTATTGACACAGGATTATGTACATTGATCTAAGTTATTAAAAAAATTAATATTGAAAAATAATTTTAGAAATTTTCATTGTAATTTATAAATACTTAATATTGATGTTAAAATAATAAAATTTCAAAAATCAATAAAAATAAAAATTTTATAAAAATTTAAGAAATTTAATTTATATTTTTATTTTTAATTTTCATCTTATTAAAATTATTATCTGGATTGTAAAATTAATAGAAAAATACATATATATATAATAACACTCATAATATAAAATTTTATTATTTAATCATAAATTTATTTTCCAGTGAAAAATTATCAATTTTGAATTTCACAGATTAAACTATTACATCATGATCATGATACAAATAATTCATGTTTTCAATTAACAATAATTTTTTGTTTCCTATTTTAAATTCATGTGAAAATATTATATAAATCATTTAAATATGATGAAATTTTTCATTAGAACAAAACAAAAAATTTTATTTTGTTATTTATGAACTTTAATAACGAATAAAATTTGCTTTCTAATAATATTTAAAATCTGAATTGTTTAATTAATATTAAATTTTTTAAAATATTACAAATTTCAAAATTATTTTTTTTATTTCACAAATTTCTATCTATTTGTTGCAATTTAATTTTTATTTCCAATAATAATATTTTTATAATGTTTTTACAAAAAATAATTTCATAAAAAATTATATTAAATAAAAAAATTTGAATTAAATTTTGACAAATTATTATTTTAAAAATTTTTTATTTATTTATTTATATCATAAATATTATTTTATATATTCATTTTGAAAATATTTTGAATAAATTTATAATTAATTCATTTGTAAAAATTATTTTTCGTGCATAAAGATTAAAAATAATTTTTTTTTAATTTCTTCTCCATTATTATTAATTAATCGTGCAATTTCAATTTTTTTTTTTACTTCATGTTGACTGATATCGTCAGTTTTATTCCTATCAGATATCACTTTAACATTCAATACACACATATTCCTGCAAAATTTCGTTTTCTTCAACGCGATTCATAACAATGCTTCATATGCATCATCCTAATAGAAAGTCTTTAAAAACCCTCGCTTGTACCCTTGTAGACATGCAAGGTACGTTCGGACGTCTCTATTGAAACCGTTCAACCGTATCGAGATAGCGTCACTCAATATGCTGTTCAGTTTCTGAAGAGTAAATATGCAGACCGGGTAAACGGAAGGCAAAAAAGTGTCGGGCGTAAGTACCATCGTTCGAACGGTTCCCAAGTGCGGATACGATCTAGGACCTTCGTCGAAGACCAACGCCTGGCCAATGGTTTTTGCTCTATCTGCGGCCAAGATCGAAGACTGAGAGGAAATAGGATGGAACGATTTACGTAATTTCTATGGAGAAAACGACAGTACCCGGTGGAAAAGTTATGGCGTCGCTTTGCATACGAGTACGAGGGATCCATCTTAATCGGGAAGATGGCGAACAGCGACGCATTCGAAGTTCTATCTTCGTACGAAAAATAACGGTCGAAACGACAATGGTACGTTGTTACGGTAGCTCTTGTGAATTTATTACTAATCATCTTGATTCATGCATATGAGAAAGTGTAAATTATAGGTTAGGGGAATGTTCTTGGTGTTAACGTGATGCGTTAATGAAAATAAAAGATTTTTAGGTGGGTATATATGGGTATGGAGGATGTATTAAAAATTATGGCGCGAGTTGAAAGAGAATGGTTCTTTATATAATAGCAAGAATATATAAATAGAAAAAATTTTTAATTTATATGAAATTGTAATAAATAATAGTAAGAGTTTTTATATTTTACAATATATAAATATATATATTTATATGTATTTTAATATTATATGTATTTTAATATTAATTAATAAAAAAATTCAAATGAAATTTTTTATGATTATAAATTAGTATAATTAAAAATAAATATATATATATTTCTATTTAAATGATTATAATTTTATACTATTTATAGTATAAAATTAAATCGAATAAAAAATTAGTGCATTTTTTTTTTAAATATTGTGAAATATTATGTTATACGAATATATAGTGAATAAATATATCTATTAAAGAAGAGATTTGGAAAATCTACCAAAATTTCTCAAATAGTTGACAAAAAAATATAATTTTCAAAATATTCAAATGAGATAGAAAATCGACGAATATCACGAAAAAATATAGAGCACCTAATAAAAAATTGTTTTTAAGTCATATATACAATTATATTTTAGAAATTCATACATTTTAATAATAAATTTTACAATTACTAATATTATTCTTCTTATTTAAAAATTATTCTTATTTAAATGTTATTTTTATTTAAAAATCTGTAAAAAATATACCTATTTAATTAATTATATTATTATTTTTCTATAAAATAACAACTAAAAAATAATATATTCAATTTAAATAAATTTGCAAATATTTTATTTTCGTTTAAAACTTAATGTTTAAAACTTAAATGAGTTGTTTTCATTATTTTTAATAAAAAATAATTTTATTAATCTATTTTTTTATTAGAAAATATAATAAAATAAAATAAAATATTTTTTAAAAATTATATTTATTATTATTGAAATTTTTAATAAAGCTTACATTAAAAATATAAAAAAATTCTAAAAAAATTAAAATATTCTTATTTTTAATTAAAACTTAAGAATGAATTTATTAGCTATTAATAA
Organism: Apis mellifera; assembly: GCF_003254395.2. NCBI lineage: Eukaryota > Metazoa > Arthropoda > Insecta > Hymenoptera > Apidae > Apis > Apis mellifera. Next base: position 6,085,488 of record NC_037648.1, read on the forward strand.
GAAAAATAATAATAATAAGAAAAAGATACAATGGATTCTGGATGAAATTTTTTTTAATGAAACTGGATTTAAACATCATTGAATGTTTGATTAACAAACCTAAATTTTAAAATAATAAAAATTAATAATCACTAATAGTTTTTCTTTTTAATTTTCTTTAAAATTTCTATTTTTTTTAATAATTTATATCCTTAATTAAAATAGCACGATAAACTCTTTTAATATTTATCATAATAAACAAAGTCTTATATAGTAAACAAATAACATCATTGATAATCGTTACACGTCAAATTCACGAGTACATAAAAAATCTTTTCTAAAATAAACTTGAACAGAACAAAGAAAAAAATAATTTACTAATTCTCATAATAATTTACTAATAATTTTTAAATATATATTTTAAAATATTAAATTAAGATTAAGATTTAAAATTAAAATTTTATTAGATTTATTTTATTTTATTATATACATATAATATTACTATTATCTATATATATAATAGATATATATATATATACATATATATATATATATATATATATATATATATATATATATATATATATATATATATATATACATTTTTTCTTAATATTTTTTATTGTATGAAGATTTTCATATTTAAAACAAAAATTTTAATAATTTGTTTTTTGTAAAGCGATATTTTTTAGTAAATAACGCAATAATAAAATAATCAATTATTCAAAAGTTAATTAATAAATAAATATAAGTATATAATAATTCTAGCAACTGGGTTAAATCATATATTTTTATTCGCAAATTTTATTATCGTCACAATAATTTATTATGTAAATATACATATTTGTGAATATTTTTTTAATAACAAAAAAATGCATTTTGTTTTGAATAGAGCTATATGTATCTGTTCTTTTTCTTTTTTTTTCTTTTTTGTATATAAAATAATTCCCCAATAATTTCATAAAAAATCATTGAAAACTAATATTTTGTAAGACATTTTATTTTTACAAAATTTATAATAATTAAATATTATATTATTTATATTGCTTTATAAATAAATTTCACGATTTTTTATATTTTTTATATTTTATTATTTAAATGCAAAATAAAATAAAAGTAATTATGTAAAAATTATGTAAAATAAAGAAAAAGTAAAATTGTACAATATAAGTACAACATTAAAAATATAACAATGATGTCATAAGATTAAATATATATATATATATATATATATATATATATATATATATATATATATATTTCATAAAACAATTTCAAAATGACCTAATGAAATATCATTTATAATTCATATGGCTATCGTTTTTAATCACAAGCTCGATTTCTCGGTAGAAGGCTTTAGAAAATGCGTTTTAATGAGAGACTGCTCCGTCCAATAAATCCTTCAGTAGAATATCTCTTAACTACAGCTTTTTTCCCTCGTCGGATATTTCTTTTCCTAGGAGGGTCCTCTCATTATTTATCATGCACAGGCAGTTTATTCTACAAGCAAAAGTAAATCTCTATTCCCTTCCATTCCTCTTAATTTCACGGCTCCCTTAAAAATCAAGCCACCAGACTCAGTGGTCCAGTCAAGAAAACGAGAAACATCTAGAGATGAAGGTAAGGATAGAAAGAAAGGGAGGAAAGAGAGAAAGAGAAATAATGAGAGAAAAAAATGAATTCTCCGTGAGAAATTCCACTTTTGATTACGTCGCGTTACCTCGAGAAGTTGAGCGGATTTATACTGGACGCGTTTCTCCGCCACGAGATCGAAAACGCATGTTTAATGGAAAGAAAACAAAAAAAGAAAATGTATATTAAATTTTTCAATAAGTTCGTGATTTTTTTTCTAATATATATAATATAAATATATATATACATGAATAAAGTTAATATAAATAATTTGTATTTTATTTTTATATGACTTTTTGTTTTCTATATAATAATCAAATTTCTATAATAATCAAAAATAAATATCATATTTTTTTTGTTATAAAATATTTTTTTGTTTGAATCTCTCATATTCTGATTTAAAATTTAATGATTTCAAATTCTGTTTATTAATTTACAAAGATGTTTAATAAGGATCCTTAAAAACTAAGAATCTTAATTAAAAGAATTCAAGTTTTGAAAATATTTGAGACTTCAGTTTTAAATTTAAATATAAAAAAAAGATAAAAGTAAATAAAACAAAACTTAATGGAATAAATTAGAGAGGAAAACTCGTTTTATAATGAGGTTCAATATTCAATTTTTTTTTACTTTAATTTTTTTTTAGGTAACCATAGTCATATGAAATTAATGATCCATAAAATTGAACGAAAAAATCAATTATATAATTATTTCTTAATCTTTTCAAACACAAAAAATCTATTTTTAATCTTTTCAATTTATAATAATTATTGTATAAAAGATAGTTTCTATAAAATTAATTTTTAAAATGATACATAGATTTTGAAATTTATTTTTTTAATTTTAATTTTTAATAATATTACAACTATTTAATCTTATATTATAAATTTATTAATATTTCAAAATAAATATATAAAATGTTCATAATATAAATGAGTAAAAAAATTAAAAGTTTTCCCAAAATAATAATTCTAAATCTAGTTCAAATTTCTTTTTTTCCAAAATCCAAAATTTTTATATAACAAAAAATAATATTTAAAAACAAAAATCATATTATCATAAATTACTAAAAGATCAATCATCGCGGAATCTTAAAAGATTCATCAACTTCAATTTCGTTTCAACAACATTGCTATGGAAAACAATTTTTTTTTCAATATTAAAAGTCATATTAATAGTCAAACAAAAATTTTGCTTTATGTTTCTTTTCGGTTTATTAGATAGCGTAACATTTTAGAGAGAACTTGAATCGAAGAAATGCGTGTCAAGAGACGTGGTGGAAAAAAGTAAACGAGCGAGAAAAAGGATGGCCGAATGGCGATGAAATAACGAGAGAAAAAAAAGAGGAGTAGTCATGGAGAGAGAAAACATTAAAGCACGAGGATGAGGAATCCCTTTGTGTTTCCCAGGTGAGCGTTATAAATGAGCTTTCTGACGGGAACGAGGGTGCCTTGGCCGAGGGTGGCGAGCCGCTGTCCGACCACACCTATGCCACCAGAAGTCACAGGAGGACCACCGTTGCGACAAACGACCAAATCTGCTTTGTGGATGGATCGCATTTTTTTTTCTCTCCGTTTCATTCAACATTTCTTTTTTCTTTCTCGCCTATTTCGCGTGCTTTTTAATTATATCGGCCGGGAGTCGCACTCACGTGTCATTTAATATCTTAATTAATTAAATGGGACAGGGGTAATATTCTTGATAGTGAAATATTGTTTTGCTTGCTTTGCTTAAGCTTTTCAGGATTTTTTTATTGATAGCATAGATAGTTGTGTTGTCAAATTTTATGAATATAATTAAAATATAATTTTTATGTTTTTGGAGTTTGAATAAAATTGTTTTTATTTTTAATTTTATTTTTTTCTAATATATTTATAACAATAAAGGTAATTTATAACAATAAAATGCTTTTTTTTTTGCATATATTACATAAGATTTTTAATCAACTTTTTTTTTAAACCGAGATTAGATGAAGATTAAATATAATAAAAGTTATGAATAAATGTTATTTAAATAAAGTTATTATTTAACGTAAGTTTAAAATAACTTCATTCAAAATTTTAATTAATTACTTTTTTAATCCCTTACTTTGATTCTTGGAGAAAATTTTCATTATGAAGATTTCGACATTCAAAAAGTAGAATTCAATAATTGAAATTTTTTTAATAATTTTATTATAGATTTATTTTTATGTACTGTTATTATTTTTAAAAATATTTCGATAATTTTATTACAAATTTAATTTTTATTTATTGTTATTATTGTTACATATTTCAATATTGTTTTGTTTTTATTATTAAATTTATATTAAATTTTCCATTTTTCATTACATTATAGTAATTTTTAAGATGTTAACAATAGAAAAATATTTATCAAACAATAAATTAAAAGAATAAAAAAAAGATTTTTCTCTTTTTTTATATGATTAAATTTACACCATAATTCATAAACTTGTATATGTAATACATAAATTATTTTTCTATATTTCATTTCAAATTTCTCAAAATCTAAATATTTGTTTTAATCATATAAATAAAGTAAAATTATATATATAAATGTTTTTCAATTTAAAATATCCAAGTGTTTTCTTCCTATTTTAGTAAGATTTTATAATATAGAAGGCTTTTAACACAATTTAACAGATTATATATAAAGCAAGTCTGTTATATATTAAAGCAATTAATTAAATTTCCTCAGAAATAATTATTTGGAAATAAATATCAGACATTATATTTATGCATATATCCATATTTTGGAATTTATAAAATAAAAATAAGTAAAACAAATATAAAAAATAAAAATAAAAAATTAATTTAAAAAGTCTAGATATCTATTCTAGATATCTATTTCTATTTTTGCATTTTGTTTTCTGCGCTTTTAATATATTTTTGATTCTTAAGATTTCCTAAGATTTGGATGATAATAAATTTAAGTTTTTATTGCATTTATAATTTAACTATAATTGTATAATAAATTTAATAATAAATAATTTCTAAAAAAAAAAATTAAATTAAATTATAAAATTGAATTAGAAATAAATATTCTTGTATATTTAACATTTTAAAAATTATTTTCTATAATAGTTTTTATTTTATTATAGAAATATTATAATATCTTGATGAAAATCATATATGTAATACATAAAACTATATAATAAAAAAATAAAGAAAAAAATAAGAACAAAAAAAGACTTAATTATATCTAGCGTTATACTAGTAGCATGGTGCGTAGACACTGATGCGAATATAATGAAGCACAGTAGCAATTTGAAAGTTAGCTTGCAAAAGCACACCAAGCTACGTCATCTGATTAGGGATTATCCTTCCAAAGGCTTCGCTTTATATGCCAGTGTACGCGCTTACCTCTTCTATAAAGCTCGTGTGGGGGTGATATTAACAATACGTTTAGTTTACTAATAAAATGGGTCGATGCAATGAACCAATGAATAATGCAATGAAAGATTCGTCATTGTAATTACATATTTTTGTGTGTGAAGAGTACTATATTTGTGATGCAATTTTATGAACATGTTTTCCGAATATGTTGGTTTGGAAATTGAATAGTTCAGTAAAAGTATGAAAGCGCTTCACTAATTTTTGAGATTTTTAAAGTGCTTATGTAGATTTTTAAAGTTATTTTAATTGTCAGTTGTTATTAATTTATTTTTATACAATAAAAATATTTTCAGCAATATTTGGCTATATTTCAATATTCCATATTTTTATTTTTAATAATATATTTATTAATTATAAATTTGTTATATGATATACTGAAATAAATATATATATATATATATATATATATATATATATATATATATATATAATTATAATATATAATATAATATATAATATATTTTATATATATATATATATATATATATATATATATATATAATATATTATAGAATAATTTAAATTGTATATAATTAATTTCTTATTTATTATATATCTTATAGATTTTAATAAATAAGAAAGAACTTTCTTTCTTTTTATAAAAACCAAAGAATAAGAATAAGAAAATAAAAATAAGAATTAATAAAAATTAAAAAAAAAAAAGACAAAACTGAAGTCTACTAAACTTATCTTCTCTCATAGAAATGAAAAGAATAATGGAATTCGAATTGAAAATCGACAGATTTAAATGTAAGTCACGTGAGAAACAGTCTACCAAAATTCGTCAATTTCTATCAATATCTATATCTATCAATATCTATACTCTGCTATTTTTACGTGAGGTATGATAACTATCTTCGTGGCTTCTGTTATTTGGATAGTTGCATCCTGTGGTGCATGAGAATCGTTGAAATCAGAATATCATCTTTTCGCGTTCTTTTGAGAATTTTGTTAATAGAACCTACAGGTATTAAACTAGATCCGAGTAGACGTGGATTTTTATTTGATTCATTGTCAAATCTAAATAATTCACTCTTAACATACACAACACGATTTGTCTTATTTGGTGTGCTCTTGGATTAAAATGTGATTAAAATTTTCATGACCACTAGATATGTTTACTTCTTGTTTAGACTATGACTAGTTCGAAAAAAAGATTGATTTCTTCTTCATTATAATAATTCCTTTTTTCATCAATATAATTATTATGATAGATTGAAATGAATTCAAGTTTATAGATAGATCGCAAAATATGATATATTTTTATTTTTTCTCAAAATTAAATAATCAAATTTAGTTATAAAAAATAAAGAAAACAAAATTAAGACTTAAAATCTTTAATGTACAAATATAGGATGTACAAATTATTTTAAAATTACTTTATATATTAAAAATAAAATATGTCTTATATATGCAATAAATATATATTTGTATAAATTTTTTATATAAATAAATAAATATATTATTTAATTAATCGTATTTATAAGTTCTTACTTAGATAATATCGTGCAATCTATATAATCTAAGAATTTTCAAATGTCTTATTAAAATTATCATGGTAATTAAATATTTATTATACAATTTAAGCAAAATAAGTTTCTTAATTTTTTTATAAAAATTGATTGATTTCTTAATTTATAAAAAAATATTCGAAAAAATATAAATAGAATATAGAATATATATTCTATTATATTTTAAAATATAACATATAAAAAATATGTTATATTTAGAATATAAAAATATTTAAAATATATATAGAAAATATTTAATATATAACATATTATTTTTATTTTTATTTTTTCCTATTCCTGAATTTTAGAAAATAAAAAATTCTATACGATAATTTCTGGAAAATTATTATTTTGAAATTTAGCTTTATTTAATAATAAATAAATAATTTTTTTTAAAATTTAAATGATATTTTTATAATTAAAACAAATTAATAATTGTATAATATTATAATATTTAAAGTAATATTTAAGTCTCTCCCGAAATGTAAATGATTAAGAATTATTAAATAGCTTAATTTATCTCTTCATTTTTATATTTTTAAATTTTATGAAATATCTATCTGGTAATGTTTTAAAAATTCATAATTGATGAAATATATTGCTTTTTTTTTATACTTAAGTCCATTCATAGAATGTTCATAATTCTAACAAATTATGTATGTATATATATATATATATATATATATATATATATATATATATATTTATATAATATATTTTATATAATATAAAATATATTTTATATTTTATAAAATATATATAATATATAATATATAATATATTTATATAATATATTTTATATAATATATAAAATATATATTATGTATATATATATATATATATATATATATATATATATATTGGAAAAAGATATTTATCAATTACAACTAATATCGTTTTTTATTGAATTATTCCGCAAAAAATTATCCAAGTCAGATAATTGAAAACCTAGTCAAGTCAATGCGATATTGCTCCAATATGAATACATTGATATTGTAGGAACATGATACTTCAATAATATCAACATTTCGCGAAGCTTTCTTAGATATTAAATTTCGAGAAATGCGCGAAAGACAATGGATAGAATGAAACAACAGCGACCATACAAAAAGATTATTCTGAAACATAGTACGTTAAAGTATACTGCTTGCATACTTTGTGTTTTCAAATAATGTTATGAGAAGTATATTTCAGGCGCAGCATTAGGTGAGAACATACGACATAATTTAACCAAACGGTTGTACTCATCATAATTGGTTTCTATGCTTCAAAAGTTCTATAAAAAAATTTTTTTGATAAATCTAATTTTTGAATTTTTGGACTATTCTGTTATGTATGATAATATGATGAAAAAGATATGATAATGATAATGATAATTATAATATATATCATGTTTCTCTTGTATAATAATTTTCTAGCTAATAATATTAGCTATAGTTAATAAATGACATAATTAATGATTCAATAAAAAAAATTTTTTTTAATCTAAAAAATTTATATATTTTTTTTTGTTTATTTCCTTTTTTATTATCAAGATCGTGATTTATATAAGAATATTTTTTAATACTGGTAATTTGTAATTTATAAAATTGAAATATATTTTTTCAGATTATTGTTATTCATATTTTATAGCTTAATACAAATGTAAATGTAAATTCAACGAATTGATGTAAAAGATATTAAAAATATATTTAAAGAACGTAAATTTTTGTGAAAAATTTTCGAATTAATTATAATAGTAACTGTGTTTTTATATTTTCCATCATATCATGTAATAAAATTATTCGTTATATAAATAAATGTAATGTACAAAAACAATTAATATGAAGAAAATTTATAAAAAATAGATTTAATGAAAATGACGATGCAATAACAACATATTGGATGTATAAAATTGTTTCTTGATAAATATTCTTTTAAAGATGAGATATTTTTCTTTCTAGAACATACTTTAATATCTCGAACCAGCATATAAAAAAATCTTGTAATCTAAATCAATCACAATATCAGAATATCTCTTAATTTTTTATTGTCGCTTGTAATTTATTTTTCCTTTATCTTAATAAGTTTTATATTTTGAAAAAAGTAACTAATAGTAACTAAAAGAATAAATAATATAATAATAATAATAATTATTCTAGAATATATATATAAATAATTTTAAGACAATTTTTTTAAGTAAAGTTTACCAGTCTCATGTTACTTAAATATGTTATTTTTGAAATTTTATTAAAATTATATTTTAAATGCGTATTATATTATATATGAATATAACAAATTGAATGTTGTTTCTTTATATATGTTTTAAATCTATCTATTTTATTTTAGATTATATTTAGATTATATTTAGATTATATATTAAATTTTTATTTTAATTTTTAATACCAAAAACAAAAAAATTAATAAATTCTCGTTTAATTATTTTCTGTTGAATTAAATTATATAAATGAATAACTGATTAATCAAATAATATCTTTACAGATTGCAAATAAAATAAAAATATTCACATGCATTTACAATTTTTCTTATTTATCTTTTCTTATATAAAATCTAGATAGAATATAATATTATCAATATATAAACATGATAATTATTATAATTATTATGAATTATTATGATAACATATATATATATATAAATGTATACAATGTATAAATGTATAACATAACATATATATAATATAAATATAATGAATTATACTATTTATTTAATGCACATTTGTAAATTCACATAATCAAAAAAATTTATTAAAATGATTATTTCCATAATAATTTATTTTAACGAATCAAAAAATTACAATAATAATATAAATTCTCAAATACAACAAATATCTTGAAAAATTTTTTTCAACTATTCATCGCAATCTAAACCATATCCCTTATGATTGTTGAATAAACAGTGATTATCTCGGCGCAAAAGTCTGACAGGCGAAAGTGAAGACTAGACACGAATATTATAATTAAGAAGATGCTTCTCTAGGAAGGAAAAAGAAAAGGAGAAGAATAGGGCGCGAGGTGAGATGCAAAAGATGCGTCAAAGAGTTGTTTCGAGGTTTCGCGGCCTTCGAATCGGATGATTTGAAACTTGCAACTCGTAGCCTGAGGCGAACCAGTATTAATACCAGTAATCCAAGAATCGAGAGATGCTCGCGTGCGTTCGTCTTGCACATGTTCCAACGAGCTGCCGATTCCAATTACTAGCTATTTTTCTTCCTTCGATCGTCTTGACCTCCTTCTTTTTGTTATTTCCTTTTCTGCCGAAAGCGTCGTTGTCTCGCGCCATGGTTGCTCTAAAAATCGACACCGATTAGTAGAGAGGACCAAACAAACCAAGGAACAAGCCGGCGTAGACATATCAGCTGGACGTATGCAAATTATAGCTCAACACGATTCAACGTGTCCATATGGTGGTCCACTATTATCCGCACGCTCGCGATCAACAAAGCGATTGACCTTAACGAAACAACTCTCATGGCGCTCTCTGAGAATGTTCACGTGTCTTCAATCATTATTTTTCTTATTAAAAAGAGATAGATTAGTTCAAGAAAGATTCCATCTCACACTATTGTAATGTGAAGATAATGTAAATAAAAATATTTTATAATTTTGTAATAACATCTTTAAAATGACTTATGCATTTTATACAAAAAATATGTATTTATTTGTATAATAGAAAAATAAAAATAAGAAATATTCATAAAGTACTCAAATAAAATAAGTTAAATAGTTTATATGGATTAATGTTCAAATGAATATAAATTGATATGGAAATTAAAATAAAATAAAAAAAATAGAATATGAAAAATAGTAAAAAAAGAGAAAAAATTTAAATTGATTTTGATAATTCAAGTGAAATTTTCAAAAATTGAAATAAATTTGATAATTCAATAAATTTAATTTTTTTGGATTACATATAGTTAATCATAAACACAAAGAAATATAAATATGAAAATAATAGAAAACATATTTTTCAATAATTGTTGAAGAGATGTTATCTTAAATAAAATTATATTATAAATCTTATTTTTACAATATTGCAAAAACAAATAAAATAAGATTTATTCTTAGTATTCTCTAAAAATTCTCCTTTAATATATTTTATAAGTACATATATTTTTTTAAAATTTCTTCTTCCGTTTTTTCTACAATATATTATATTCCATTATTACTTTCTGCTTTTTCATTACATGTAAATTGATTTTTTTAATTAGAAAATTGATATTCTATCTATTTTTAATATTTATCTATATTTTCTTTATTATTTTTCTTATTACAAAACAGAATTTTCTATTTAAAAATTCGTAATCAATATTCAGAATTCATTTTCTAAGGTTTTTCTTCAGATCTCATAAAACGAATAATTAATATTTCCGATTATAATTTAATCTTATAAAACAAAATAAAGTGATATGATATTTTTAATAAAAAGAAATAAGAGAAGATAATTTCAAAAGAGCGTAAGAAAAATAATCTTAAAAAAAGTCTTAAAAAAAGATTGTTTTTATATTTTTTATATTCCAGAATTTTAATCAATTATAATATTTATATGACAAAAGTAATCTCTTAAAAAATGATGAATAAATCATAAAGATCTTCAATTTATTCAAAATGTAAATAAAATATGTAAATATAAAATATAAGAAAAGATTTTATTAGAAAATAGAGAATATGCAAATATTTTTTGCAATAATTATATTATTAAATTTAATAATAATTAATTAATATAATAATAATAATTAAAATACATATACAAATGTACACAAATATTCTTACAAAATTTCAAATCAAACATATATGTATACATACATATGTATGTATATAAATTAATAGTTACTATATTTTCTATAATTAAAAATTAAAAAAATCAATTTCGAAAATATAAATTATAAAATTATTAAAAACATAATAAAATATCGTATTTTTATATATTTATACTTTTTGATTAAATATTATTTTTCTTTATCACAAAAGAAGTATATTTTTATTTGTATACTTGAAATTATTACTTAACTTATATTTATTATATTATATTATTATACTTAACTTTTTGACTTCTAGAAATTAAACAAGAGTATTTCCAAAACTATGATAGAATTGGTGTTTTGAACGTGATGCTATTTCCCGAATGATTGTCAGAATGGAATATATTTCAGGATGTTTCGAAAGTGTAAAGCATAGAATTGCAGAACAACGAACTACTATTCCGGTTGGAATGCTATTGACTCGACAACGCAATTGATACCAATAACAACTATACACAGCGGAGATTACTTCCAAAGTAAATCTGTATCTAGTCAATCTTCTACATCTACAGGATGTTAATACATTTATGAAATATTTTTGCAGAGTTGATTCTCAAAATTAAAACAAATGTAAAAGTATGATATTTAGTAATTAATATACAAAAATGTTATTTGTGGTTTATTTATTGATTTATAAGCTATTGAAATTTATATTACAAAATCGGACTGTCTTGTTTCCTTTATTTTTATATATTTTTTATATATTATATATTATATATTATATTCTGTTATATTCTATTTTCATCTCGCTTCATCTAATATGAATTTAAATTGCTTATAATTTGTGAGTTTAAAGAATAAACTTCCATCAAGATTTTTATATATCAACTTTTGTGCTTATTTATGTATAAAAATATAATTATAGATATAAAAAAAAAATTAAAAAATTTTTTTTCCATCAAAAGTATTTTTTTTGTAAAAAATCATTAAATATTTAAATAATATTAATCTTTTTTTAAATCTTCTTTTAAATTAGAAATATTTTGTAAGGAATTATTTTTTATAAAAAAGATTCTTATAAAATAGTTGTATATATTTTTATTATTTCTATAAGTTTTATCAAAATTTATGTACGGTTTAAATAAAAATATTGTTGTAGCACATAAATTATTTTTTTTAAATATTTATATTATTTATTCAAATACTAAAATGTTTCAGACATTTCCAATTTCTATTCATTTTTGCTTTCGTTTATGTTTAAATTTTAATTATTATTTAAAAAACTTTGAAATTAAACATATATTCAAATATAAATTAGAAATTTTTGTTCAATAACATAAATTATTTATTAAAATTTTTAGAAAATGAATGAATAAAAGCTTAAAATTTAAAATGAATAAAATAAATTCAATGATAGATATTATCGTATTGATGAAATGTTACAATTCTATCTAATAAATAATAATTTTTTGAGGAAAATTAATAATTCGTTTAATACTTTTTCAAGTATTATAATAATAATTAAACACTGGAAAAATCTTTATCTTATTTTTAATTTTGAAAGTGTAAAAATCTTTTATTTTCTAAAATTAATTTTTTAATATCTTATGAGTTTTTAAATTTTGATTTTTTATTTTTTTTATTAAATAAATTTTTAAACATATTTTTTAATACTTAATTCTTATTCTTATTCCTACATCATTTATTACAATATTTTTTTTTTTTAGTTTATAAATTCATTATTATTTTACAATGAATATAAGAATGCTGACAATAAATTATGAATATTTTTGAAATTGAATAATTATGATAATAATAATTTATTTTAATTAATTCAAATTTTTTTTATTAAAAATTATTTTAAAAAATATATAAATTATTGAACGATTCATAAAGTCTTATAATTTATAAAATATAAAATAAAAATAATTTTTAAATTATTTATGATATTTTAAATAATTTTTTATGAAATTCAAATTTTTATAATTTAATTATTATTATAAAGAATAATTTCTGTTCGTTATTAGAAATCATGAATAAAGGAGCAAAAAATTTTGTATCATTTCATGTAATATGTGTTATAAAAAACGTTCAAAAATTGTTTTTTTATTTCATTTAGTGAATTTCAAATAATCCTATCATACATAAGCAAAAATTAATATCGTTCATCATATCAAAAATATTTAAACAAGGTTTATACAAATTCTCGAATGCCTGAAATAGAAATTCAAATTCGAATTATTTCTGAATCAAGAAGCGTAATCTAAATACGATGTGCATCATTTTCCGTTTCACAGACAGATGAATATCAACAGCAACTCTTTCCATTAACATTCATGTGAATCTTTCTCTTCAAATCAAACAAAATTGAATTATTATATATATATATATATATAATTTATTTTTAATTTTTACAATAGTTTTAATTTTCCCATGAATTATTAGTTTAACCATGGATAATCAATTGATACAAGCTCGAAAATTTCGACAAAAAAGAAGAAAATATACTAGAAAACAAACGTAATTTCAAAATAATTACGAGATATGATGACGAGATCGATAAGAAAATAGAATTGAGAGCAGGAACGGAAATTAATTTAAATGAATCTCGAAGGATGCGGCGAATTCTTGAAGCCTCAAGGGAGATCGAATTAAACGAATCAGAGAAAGTTGATGATTCGGAAGTGAAAAAAGAGGGAAAACTCGAGTACTTTCTTATCGCCTTCCAAGCATCTCCTTTCTCTTCTATTCGAAATACATGAGATAGAAAAACGTTTGTCGTTGAAAAAAGTTGGAAAAGGAACGAGGATTGGTATAAATGGAAAAATACGAAAGAAAATCTAGTCTTTAGCCATCGAACTAGAACCACGTACAAAAATTTCAGTTCTTCGTTTCCTTGATTTTCCAAATTCATTTCCTCTCGAGGAAATTGTCCTTTATTGTCCTTAAATTTTAAATTGGATGCTTACTTGGATGATTATGTATTATATATATAGAATATTAATATATTTTCATGAAATGTATTTGAAAAATCGATTTTAAAAATCAAAATAAATATAAAAATTGATATATAAAAATATTGATTAAAATTTATTAGATTATTAGTTAATGTTAGTTAAAAAAATTTGTGTTAGATGAAGTGAAACGGAAATAGAATGCGATAATGATGTAATGGACATAAAGCGGTCTTTTGTCTAATATATTTTCTTTTGTCTAATACAAAATTAAATCACTTATAATTAGAATGTGAATTTTTTATGTAAAATCAAATTTTGAACATAAGTAAAAAAAATGAAACTTAAATAGAAATTTAGTTTATTTGTCGAATATAATAATGTGTACTTTGAACATTTTTTACATATATTCATATTCTATAAATATTTGTATATTGAAATTTTGATTCATTAGAGACATTTTATAAATCTTAATAATTATAGCACATGCTATTTGAATAACTAATAATTTAATTTTCTAATAATTTTATTTTTATACAAAAAAAATTATTTATTTCTAATTTTTCTATATTATATTAATATTAATAGATGGGATTAAATAGAAACAGCAAACTTTAAATATTTTCAAGCTTTCTGAATTGCTAAAAATGAATTTTTTTTTTAATATTTTTATTATATCGAATATATTTTCTGACTAGACTTATGATATAAAATTATTACATATATTTTAAAAAAATATTTTCTTTCGAAATTTTAAAATTGACATATGTATACATAATTTCTTAATCATAAAATTTCTTATCTCTTTTCTTTTAACAATCTTAATTCAATGATCAGAGACAGTACAAAAAGGAAACAAAAATAGGAAAGAAAGATAGAAAGAAAAGGGACAACATGTAAATGCATGGAGGAAATTATTCATAGAAGATTCCAAGTTGTAGCCGCAACGAGATGAAATGAGATTCATGAGACAAGTCGAACTAACGATGCCCGACAATGTCCTCGTTCTCATCCTTGACGACGAATATCATCACCGGCCACCACTCGAGATACGGATCAGTGCTAATGCTTGCTTTATGGGTCAGCTTGTCGAGGTCACGTAGCGGCAAGGTTTGCGCGGAATTTAAAAAAAAAAAAAAAAAAAAAAAAAAAAAAAAAATAAAAAAAAACAGGAAAAAAAAGGACCTGCAGTCACGTGTTGTCTCGAGATATATCTGCTCGAGGAAGAAGCCATCAACGTGTTCTTTCATCGTGCAATATTTAGAAACGTGTTCTTCTTCCACATTCACAAAGAAGATCTGCATAGTTACCGGCAACTATTCACGCGCCCATCCGCCTCGCGATTCTTATCCACGTTGGCCCCGCGATCTTATCAACCATTTTGTACCCGATCATTGCGCAACGATGCTTGTCAAGAAATACATGGTGTAACCGTATCTGGAAGCGCGAAAATTGCGTATTGTTTCCCAAGACAGAACATCGCATTGTTTCTTTCCTCAATCTTGAAAAGCAATGTTTCGCTTTGATACCAGGTATAAATTATTCGCGGGGTTCTGCACGCTTAATCATTCGATTTACATGTTACTTTATGTAGCTGAGTTAGATTTTTTTTTTTCAACGACACGCGTTTCGTGTAAATGCGTTTCATGTTCTGCATGATTAATGATCATGATTCTCTGTAAAGTTTTATGAAATTTCTGATTGAATATAGTGGACGCATAGGAAACTGTGTTCTTTTTGTTTTTTGCCTTTTTGTTTCGATTTGTTTATTTATTTATCGATGAATATTTATTGTTGATGCATTGACAATGATTATTTGAATATCAATTTTATGATATAATAGAATATTTTATTTATGTGAACTGTCATGTAATGGAAATTTTCAAAAATATAAAGTTTAATAAATTCTTCTTTGAAATCAAAAAAATTAAAAATTTTTTTAAT
This sequence comes from Apis mellifera, assembly GCF_003254395.2. Lineage (NCBI taxonomy): Eukaryota > Metazoa > Arthropoda > Insecta > Hymenoptera > Apidae > Apis > Apis mellifera. The sequence goes on from NC_037648.1 coordinate 6,101,644, forward strand.
AAAAACTTTCTAATAATTCTATAAATATAATTGTTTACTGTGCCTTTTCATAAAAACTAATTATTTATAATAATAATTTTTATTTTTAATTACATTTATATTTATATTTTACATGTTTAATGTAACAATATTTTTATTTCTATTAATATTTTATAATCATGCTTTAATATATTTTTTTTCATTCATTATTTAAATATATGATTGATCTTTATTTAAATATGTTTATATTAATTTATATTTTATAATAGAATATATAAGAGCCATAATTTATTATTACATTAGAGAACATTAACATATTAATATATTCATAATTATAATTTATATAATACTACCATACAAAGTGATATTAATAATAAATATGTATTTACAAAAGTTTAAAATTAAAAAAATGTCAAATTCTACTATATATTAAACAAAAAATAAACGAAATATTCTATTAATATATTTGTATTCAATATTAGATATTAAATAATAATGTTGTTAAAAGTAATAATAAATAATTTTGTCATCTGATTAACGATATATTCATACATTTAGTTGATTCTAGAGATCAAAGCACATAAAAGTTAACATATAATTTCATTTAAAACTTATTTTTTATGTTGAAAGAAATTAAAGTTCATATGCAATTAAAGACAGAGCAATTTCACTTTGCAAACTTCAATTGCTTATAACTAATATATATATATATATAATAATAGAGAGAAATATTTTTTTGATCTTAATTATTTATTCTGTAATACAACGAATTCCCATTAGAAGAAATAAGAATAAATTAATTCCTTCTATTTCACTAATTCTGATTTCTTTGATATCATACGTACACTTTACTTAGAAAATAAATGATAATTAAATTTAATACTCAAACTATTAAGACAAATGAATTTATTTATCTTCTTGATTGTTCAGGTAATTATATTTTATATTTATAATTCATTATAAACTATGAAATTATTCCGTTATATTATTTTTACTATGTGCGGTATTAAGAATATAGGTATATTTAAAAATCAAATATTATTTATTTATTATTGACTTAAATTGATTATATGATAATATTAATATAATTTAATTGTTCTATTATTTTATTTTTTTAATTTCTCATTATTAATTCGTAATTATTGTAAAAAAAAATATTTGTTATCTCTTTAAAATAATTTAAAGAACTTGAAATATCCTCCGGAAATTTCCTTCTTAGAATAAAAATATAAAATATTCAAATTATCTCACTTGGAGTTCTAAATTTTTAATAAAATTAGAATAAGATTATAAATAAAGGAGAGGTTTTTAATCAAACTGTTCCAATAATTTATGGTAATAATTTATAGTACTTTTAGTATTAAAATTGCTTGCATCTAAAATTTATTCAATAAGATTTATACATGGAAAAGAAACTTATTTATATATTATTACATATTATTATTATTCATAGATATATTTGAAATTTCAATTACTTAAAATATTATTTAAATATTATTTAAATATCTACTAAAAATAATATCTATATTTGATTATTTAAATCATTCAAAATAATTGTATTAACAATTTCAAATTCTAAATAATTTGTTACAATGGAACAGATTGTAATACAATCCATTCACAGTAACTATAGTCAAAGACAAATATTTACTCGGAACCGTACGTGTACAGTGCACACCGTCCTTTTCACTCCGAAAATGAATCACGTTGCTCAAATACAAACATAAGTAATCAAAAACAAGGAAGACGACTGGTACAACGGGCAACAACAAAGAGAGGGAGACGAAGATCCCAGACAGAAATAGTTATAAAAACAGAGCGAGAAAGAGAAAAAAAGAGATCACAAAGAGAGGAAGGAATATTATGGTTTGTATCTTTGTACGCGACACATCCTCTCGATTTTGGTTCCTCCTCAGGATCATACACCTTCTTCTTCATCGTCACGCATACACCACAGCGGGCGAGCACTCTTCTCCTCTGAATTATACGACTATACGTATTCAAATGATTGATCATTTGCATTTTTATAAAGAAAAGAAAAACAAATCACAAAAACTTCTTCCCATATACTTGTACCTCAATTCCTGAATATTCTTCTACTTCAACCATTTATCGCTCCTTTCAATCTTACTTCTTTTTCACGTTTGTCTTTATGTAATTCTAAATTTTAAGTAATTTCAAGAACTATTTATTTTAATCTTATTTCTTATACAATAATAGAATGTTATTTGATTCAAAATAACATAAAAATTAATATTATTTACATTTAATTAATTGATCTTTTATTTATATCACAATATATTCGATATGAATTAATGAATAAACAAATGAATAAGTGATATAATTAGTGTATATTGTGATGAAACGGGAAAATATTTAAATATTTTTTGCAACATAAAAATTTTTTATTTTCTTGATCGATATATCTTTAAATATAGCCAGATCATTATTATTTTATTTAAATTTATTTTCTCTTTAAGTTTAAAATTATATTATTATAAAATTGAATAATTTTAATTGATAATTTTAAAAAGTCATGGCATTGAAATGATATTAATAGAGAAATAATAAATATATAAATAATAAATATATAAATTTTGGACATATGATGAAAAATCATATAGAACATACATATCTATTTTAGTAATAAATGTAATTAGTAATAAATATGTGATAGATATATATTGCGAACAAAATAAATTCTTAATGCTCTAAAATAATTTTTTCTTATTGTTTTAAAATTGTTTTGCAAATGTATATATTTTAATTGAATTCTTATTCTTTAATCTAATTTTTTTTAAATAATATTGATTAATTATTTAACATTTTTAAAATTTTTTAAATTTATGTATATTCCAGCAAATTTAATTAAATATATATTTTAATGAAAAAGTTAATCATTTAATTTCTAATTAAATCATATAATTATTGCACTTGAAATAATTAATATTTTTATTTCATTCATCAAAATATTTGTCTTTTATTATTAAATAATAAACATCCGATAATGAAATTAATACACTATATGTTGAGAGTTCATTATAATACGAATTTAATGTAATGATAAACTCAGCAAAGTGGATGCTTAATATAATTGCTTCCGTAAATCTTGTAATCTGCTTATATACAAATCGTATAATCTCTTATTTAATTCCGAGATTTTTCTCACATATAAATAGAAATAAGTACTTTTTTTTCAAAATTAATAAAAGTGAATAAGAATAAAAATAAGAATAAAAATCATTTTAAACGAGCTAATTCTAATAAATAAAAAATATATACTTGCACACTTGATACGAAATGTTTAAAATATTTTTTTTATTTCTATAGAATTTTTAAAATTATTCTAAAACTCATTAATGAATTTGATTTTCGTAAGGCAAAAAAAGTATACAATTATCATTTAAAAAATTAAAAATCAATTTTGTTTTTCGAAAAATATTATGAATATGAAAAATTGATATATGTTATTATGTTTCTCTTGAATATAATATAATTTTAATTTTTATAGTTTATTATAGTTTTAATTCAATAGAGAAAGAATAATTCTAATCTTTAAAAATTCTTAGTTAAATAAAATAAACAAATTCAAATTTGCAGAAACTAAAAATACGAAGAGATTACAAGAGAAAATTATTCTAACTTTATCATTGTTTCAGAGATTTGATCATTTAATATGGTTAGAAAAGATAAATCTGGTACGAATTAATAAAATATAAAATTAATTCAAAATGAATATCTACTTATTTGAATTCTCTTCAATGAATTATTAAAATTATTCAATAATAAATTGTGGGATCCAAGAAGGAGAATGCAAAAGAGAATTATGTTACAAAATATTGAAAAATAAAATTTTATTTTTCAATATTTTCTGTTTTTTGATATCTAATTATTATTTTTTGATTTATAATCGCGTAATAAAATGCTTGCTATATAATAGATATAATAGGTATAATATATAGGAAATAAGATTATTGTAATAATTTATAAGTAAAAAAGTTACATCTCTTTTAATTTTTATAAAATTAATTGACTGTTCCGATAATAAGAGAGACATGTTTATTCTATAACTAAACCATTATATGTATATCTTTCCATCATAAAATAAATAACATAAACTTTCTTAACTATAATTTATTTTATAAATAATTGTAAAAAGATTGTTAAATGATAAATAGATAATTTAAAGTAGATTCATCACATATTAGGAAAAAATAAGTTTGGTAAACATGATGATTCACACAATGATTTTTTTTCTTGCAGTGGAAGCACTGAAAATCGACTTTCCGCAAATGAACCGTATCCACGTATTATAACCGTCGAAGAAGTAAGTCGTATCTAGACTTGCTTCGATTCTTTCGCTTCTCTCCCCTTTTTCTCGTTCGTCTGGCGGTTATCGAGCATGCAGACTGCCTTCGGCTAGTTTAGATTATATATTATGAAGCACGTGCCTGCACGCGACATGTTAACCAGAGTATCAGCAGTAAACTGGACGATCTTCTAGAGATGAGAACTAAACATGCTCTTTTATACTTAATCTTTAAAGAATTAATCGCAGTCAGGAAACAAAAAAAGGAATTTTATAAATTTTTTGTGAAAAAATTTTTGAATGAGAATTTTCTTATTTCAAAATATATGCTTTTAGTACAATAATAATTACATATATTATGTATTTTTTTCAAAATATTCCTTTTTATATAACTTATAATTGTTTTTACTTTAAAAGATTTTTAGTATGTTGAGATATACACAATTTTTTGCGGAAAAAATACAAAATTTAAAATATTTTAATTATTACGTTAATTTATCTTATAATTTGAATATGATAATTTAAATTTTACTGAAAAATAATCAGTTTGTCTATAACATTGAAAATATTGATTAAAAAATATTAAATATTAAATATATCCAAAATATACATATAATTTCAGAATGATTGATAAAGTTTTCGAGATATCTTGTTATGGTTTTTAGATATATATAGGCAAATATTTATATTTGTGTTGAATCCTATACAAATCTCAGCAGATTTTATTTACGGTCATATCTTTAAAAATTTTAATTAAATTATTTTTAAATTTTCATAGAATATTTTTAAAATGATATTCAAATTTAATATATATAATTTAAAATAATTCAGATAATGTCACTTTTGAAAAATCAAGTTTTTGATTCTATTTATATAAAAATAACTATATAACTATTTTTTAATAATAAAAAATTGATAAATAGTATTTATTTTAAAATCAAAATTAAATTTAAAAAAAAAATAGATAACAGATTCTTATTTAGAAATTCAAAATTTTCTATTTATAATGAAATATCAAATTTTTATTATTTAAATAAAAAAAAATTTTTGTCAAATTTTTTTAAATTAATTATAAATTAATTATAAATTAATGTTTTTTAATTTTTTTAAAAATATAATTCTTTTCTCTTCTCTTCCAGTTTTCAAATTTAATTCTAAAAAAAAATAAAAAAGATTAGAAAGATTTTTCGTGCAGTATCTAACGATATTGATTTTGAATTTACTAGCGAAAAGATCATATATATAAACTCTGATATTCTTATAGGATATAATAATGTAATTATATTAAAATAAATAAGTGTTGAAAGTATAAAACTTAATTAAAAATAATAATAACAAACTATTTTTGAAAAAACATTTAGTTATTCTTTATAAATTGTGAATTATTTTTTTAAATGACAATTTTAATGGATCTTTAAGCCATGATATTTTCTTATTTTTTATTAAATAAATTTTCAAACTTATTATATAATATTTTCAACTTTTTTTATATGATCCCATAATTTTTATTAACTAAACTAATCTGATATAAATGATAAATAACTTACGATAAATTACGAGAAATTTAACGAACTTTAAAACATCCATTTCTTTATCTTATAAAATAATAGTACCAATAAAAGGATTCTATTAAAAATATCAGCAGTTAATATAAAATTGTACATAAAAAATAGAAAATTGTTTATTATTTAAATGATAATAATTTGATATATTGTATATTTATTATATGATTGTTTATTTATATGTAGATTATTTTTGTATATAGATAATAATTATATAGGTGCAAAAAATAATTGAAAAATATTCTGAAAAAAAAGATTGTAAATCAATGGAATCTTTTTTATAAATAAATTGAATAAATTGAAACTAAAATTTCACTTTTTACTTTAGAATATTTTTTCCTAAAAATTTCTTTGATTTATCACATATTTATTTTTTTATTTATAGATCATTTTTATATTTATATATAGATATATAAATTTAGATTTTTTTAAATTTAGATTTAATTCGATTAATTCGAAAAATTCGATTAAAGATATTTATTCAATTCTTTTCTTTAAAATCAAATTATCAAGATTTCATTGTATATAAAGTATTTACTATGTTTCTTCTTCAATGAATATAGTATACAATTGTTTTAATCCTTGTGTGAGATAAAACAAGCTAGATTTCTAGATAGAAAATCAATACGAAATGCTGGAATGTAATTATTCAGATCTGATTGAATCTTTAGCCATAGTAGAATCTAATCAATGTTAAATTTAATTTAATCGACCTTAATTCGGCAGATGGATTGAATGAATCGAGTTTTATTATTATTTTCGAAAATGTACAAATTTTTTTTTCATTTTATATTTATAATATTTTATAATTATTTTATTAAATATTTATAAAAAAACATATTTAATGATATCAATTTTTTTGATAATTTAAATGAAAAATTAGTGGATTAAATCATAGAAAAAATTCTTCTTTATAAATCATTATTATTAATTAATTTTAAGAAAGTTTATAAATTTACATTATAATTGAAATTAAATTAATATAAATTATAATTAAAGCTATAAAATTATATTATGAGAGAACATACAGTTTTTACAGATAAAAAATGATTTTTTTCTTTTCATTTCAAAATTATATATAATATATAATAATATATTTTATAAAATATAAAAATTACTTGTTTCACAAGAAAACATTGAGCAATTAAATTAACAAAAAATTTTTACAATTGATTTTCATATTCATATTTATAGTAATAAATAATAAATTTGTATATATAATAGATATATTTATAATAATAGATTTATTCATAGTTTTATTTAATATCCTAATTTTTAAATGAACAATTTAATAAGTTATTCAAATAATTTTAATAAAAATAAGTTTTCTAATTTTTATATACTACTATCATTTTCATATAAGTACATATTTAATTATTTTCAATAAAAGAAAATAGTTAGATGATTATATACTCGATTACACTTACATAAATATACGTATATGTATGATAAAATAATATTTGGCTTCTATAATTTCATTAAGAATATTTATTCAATTGAGCAAAACAGTCCAATTTTAATTCTAATTCATATTGATCAAAAAATAAACTCATTATATGAAATCATAATTTTTTATCATTACATGTTCAATTTTTTTTCTAACACTTTCAATACTAAAAATATTAAAAAATAGAAATAAGAAAGTACAAAATATTAATATAACCAACTAATAAAAATCTAGAATTATCCCATCATCTTGCGCATCTTTCTCAAAGGTGAGCAAAAATCAACGTTTGAACAATCAAGGATTAATACACCAGTTAATTCAAACTCGAATTTTTTTGAGTCGCGTTCAAAAAAATTTCGAGGATACATTAAATTCTTGCGGTGCAAAAATACGTGTAAATAATCGAGAGGGTGGCGGTAATCCGGCCGGTACAATGTAGCCGCAAAATCGACATTCCCGGCTAATCAATCCTTTCAGGTGCACCAGCCTCGAATAATATAACGCTTGCTTGGCGAAAGATGCACCCACTTGGTCGCGCATCTTGGTGCAAGTATAAAAACGGACGATGTAAAAGCGCAAAGTCGAAAGCAATTTCAATCGACTGAGGTTCCCCAGGTAAATGTCGAACGTGAACGTTCGAAAACGAAAAAGAGATTCATGAAAAAACAGAGAACGAGAGAGGGGGGAGGGAAAGAACGTGATAGAGAGGGAGGTGGAGGAAGAAGAAAGCGGAAGAGAGAAGGAAAGGTAAAAAAAAAAAGGAATAACCGGCTGCCAAAAATCCAAAGCGAATCCGGCGAGAACGAGCCAGTCTCCCGGCCGCAATTTCACGCGATCGAATCGGGCCGAAGCAAATTAAAAACTAATCGTTTTCCCGCATCCTGCTGGCACGCGCTTTGCCTCTGTGGCTCGAGCCCTAGTCCATCCGTGAAAAAAACACAGGAGAAACGTACATGAATAGGAGAGTGGGACAGAATCATGTATACCCACACAAACGAGTCAACCGTTTGACCGACGCTTGATCTTACCAGGGTGGGACCTGTAGCCGACAAATTGTTTTTCCTTTTTACCCTCCCTTTCTGCTGATTGATCTTTCACGCAAACCGCAGAGCCACGAAGTAACCTGGCTACTGATGATTCATCACGAACTCTTGCTATAAGAGATTATAAGATTTATCAATATTTTCTGAGATACGGATGGATATTATGATTGTAATATTGATTGTTATTGTAAAGAAATACATAGAATTTCTTTTATCCGAACTTTTTATTAATCGAATATTCTATTATATATCTTTATCATTATTTATATTAGTAACAGAATAGTTATATTAGTATATTTGTAAATAGATGTTCCATGATAATGAAAATAAAATTTAATTTGAAATTGATATTGAACATGTTTACAATAATATTGAAACAAACATGTTATACTTGTTAATTGTTATTGTTAATTGTTAAAACAAAATTGGAAATATTGTTAAGAAATTAGAAAGCGGTGAGAGTATTACAAAATTGACAAAAGTAGCTATGTAATATTGATAATTAAAAAATTAGCTAGTGAAATTGGAAATTATATGCCAAAATTTGCATTTTTTTGAATTAAAAAATTTGTGCTAAATTTGACAATTACAAAAATTTGAATTTCCTAATTTTTATAATGAAAAACTGATTTTTTTATTAAATAAATATATTCAAAATATGGAATAAAAATCTATATTTCAAAAAATTTCTGTATTTTACTTAGTTCAAATAATGAAGATATATTATGTTTCAATAATTTCAATATAAATTTAATTTAATTCGTTTAATGATAATAACAATAATACAAAATATTATTAAGAACATAAAATCATGTATATGTATATTATATTTTTTATTATTATATTAAAATGCAAAAAAATATGTAATAGGTAATAGATATTGCATTTCAATATTCAATTTAAAAAATAATTTCTTTGTGCAATTTATAATGAAATGAAATGAAAAAGGAATTATTTCAAAAAAAATAAAAGATATAAAAAAAATACTTAAAAGTTTATAACTAAAACATTGAAAAAGGAAATTTATATTTTCTATAAATCTTATCAGAGTCTTTACTATTACATAATAAAGTTATTCCGCTATATATAATAGAATGAAGGAATTTAAATTAGAATCGCACAAGGATAAAAGAAGTTTTATTGCTTATTTTTATAAAATTTTGTATTGGATGTATTGGATCTGGTGAAATCAGACCCGCATTTTATTCAATTACTAATCTATAATAGCATAGTACTTTAATTGATTAGTATAATTTAATAATAATATTATTACTCTATATTAAAATCTATCTCTATATTAATATTATAAAAATTAATTTTTAAATATAAAAAATATAATTTTCTTATATGATAAAATTAATGAATAAATTAATAAATTGAATTAGGAAAAATAATTGTTATTTAAGTTATTTGTATATTATATTCATATAATTAAAATATTAATAATATAAAATTTTATTATAAAAATTTTGTATACTTAAGTTTTACTTATGTTTTAATTTATTTTGTTAAAAATAATTCAAAATTAGTTCCTATATTTTAATCCAATTTTTTTTATAATTACTTTTTAAGTTTTTTTTTTATTTCACTATTTTTTTATTTTTTTCAAACCTATTGAATTATTTCCCAATAAAATTTCTCAACCGCGAACTTCATGGTAAGATATTCTTGCGATCTTGTTTAGAAGGCAAGAATACTTCATAGTTGCACGTTCCAGAAAAGAAAGAGTGCATTAACTTGCGGATTTCTTGAAAGGCTCTTGACCGAGGAAAAAACTTACTTAAATTTTTAATTTTAAGAAAAATAAACAGAATCTGATTATTGTGTTATAAAAATAATCAAATTATTCATGATGAAAGCTTAAAATCAAATGTTATGCGAACGTTTATTTGTGTAAAAATAAATTTTGATCAACAAAATAAATTATTTAAAAAATTTCTATTTTAAAAAATAAATTTAATTATTATATTGCGTTAATATCGTATATTGTATTGATTATATATACATATAATAAAACTTTACAATTTTGTTTTAAATGTTTTAGTAAAAAATTTATATTTAAAATAGATAGATTTTAGTTTATTTTCTATAAAAAAGAAAAAATATAAATAAATACATTATTTATTATCAAATAACAATATTTTTTTTATAAAAAATTATTCTTTATATAAAAAATGAAATAAAATCTATCTATTTTAAATATAATCTATATATTTTAAATATAAATTTTTAAATCACAAATTCAATAAATAAATATATATATATATATATATATATATTAAATTTGTGATTTGATTTTTTAATTTCCTTCAAAATTATCATAAAAATATATTTTGTTTCTCTAACTTTAGTGTTAACATTTAAAAAAGAAATTTATTTTACAAGAAATAAAACATTTCTGTTGTTTTCTTAAAACAATAAAATATAGGATAATATATATATAAAATTTAATTTAATACTATCCTTCATTTTAATTCATCATATCTTTTATTATTTTATATTTATATAAAAAAAAATATGAAATATTTCTATCTAAAATTATTTATGTATATTAATTTTAATATAATATTTATTTTTAATATTTTTTATTAATTATTAATTTTTTATTAATTTTATTTAAAAAATGTATATATTATTATTATATATATGATGCCATTTATATTATTAATAAAAAAATATGATTACTATCAAAATAATATATTTATACATATATGTAGTATATCAAGTAGACATTTCTTTTTTCACTAATAAAATTACAGAATGTATTATTATGTATTATTATTCATTTAATTTTAAAAATATATTTTTTTTGAAACTATTTATTATAAATTTTATTATAAATTAATAATTATAATATAATATCATAATCATAATATAATTTTATATATTTGAAAAAATATAGATATATTAGAAAAACATATATTGGATAAATATATAGATATATTAAAATATGTAAATAATACATATTATTTATTAATTTGAGATTTAATTAGATTTATTATAAAAATATTATGGTAAATCACAAATATTATAAAACTTTATATAACTTTTTTTTTTTTTTTTACTGATAAAAAAGTCAAACAATTAATTTGGAAAACAAAAAAAAGAAAAAAAATATTTCAAAATTATAAATCTCAGTTATATATAAATTAATATAATTTAAAGTTTATTTAAATTATTTATTAAATTTATTTTTTAAAAATTCAGACATAAAAAAGACTTTAAAAAGAGAAGTTAAGTTGTAGATGGCACCACTATTCAGCCAGCAGTAATCTTTCATACATTAAAAATACAATTTTCACAAGTACAACTTATTTAATTGTATTTTTTTTAGCTAATATTTTTTTGTATAAACTTATTCAATTTATTATCACTAGTAAAAACAGAATAAAAGACTTTTTTCTTTTTTTCATTTTTCTCTCTTTTTTCTTTTCTTTCACTTTCGTTACATATCTAATAGATTTCATATAATTTTAAACAAATAATTGACTTTTACAATTACATTATTACATACATAAAAATTGTTTTTATTTTTTTAAGAGGTAAAATATTATATATTAAATTTCTAGTATTAACAACATATAAATAATGATAAAAGTTATTTGTTTATATATATATATATATATATATATATATGTAAACAAATAATGTTTATTAATATATAAATATATAAATATTACATATAATATTACATATGTTAATATTTAATTATACAATTATATATAACATAATATTTATCTATAGAATTATTTCCTAAAATAAGTATAATTTAAAGAATTATTTCATATGAAAATTATTTTTTTAAAAGGGTTTTAATAATAATGTGACTAATAGATAAAGTGAAAACATAAAAATTTATAAATCTAAGTAGAAATGTTTTTAAATCTTAAGATAGTCTTTTTTTAAATGAAACTATGTTTTTATTTAGCTAGGATTATATGTCCACATCGAGATGAATTCATTAATTTAATTATATTGATAAAATATAATAATAAATTCATCTTTTGAAGTTTATTTTGAATTATTAATTCGATAATATGTATAAATAAAAATGAATATTATAGTACCTACCATAATGCCTAATTTAAAGAAAAATATAACTTTCAATAAAACAAAAAGCAAAATAGAATTATTTATCAAATCATTGTCCTGTTATTTTATTGTTTATTCCAATAAAGTTCACATTTTCCAGACGAGATACACGAGAAATTCCTCTCCCAAAGGAATTTCAAACTTCCAACTAGCATCACGTTCTCCATTCAAATAGAATTTTCAAGTTAATATCAGGGAATATTTATATATGTTTACATCGATTATCTACAAACTGTTAGTTGTTTATAAAGAGACAAATTGACAAATTTGGTTATTACGATCGAACCATGGCCGAATTATGACAACCTAACCTAACTACTTCATGATAATCCATGCGCGTAGAGGCGGAAATGGATGACACTCGAAACTTTCCCGTTCGGTAACGATGAAAATAGTCCGTGTTCGTGAAATGCGATTTCACTGTAGCCGGCAGGCTACGAATGCACGCGATGAACGAACATGCACGCATCTATGCACGCGATATCATACCGTAGATGTCGTGGGTTAATTACAACAATCGATATCGTTTAAATTGCAGGTTGCGCCTGCGTGCCATTTCGCGAGGCAAATATAGAATAGTGAATACGAAACAGAAGGAAACAAGGCAAAGAAAGAAAGGGACTCGGATATTGTCCATTGCTCGATTCATAATGTGAAGACGAATGACAGTGGCGTAAGCTTGAAAAATCATATAAAAATTTTAGATTTCTAGATTCATTTTAGAAAATAATTTATTTGATTTAGAAAATAAATTTTATGAAAACTAAATTTTATCAAAACTATTATATATTATATATTATTTTGCAATCCATAAAAAAAATATATATTTATATATATATATATATATATATATATATATATATATATATATATATAAAATTATAATTTAATTCGATAAAAGAAACAAACAATTTTTTCTTTATTTAATTTTGCATTCTTTTTAAATTAATGTTATTATATCGAAAATAAAATCAAAATAATAGTACAAAAAAATTTCTAATTTATTGTAATTTCGAAAAAATTTCTGAAAAATATAATGTATAATATGAACAAAATAATCATTACTAATTATATATCGAAATAATAACATTAATAAAAATATAGATAGATAAAAACTTGAATAACTTGAAACTATATGTGAAATAAATGGTTTTCAAAAAAATTTGTATTGTATTGAAAAATATTGAGAATATAAGATATGCTATTCCTGATATGCTATTTATTACGAATAATATTTATATTAGATTAATTAATAGCATCGATCTTAAAAATAAAATTGTATAATCTTAATTAATAAAATATAAAAAATGACGGATAAAAGAATTTAAATTTATATAAAAACGTTATTTTATAGAAATTATTATAGATATATATAAAAGAATATAATATTGAAAAATGAAAATTATATTTATAAAATATTTATAATTAAATTCTTTTTTCATATTGTTCAATTTATTAAATTAATTATATATATTTTCTATATTTTTCTAAATTTTTATAAAATTTTTATAAATAATAGACTATATAGTATTATTTTTTTTTATTATAAGAAAATTTAAAATAAAATTATGCATTTTATACATAAATATAGCTTTTATATATTAATTTTATTTTATACATTATATAATAACGTGATTGTATAGGTGATAATAAAATATCAATCACTACTACTATAATTTAACTTGACACTTTAACTATATTATTATATTATAAATATTACTTATTATATTTTGAATTAAAATTGATTATAAATAGACATGAATAAATTTTTCTTAAATAATTCTAAAAATTTTTTATATAATATTTCTATAAAAAAAAAATATTAAATATTATAATATTAGATTTATCATTAAAATATTCAAATAAATAACAAAATATTAATATTTAACAATTAATTATCATAACATACAGAAATATATTAAATTTTTAATAAGATCTTAAAGTATCTTAATTAAAAATCATTTTTATTTATTATTAAAATTATAAAAGTTAACCTTTAATCGTGAAATACTGAAACATAGCGTCATTTATTATTTGAAAATAAAATTATGACGAAGTTTAAAACTTTTATACTTTAAAATCCTAGAATAAGATTAATAAATATTTAATTTAATAATAAATATTAATTTGATTAATAATGAATATTTTTTTGAATTAATTGTAAAATTAAATTTAAAAATGAAAATAAGAAAAATAAAACCTAATATTAAATAACAATATATAAAATAATATTGTTCCTTGAATTTTTATTTTAAAGTATTTTTATTATTATTCCGATTATTATTAAGAAAAAAATCTTTTAAAATGATTTATAATGAAATAATAAATATATATTTCTATAACTAAGAATGTGATATTCAAAATTTAAAAATTTTAAAACTTTGCAAATCTTAAAAAGTTTCATGAACCTTGAAATTTGTTACTATTTTTTTAATTTAAACTTTATAAAGAATAATAAATAATTAAAAAATAATTTATATCTTATCTATTTATAGCTTTATCTTAATTAATTTATAATTTATTTATATTTTTTGTACATAATATTGAGTACATAACGATTCGATTGAGTGATTCAATAAATAATCATTTGACATTTTATAAAATAAAAGTTTAATTTTTAAGAAATAATAATTTTTATTACTATTAGCTGATTATTATTATTAAATCTAAAAATTTCAAAAATTAAAGTTTATTAAAATTTGGATTATTGCTTCAAAATAATAATTCTTATACAAAAATAAATAAGTATTCTATATGTTAAAATTTCTAGATTTTAGAAAACATTCAAGATTTAAGTTTTACGAATCTGAAAATTATGTTGATATATCTTTAGTTATAACAATAAATAATATTTTTTTCAAAATTTGAAAGAAACTTCAAGTTTAGAAAAAAATTTAACTTTTTCGTTACGAAATCATTTATATTTTTTAAATAATAAATTTTTAAATTGTTTTTTTAAGTAGTAAAAAAAAATTTTAAATAAACAGCAATTTTAAATGACTCCATTTAAAAGAAATCCTCAAATACAAAAAATTAAGATTAGATAAAATAAATCCAAGGCTATCGTAATATAAAGTAAATAGAATATTATTTCGAAAAGGAATTCTACGCTACTGGCGAATGCCTTGAATGACCGTATAATCAAGTGTGACGGCGCGTGCCAAGCGTACCTGTGTCGCCACCTGACGGCATCAGATCACGGCAGTTGTTACATTACCCCCCACTAACGATATCACAACATGAATGTTCCAGCGACAGAATATCGTCAATGCTATCGTTGCACGGTCTGCATTGCGATCTGTCTCTTCCATTTATTTCGCTAACTTCGCCATCCTCTCCAATCTCAAATTTCGTGATTTCATAATCTTTTACTTCTTTCATCTCTATTTAGACAAACCATTTTCTTGTTATCAAAGTGTAATTCGAAACAATTCATGAAATTTTCATGTTTCGATTTAAATAATTTATTTGCTTTTAACAGATTCTTTCGCCGCAGATACACGAACGAGCATTTTCAGCGCAAATAAGGAAGGAATGTTTTGTTAGATCATAAAGAAATTTCTGACAATTTTATGTTTACTTCAAAGAAACTTGATTTTCTACTTTAAAATTCAAATTGAGATTAAATTTTTATACCTCTCAATGGCTCTTTTTTCCATAGAGACACAAGTAAAAAACCAATTAGATTATTTCAATTTATTCATTTAAATTTTTCAATATATAAAAAATAAGATTTATGTAATATCGTTATTTAAATATTATTATATACATATTTATAGGCGTTTTTAGTAATGAAAAAGACGATTAATTGTAAATAATTAAATAAAAGATAATTATCTAATATATTAAGTTATTAAAAAGTTATTAAAAAAGTTATTAAAAATATTTGTTAAAATTTTGTTACTTTATATTCAGTAAATAATATTCCTGAAAGAAAATTCAATATTTCTTGAACAATGAATGGAAAAAATTTACAATATTAAAACATTTTATTATAGTAAAATTCATTAAATAGATTTTAAAAAATATTATAAAGAAAAAAATTTCGATATTTTTGGAACAATAAGAAAATAAAATTTATATCATTATGCAATACAAATTAATTCTCAATTATTATGTAATGAATTTGAATTCTTATTTCATTATCATAATTTAAAATCAAATTAATAGTTAAAAACTATTAAATCTATTAAAATTTGAATTTATAAATTCTCTATCGATAATGCTAAATGAATTATGAAAAATATACATAATTTATATCTAAAAAATTTTAACTTAAAACTCTTAAATTGAATTTATTATTATTATTGAATTATTTAAAATTGAAATTATTATTCGTTAATTTTACATTTCTTTTTGCAACATTGTTTTCTAAATTCTCACATTGAATATTTTCTCTTAAACAAAGAACATGAATTTATTAATAATTATTAGACCGTATTTCAAAAATTGTTCAGAAGTTACATCTATTTATTCAAAAACATTTATCCAAAATTGCCATTAAAAAGAGAAAAATTCATTTTATATTCTCCAGTTGCAAGTTTTCTTAATTGAAAAAACGAAACATCCAAGCATAGTGAAACACGAAGAGGATAGTCGGTTAAGAGAGGAGACTATGGTGTCGCGTGGGTCGATGGAAAGGGAAGAAGGAGTAAAAGCAGACAGGAAGCAGCTGGACATCGAGTCGCGTGCCTCGCAGGAAACGCAGACCTTCCAAGGTAAGGAAGAGTAGTGCATATATACCGTTGCTTTACCCTCGAGCATAAGCGCTAAGGCGGAAGAGGATCGAGTAGCTCCAGAGAGGCTAAAGTCTGAAGAGGCTTTTATTGCTATATAGAACCACGTCCTGACACGTGCTCTGAAGATATCTTCGTTAAACGTTTACCAACGGGACTCGTAATGGCACGCGACAACATCCTCCAGGTGGTCCATCGTCTCGTTAGTGTACATAGCTGCAATATGCGGCAAGATAGTACATGTACAACAAAGAAGGAACATATATATATATATACGTATATTCTCGTGTAGGAGATCATCATTGGAAAAAGAAGAGATTTAAAGATCAAATTTGATAAATAAAATTATTTTTTTGCAAATAAATTTATTAGTTCATAATAATAGAAAATAAATAAGATGTAAATCATAGAACTTTATTGGATATATAATTTTCTTCTAATTTTATATTTTTTGTTTTATAAATTCTTTCTTTGTTAAATTTTATATTTTTGAAAATATTATAAATATTAATGTTAAGTCTAGTTGTGAATTATTATTTATTTAGTAACTAATAATAGTGAATTTATATTATAAATACTTTCTTTATCAAATCAGATAACTTGTAATTTAGTAATATTTACTGCAATTTTTTGTTTATTTATATTTATTAGAGTATTAACTTGTAAATATTTAAGTAATTTTTTAACTTTTTTTTTAAATTTAGGATCTTTATATATGTAATATATATGTAATAAACTATATATGTAATATATATACATATATAAGTATATATATATAGTACATAAGTATTAAGATAAATAAAAAAATAAACAGATTCTATTGAAACAAACATACAAAAACAAATATTAAAACAAATTTAGTTATTAGTGATCTAATATTATTATTATTAAGTATCTTATTAAGTATTCTATTTTGTTATTATTATATACTATATTGTACTCTTGAATTTATTTTATATAATTCAAATTGTTAAATATTCTAAACTTTCAAAAATTCTAGAAATTCGCAAAATCACGATTTTCACTTCTATATAAATAAACTTCAAAATTCAATAAAAAAGCAACAAAGAAAAACAAAATAAATAGTAAAAATATATAATTGTATATTAATATTACTCATTCAATAAAATAAAATAGTTTTTTCAATAATAATCAAAATAATTTTTCTTCCTATCTAAATAAATCTCAAAATTTTAGTTAAAAAAAAAATAAAAAACAAAATAAAAAATATATAAAAAATATAAAAAATTTTAGACAAGAAATTCAAAGATATTTATCAACATCATTTCTCTCATTATCCAATATGTTATTATATCAATGCATTTTTTTAATAACAATCAAAACAACAATATTTTAACAATTATTTTAACAATATATAGTCTCATTTCTAATTAAATAATTTTAAAGATTCTATATAAGATTAAAAAAACAAATTAAAAAATATTCGAATATACATATACTTCAACACAGAAGATCAATTACTTAATAAAAATGTCACAAAGATGTAACAACAAAAATCGAATGAAAATCTTTATCAGTCGTTTTGATATTGAATTATCAAGTGTATTGGAAAAGCAACGAGGAAAAAGGAAATACTCAGTGCTTAGACGGAAGGAAAAAGAAGAGGAAACGGGGCACGTGTTCATATGGCTATCCGGTGAAATAAGAGACCGGAAGCATCTGGGGGAAGCCGTATTGTTTGTTCGAGTGCTTTATTCGGTCGAGCCGCCCCGCACTATTCCAAGTTTCTACGGGGTGACTCGAGTAAAACGAACGCAATCTCGAATCTCCGTGACGCAATATATCGTTGCCTTCAAGACAAAGCTGTGCAAAACCTTCTTTGTCCATGGTTCACTAGTTCAATTGCCTCTATGTGAAATGAAAGAACGTTGTACGAGTACCATGATTAGTAATATGTAATGATTGAAAATTGGGATACCATTTGGAATTGACGTTTCTGGCATTTAAAATATGTTTGAATCGTTTCCTTAATCGGTAATGTTATTTAAATTCATAATTATTTAAAATTTTTTTTTATTATTTTATTTTATTATTTTAATATTTACAATAATGATTAAGAATAATTTCATTGATCTAATTTTATTGATAATTAATTGATTGATTAAAAAAAAATATTGTATGTATGATAAAATGTCAATTATTCTAATTTCGATTATTAAATCAAAATAAAAAAAATCGATTATTTAAATATATAAAATGTCATGTATTTAAACAATGGTTTCATTCTGGAAATAAAAATCACTTATTTGAATGTACTTCTATAATCTGATTAATCGATATTATAACAAATATTTAAATTTATTTTGTTTTTAATAATGAAAAGAATAATAAAATATTGTTAATTAAAATTTTATAATATCATATTTATATATAATATCACGTTAATTCTATTATAAAAATTTTATAAATCAACGATTGAAAAAAACAAATATGAATTTCATTAATATAAAATATAAGTTTTGCATATCAAATTTTATTATATCATATTAATGTAACATTGTATTATATAGAAACGTTTTGTTAATATAAAATCATTTTATTAATAGAATATTATTAATATTATATTTAAAAAAAATAATAAACATGTGATTTAATTTTTATGATCTGAATAATGTTAAATTTAAATTTTATCAATAAATATATATTATACCACTTAAATAAAATGTTTTAACAGTAATATTGTAAAACTTTAATTTCAGTTTATCCTTAACAAAAATGATATAAATTTTTTTGATATATAACAGATATAAGTACATAATTTCCAATAATATTTGAATATTAAAATATTTATATTTATATTTATATATATAATAATTTTATGAAA
Organism: Apis mellifera; assembly: GCF_003254395.2. Lineage (NCBI taxonomy): Eukaryota > Metazoa > Arthropoda > Insecta > Hymenoptera > Apidae > Apis > Apis mellifera. Next base: position 6,121,657 of record NC_037648.1, read on the forward strand.
TATATATATAAATTATTTATATTTAATTATATTTATTGAAAACTGAATATTAATAAATATATAATATATTAATTTCTAATAATATATAATATTTAATATTTCTAATAAATATTTTATAGAAAATCTATTTAAATAAAATTTGTATATATATGTTAAAATTATATGATAAAGATATTATAATATATATTTCAAGATGTAATAACATTTGTGGAGAATTGAAAATAATTAAAATTAATTGTTATAAAACAATATTCTTAATAATTATAATTATAATTATTATTATTTTCTATGATGGTTTGAAAATAATTACAAATTAATTGTTAATCTTAATCAATTTTGAATATTTCAATTCAGTAAACACGTTATTATATTATCTTCCAAAAAAAAAAAACAGAAAATTGTTAGTTTCCAAATATAACAGAGAATATTTTTTCAAAACCCTTCTCATTTGGCAACTCTAATAGAATTCAAAACATTTAATCGAATCCTTGTTAGGATTTCTTTGTGAATCAACCATCCACTTTGTCTACTACAAGATAGTCATCGGTTTGCAAGTATACAAATTATTCAATTGCGATTCATCTAGTGTTTTTCAGAATATATTGCGAAAATAATATCAATAATATATTAATATAATAATATTCAATAAAATATATCAATAAAATAATATTCAATGATTTTATGAAAAATTGAAAAATTGCTAAATTTTTGCTTTATTTGAAAAATAAATTTGTTATATAGTTTATTTTAATGAACTGTATAATTTTTTCTGTTTTTTTCAATTGTTTTTTATAATATTGACAAAAAAGTTATTGATAAAATTTTATCTCTGTTAAATAGAAATATATTTTAAATTGAGGATATTTTATTTGAAATAAAGATAAAAAATATCAATTATTTTAATATATTCATTAATTATTTTTTGATAGAAATAAAAAAAAATAATTTTATTTTGCTGAAGATTATATAAATAATTTTTAAATAAATAATTTTAAATAAATAATATTTTATTTGAATTAATTTATTAATCAAATTTATTAATTTAATTTTTAATCTTACAGTTAATGATATATTCGAAAAGTACAAACAAATTTATAAATTATTTTTTAAAATTATATGAGAATACATATGAGTGAACATATCATCATCATTTAATTTTGTTTTATGATATTATTTCTATCTTTAAAAGCTTTATATAGTTTCGCTCACTTATACTTTATGTGACGTTTTAAAAAACGAATATTTTATCTTTTAATTATAATTTCTCTCTCTGTTCGAAAGAAATCAAAGATTTTTTTACTTGTGAAGAAATCAGATTAAAATATTGTAATTATATGTATTTTAAAAGAAATTATTTGCAGAAATGTTAATATTTTTATCTTAGAAATCGTAAATCATTTATTTAATTTCAACAAAATTTTATATATAATAGAAAAATACTATGTCATTACAGATAAGATGATCGAATTCTTAACTAATAAGAATTTTAATTTAATATAATATTATTAAATTTATAAATATAAATAATATAAATAAATATTAAACTCTTATATGCAAATAAACAATTTTATTTATAGTTAATTTTTTCGTTTTAAATTTTATTATATTAAAAATAAATCTACAAATCTTTTTAAAAAGAACTTTTGAAAGATATTCTCGAGAATATTTATTATTAAATTAAATGAATAATGTTAGTATTCTTATTGCAATATCATTTTAGAAAATATTTTCGAAATCTTACTTCGAAAATTTTTCTATTAAGTTGATTCGTATTCTTTTATTTATGGAAAATATTATGAAAAAGAACTGATTAATCTGCTAATTTCTATATTTGGAAATATTAACTTTTCATAGTTTTTTGATAATTTTATCATTAATTTTAATTAATATTAATCCTTAACTTATTAAAAATAATATTAAAGTTCATAATATTAAAGTAATATTATGACGGATTGTTTCTTTCTTTAACCTTTTACTTTTTCGAAAGTTATATATTGAATTTTAAACTTATATGCAAAAAGTATTACAATTTGATTGGATTATTTTATTATAATACAAAATTGATTTATTTATAATAAGACAATTGTTATTCTAGTTATATTCACCTAAATTCAAATTTGAAATTTATTCAGATTCAAAAAATATTATAAGTAAACAGATACTAATTTATATTAGTCACTTAATTTGTGAAATTTGTCATTTCGTACACAAAAATTCAATAATTAAAAAAACTCTATCAAAATCTTTCTTAAAATAATTTAATAAATATTAATCGTGTTAATGCGAGTTTGTTTAATCAATTGATTTCAATTTTAAATGTGGCCAATATGCGTGACTTAACAAGCAGCCTATAAACTAATTAAAAAAGAAAATTCTAGTTCGAAATTACTCTCGAGAAAATCAATAATCACTAAAGTATCTTTCATTTATTATTGGGGAAAGAAAGATTCGTACAGAACAAATTTACCCGATGGAACGTTTGCGTAAATTCCGAAACCGAAAGAAAATGCTAATATAAGTGTAGGCCGATTCGTTCTTGCTTCTTATAGCCGAAATGAGAGAAACATCTGGCACGGGTGCCAAAGAGCAGGCAGGTTGCGTATTACACTCATACTACGTGGTCCGTTCCTGCCTTTTTTCACCTCAGCTTCCCTCGTTCCTCTTCTTTCTTTCTCGCCATATTCTCTCTTCCTTGAATCCACCCCGATATCTAGTTACCAACAGCAGCGAAACCACCTGGACTGCAAAGGGTTACGGTCACCTTCAGATATTTTTTCTTGCAATTTCTCGTTAAGATGACGATCAAGAATTCGTTATTTGCTTGTTGTCCTCCTGCTTACTTGCGTGAGATTCACCTTCTATCGTGAGAAATTAAGAAGCGAGAAGATGATAAATACTTATAGAGAAGAGAAGAAATGAAGAATGAACAAGATACGAAATATGATCATAATTTTTAAAATTTTTAATATATTTATAATCATTGTTGGATTGTTAATAAATTAAAAAATGTATTTTTCGAGAATTGGAATAATATTTTGTTAAGAGAATCATTGAAACAGAATGTATTAAATATATCAGATATAGCTTAAGAAAAAAAATTTTTATTTATTGATTATTTCTGATAGAATATAATTATAATAAATATTTCAATAGTCTTTATTATTATGTTTTATTTTTTTAATCTTTTCAATAAATTTTTCAACTAAATAAAAAAATAATGAAAGAAATAAATAGTTAATAAAAGTAATAAGTATACAATTTATGAATTTCGATATTTTGAAAAACTAAAGTTAAAAAGCAGAAAAGTAAAATTAATAATTTATTTATTGTTCTTTAAAAATTTAAAAAGCAGAAAAGTAAAACTAATAATTTATTTGTTGTTCTTTAAAAATTTAGAAAGCAGAAAAGTAAAATTAATAATTTATTTATTGTTCTTTAAAACAAGATGAAATGTATTTCTATTAAATATGTAATAATCATCACGAGTTTTAAATCATTTACCGATGACATTTCGGAAAAAATTATTTAAAAACAGAAATTTTTAATGAGCAATAAAATAAATTACAAAAATTATATTATAGAATATTATGTTATAGAGCAATAAAATAAATTAAAAAAATAATGTTATAGAATATTGTTAACAAATAGAAAACTCTTTATTCATTTAATAAAATTATATCATAAAAATGATAAAATGACAATTTTATATTTAGAAGAAAATATCAGAAAATTTAATTAAATTAAATAATGATTTTAAATAAGCGGTTAAGAATTTACTGTTGCAATGATCAAAATTCACAAAATCAATCTAGAAAATTAACAAAATTAAATAAAAATGATAACTTATCTCATATATAAAAATTGAATAATTAATTTTAAAAAAAATGCAAAAATATTTAATTTAATACATATTTACTGATTCAAAAATAATATGAATATTAACACGAATAAACTTTACATAAATGTTAATCAATATTCATTACTATAAAATAAATATATAAAAATGTAAAAATAAATTTTTTATTATTAACTACAAACTATCTAGAAAATTCAAATTAATTTTATTACAATATATTAAAATCAGATAATTATTTTTATAAGAAAAAATAGGATGAAAACATATTAAATAATTCAAAAAATATCATAGTAATAAATTTTGAATATTTATGTAATAAAAATTTTAAATATTTATATAATAAAAAATTATAATCAAAATGTATATATTTCATAGATACATTTTAACAATATATAAAAAAAAAACACGAACAAAAACAAAAATTATTTCTTGAAAGTAATTTTTTATTAATTATTAAATTAATTTTTAAAATTGTGATATAAATATTCTATATGTAATATTCTATATGTAAGATATTAATATGTATTTTATATGTAAAAATCTGTTTCTTTTTTTTCTAATCTTTAATGTAAATATATCTAATATCTATTTATATAAAATCTAATGATTTTTATTTACTAATTTTGTGCATTATTAATTAAGATTTATAATCTATATTGAAAAGCATGATTGAAAATGATTGAAAGTAAAATTATATAATGAAATTAAATAAAAATTATTTATTGATTTATTTGTTTTTTATCAAATGAAAAATATGAGAATTGGGTATATGAAGAATGTACTAAAAAATAATTTATCATTTTTAATTTATTTATTAGGAAATACAAATACTTTATTTTATTCCTATTATAATGTAATTTCATTCAATAAATATCTTAATTTTTTAAAATTAAAATTATATTATAATAAAATTATAATTGACTCACAGACAATTATAACATCTTCATGTCTTCTTATGAATTTTTATTAATAATTTTTTTGTTATTATTAAAAATGAGAGTTTTGACAATATTAGACAAAATTAAATAAATATATAAGATTGTTTCATAGTATATAAAAACATTTATTATAAATACAACATTTCAAAATCATTATTTTGGAATATTCGTTCTCTATTAAAGACAAATAACTATTTTTATTTCTTTCTATTATTATAAAAAAAGAAGTCATATAGTTGTATAAATGAAGGAGAAAAGAAAATGGACGATGGATGCGTTGAGTGCATGGAAAAGTTCGATAGAATCGATTTCATAAGCAAAGGGAGCAAAAAAGCACGACGGCTGGTTTGCGGCAATATGCCAATATGGCAATAAAACGGCCTCTTTCTTTCTTTCTCTTTCGATATAAATAGGGGTACAATGTCGGTGTAAAAGTGCCGACAGATGGGATTCTCCTCTCTTTCTCCTTTTTATCTATGCTCTCGCCCTCGATCCTCTCTCGAGTACATATGAGACTCCTACGAAACCACCCACAATGTTCTCTTTCATGAAATTTCATCGTTTTTCGTTAGTTTCCCGATACACCGAGAGTGCACGCTCTTCAATTGTGTATAGCCGGAATACAACGCAATATGTGCCCTTAATACAGACGTGAATTCCACGTGTAAAAATGCTATATTGAATCGGCAATACGTATTTTTAGGATAGGGATAGGATATCTACTTGAAACTTTGAAATCTCGAAACTCGAAAAATTTCAAGTTTTTTTGAATTTCGAAATTTTTAACCATTTTTGTAATTCAAAATTCTCAAAATTTAATTGAATTTGTATTCAAAGTTAATTTTTATTTTAATTGATATTTTAATTGATATGATTTTATTAATCTATTATAATAGCTTATATGAAAAAAAGGTAAAAATAAAATTTTTGTAAACAAAAAAAATAAATATTTTTAATATTGGTTGATTTTGAATTTAAATTCAAAAAATTTCAAAAATAAAAGTTTGTTAAGATTTTAATTGTTTACAAAATAAATAGTGCTTAGAAGAAAAAAAATATTTCGAATTCGAGATTTGTGAAAAAACCAAGTTTCAATTTTTAATTTTATTTTTCTGTATTTATTGATATATTAGTTTATTCGTTGACATTTTATTTTTAATTTATCTTATTTTTTTTAATTCATTCATTGATCTTTGTGATGAAAATTAAATAACCATTAGTTTATTCGTTGACATTTTATTTTTAATTTATCCTATTTTTTTTTCATTCATTGATCTTTGTAATAAAAATTAAATAACCATTAGAATGGAAAAAAAAAATCAAAATTATATGATTATTTTGTAAAAGTAAAAAAAACTTATTTCTACTTTCAGATCAATCTATTAAGAAATCCTTTTTCCTAAAATAAATCTTGTGTATTTTCTCAGTAGATTTTTAAGATATATTTTTACATAATTTTACATTATAAATGTATTTATATAATTATATTATATTATATTATTATAATATATATTATAATATATATTATAAATTTACATGTTATATTATTTTTTTATTTAAACAAATTTTAAATGAAATTTAAACAAAAAATTTAAAATAAAATATTTTTAGTTAAGATGAAACAAGTGCAGATTTCTTTTAATTTAATTTTAATTTTTCTAATTTTTCATTTTTTTAAATATATTTTTTTTGTTTCTTATTAAATTATTTTTATGTGATTAATTAATATTTATTAATTTAATATTATAAAATTTAATTAATCTAATTAAATTTTTTCTCTCGATAATATTTTAAAATGTAAAAATATATATAAAATATAATAAATATATATAAAATATAATGTAAAAAATAAATAATATAATTTTATTAAGTTTAAAATATGACTAATACTATTTATAATTGAAAAAGCATTAAAATAAAAATAATCTTAAATTCTTTAAAATGCTGTTTTTGAATGAGACATATACAACATTCGCAGTTATTTAATTTTGAATAAAAAATTTCTACTATTTTAAAGCTTCATTTAATTACATGGAACATGTTGTATTAATCAAATTAAATACACGCAAAATCTCACTTTTAAATATCTATTACTTTACGATCAAACAATCAAATATTCACTTTATATTCACTTTATTAATTATTATATTCGCACATATTAATTACCGTGCAAATGATATACAAACTATTAGAAAAATAGATATTCACGAAATAAAGTATAAAGCAAAATCCAAAAAATACAATATTTTCAAAAGACTAACTACGTGTGCGACAATAAAATGTTCGGATTAACCTCTAACACAAAAATCTGCAGCCGTGACAAGGCTTAAAGAGATGCCGATGCAGATTCGCGAAACAGCTGTATGGAGCATCAAGTCTAAGGACAAACGGGATTAGAGCGAAAAAAGGGAAAACGTGGAATACGAAAGAGTGGAAGGTTGGTGGAAAATTTATTCTTTCGAGCGGTTTCGAGGACTCGATCAAAGGAAAGCGAATGCTCGAAAGAGAGGCAGTCAGAGCCGAAATCCTATTTGGTCGCTTGTTATTGAAATGGCATTCGCAGCTGTTTATTTGGTCGTGCGTGCAGATTCGCATTGACAAAAGGGTTTCTCTTGTAGTGGCTAAAAATTTTCCCGAAATGTAGGGATCCAAACGAAGAACGTGACGAGAAAAGAGTGACAAGATGAAAAGTAGAATGTTAAGATGGAACAAACTAATCAAAATGATAATCGAATAATCAAAAGTATACAAAAAACAAAATACATTTTTGAAATGTCTTAAAATTATAATGTTTTAATTTTTTTATCTTTTCTTTGTATATATTTTTTTAATATTGTCATTTTTCATTATATTATAAATTTACAATGATATATTATGTTCTTAGTATATAAAATAAGATCTGTCAGATTTGATATCTTCTCTATGTTTAATTAGACAAAAAATATATCATACAAATATCTATTATACATTACACAGAATGTTAAAAAAAAATCTAAAAGTTTAAGATGTTCAAAAGAAAATAATTTTGCAAAATAGTAAGGGAAATTATTATCCTATTGTTATAATTAAAAATTTCAGATATTATTAAAGGATTTATTGGATAAATTTATTAGTTTTTAAATATTACTCATTAATATAATATAATATATATATATATATATTCTTTATTATATTGTCTATTTAGGAAATCATTGGTTATTAATTTAGTAAATATTAATATAAATATTAAATATTATATATAAATTTATAAGAAATTTTAATTATTATTCATAATTATAAATTTATTAAAAAGAAATTATTTTTATTTAATCCCTTTTAATTAAAAAATTTTGATTTTTTAAAGATTTTGTAATAATTTTTTTTCTTATTGTTTAAAACTTTTTAACAATTAATTTAAAAATAATAATAAAGAAAAAAATCTGTTGAATTTTTTTTTAAATTTTGAAAATATAAAATTATAAAAAAATTTGAAATATATTATAACGTTGTTGAAAAGATATATATATATTCATATATTATCAATATAGCTGATTAAATCAATTATAATATATTTACTTTTAAATTTAGTTATCTTCAACTCATTCAAGTCATATATATTCTACGAATTTTCAAACATAATCATAAAAATTCCATTTCTTTTAATTAGTAAAATAATTTTTTTTAGTCTCAGTAATAAAAATTAATTTAAAATCAATATCTCACTTTTCTTTCCTTCTTTTCTTTTCGTCGATAATTTGCAGCAGTCGAAGATACATTTTTCATGCGACTAATTAAAAACTGAATAATTCGGAATAATTCGGAAAGCGAAATGTACGAAATGTGTAGATGAGCAAAGAATAACCCTGACAAAGGATCGAAGCGATAAAATGTAAAAAGAGAGAGGAAGAGAGAAAGGAAAGGGAAAAACTAGGATTTCAAAGACAATGAAAACGTTTTAGCGTTTCATTGATAATTATGGGTTAACGAGGCGGCAATAAGTACCCACTCGTTCAAACGATAATTGGTCGCCGATCGATTCGTGCCGCGAAACAACTCGCAGCAGTTCAATTGTAAATGCAAAAATCTATCTTATCTATTTCTCTCGTAATATTCGTATATGTCGGAGGGCCATGGATGTACGAGTGTATAAAAAAAAAGAAAAAGAAAAAATCATACGTACAGTTTCGAATTTGCACCAATCTTTTGTCCCAATAAATCGACGGCAGTAGAACGACGCCGATTGTTCCCATTCAATTTTATGCCTATTTTCTCTGCTCTGAGCTATGCGAGGTAGAAATTTTAAAATGGATTTTGAGCGAAAATTCGATCGAATCTGTCTCGATTCGTATTGGTTTCATAATTTTTATTTTATTTAGTTTTTTTTTTCTTTCTTTTGTTATTTTTATTCAATTGAATCGATATTATTAACAAAGTTATCTATAGATTACAAGTTATCAGTAATAATGAGTTTTCTTATATATTTACAAAGCTTGATAAAAAATTGATGAATAAGGTTTTATAAGCACATTTTATAATACAATATAAAAACATGTAAATTATAATATAAGCCAATTGCTTGTTCTATTCAATGTAATATAATGTATGCATGTGAAAACTATTTATGTAAAGAAAATTTATAATTTAAAACTTATTAATCATAATTTGCTAACGTTATCAATAAATTATTATGTATTAAAACTATTATTAATTTATTTTAATTTATTTTAATTATTATTAATTTTAAATTTATTTTAATAATTAATAATTAAATTACTAATTAAAAAAAAAGAAATATTTTAATTTCATAATATTTAATATTGAAAGGAATTAAATTTTATTCTTAGTATAAAAATTTTTCTTTATTCCAGTAGAAGATTTAAAGATTTTTTAAAGTGTTTGTATAGCATTTATCTATTCGTAAATTTTATTTACATTTTACATTGATTCATGATAATATTAATATAGATATATTTCACAATTATAACTATAATTCTAACTATATTATTTATATTACAATAATTTCTAATAAACCTATAATATTATTATAACTATATATTATATTACCTAATAATATAATAATTTTTCTGATAATGCAAAAATTAAAATTCCAATTTATTCATATTTTCTATTTAAATATATAGATTCTATTGTATGTAAAAAAAAAAAGAAAACAGAAAAAAAATTATTTTTAAATAAAAAAATTAATAAAAATATTTAATTTTTAAATATATTATTTAAATAATGTAAATTTTTTTAAGTTATTTAATTCGCAATTTGTTTTCATTCCTTCTATAAATGATAACAATAAAAAAAATATGTGTTTAATATTTTTATAATAATTACATTAGCAAAATTTTATTGTAATCAACGATTGATACTTCAGTATATTGTTTAAAAATAAGTAATTATATTTACAAAATCATATTTAATAAAAATATTCGGTTTAATTGTTTTGTGATTTATTTACTTTTAACTTCTGCGTTAATTCTTCTAATAAAATTAAATTATTTTTGCAATATATGTTACTAAATCTTAAATGTACTTAATATACGTATTATGTATTTAAATTTACTATAATTATTTGTAACAACAATCAACACCATTATCTTAATTATTTTCAAATTGAACTCTCTTAAGCAATAGAGATTATCGAAAACAAATACTTTTTATGCCAAGTAAAAATTTTCGAAAAATGTGATTATTCTTGAATATTTCGTTAAAATAAATTTCATTTTATTCATAATACAATCTTTATAAAGGCCATATATACGAATTCAATCTTGATATCAAAAATTTTGCATGAACAAAATATATATAAGAAATGTATATATTAAGTATATATTGGAAAATGAAAATGCGCATTTAAAATGATAATTGCGTCGATGCAATACTTCAATCTTGCAATTCAATTGAGACTCCTATGATATAAAATATTAAAGTTTATTAAAACATTTGCCGTACCGATTTAAGTACCGTTAACCATATTTTCCATTTTTACGTTTTTGTGCAGATTATTATTAATTATAATCAGTAAATTGTAGACTGTAAAAATTTTTACAATATTCTATAATATTAATATTTTCTATGCGATATATTGGATCAAACGTTTATATATAACGTATTTGAGATATTTATTATATTTAAAAATTGCAAAAATTAATAAAATTGAGTGATTTTAAATATATATATATATATATATATCGATAAAACCGTCCAAGAAACGAAAGTACGAGAGTGTGAAATAAACACAGTTCGTGCAACCGTAAGTCTTGGAAAATATCTAACAGGTACTTCTCGCGCCTTCGTGCATTTCAATACACAACAAGAGGAAGAAAACCAGGAAGGAAAGAAAGAGAAGGATGAAGGGGCACGCGTATATAGATTGTAGATACCCTACAGCGTCAAATCCCGAGTAATCCCCGAAAGCAGACGATGAGCACGCACGGCATTCTAGCAATTCTCACGATTTTCTCGTTGTCCTTAGGTCGAAGCCTTCGTGCTTATATACATTCATCCGTTTCATCCTCAATCGTGTCCACGTTTCTGGCTCCCGTAGCTCAGGTGCACCAATATCTCTCTCTTTCTCTCTCTCTTGCTCTTTTTGTGTTTCTATACACTGTCCTCTATGGCGATAGATCTATCCAGAGCAGCCATAAGGAGCCCACAAACGACTCTAGGTAGCAGCCCTTGCATGCAACCACCTGAATGGGTCGAGCAATTTCTGACCTCGACTCCCTCTGTCTTTCTCCCTTCCCTCATTCAACGACCCGTTAAAAACATAAATTTACAAACTAACCCCCGCAAATGCGATTGTATCCAACGTTAGGTTTGACCGGACTCTCGCTATAAACCCATAATGGCTGATTCGTGATTCGGAATAAGTTAAACTGATTTTCTATACTAAAGTCGACATTGGTGTATGGCTATTTTACAACCAGCGACAAACCAAGCATCTTTTGGAATGGCACAATGACCGCTGCTGGTGCCTCTACTGTCCTTGTATATTATTGTAAATCTTTTGTCGATGCGACGACTTTCGAATTCCTTCGATTTCGTGAAGAATCACAAGATACAAGATAGTTACGAGTATCTTTTTGTCCAGGTGATGTTTTTTTCACGTAATCGAGGCAATTGTATTGCATTCAATTGCATATAATGAAATTGCTAAATTGTTAAAGTTTAATAAACTAATTGTAATAGTAAGAGCAGATATGATGTGTTTCTTTTAAGTATATATTTTGGTACAAAATATTGTAATTTTTGAATCTATAGTAATCAATCATAAAAATAAATAAATAAATATCAAGTCTATTTACTACATTTGATTTAATGCAAAATTTAAAACAGCATTGAATTACGTTTGAAAAAATGTAATAAGTTGTATTTGTTAAAATTATTTAAATAGAATTTTATTATTATATTATTATATATTATTTTAAATAAAATTATTTAAATAAATTTATAAATTTAATTCCAATAATTATAAGAAATTTTTTAAATTTACAGTAAAATTAATATATATAAATTTGAATCAAATTTTTGAATAAATAAATTTAATTTCTAAACAAGTTAAATAAAACGGATAATCGAAGTTCATTAAAGGATAACTTTGATTTAATTAATATGACAGGAGTATACCTTCATTCAAACGAACTAATTATCACTCTCATTAGTATTTTAAACGAGATGTGCGACAAGCATTTCAATTGTTACATCGTTACTTTCTCATGAAACAATTTAATTTAATTTATGGCATGTACATATAATCTCGAATGAATAATTCTACAAATTGAAAACAATAAATACCTGTAAATGTAATTTCAACGAATTCATTATGTCTTTTTTACAATAAATAAAAAAAATAAATCTGGATAAAATATTATAAATAATAATAAATGATTAGAATTCAGCATTAAATGCACGTAATATAATATAAACGACATTTTTTATGAAAATGGAAATTTTTTCATGAGAAAATGAAGAAAATATATGAATCGTAATCATTCTCATGGAAAACACAACTCGATAAAATATAACATGCACACATTTTAACATTCATTTTTATTGGAATATATTAAAGACTGCTTTTATTATAATATTTTATTGTAACATTAATGCTAACTCCATAATATACAATTTATTTTTTTTTCTTTAATTTTAAAAATAAAAAAATTTTGAACTACAATTGTAAGATTAATAAGACATTTGTCGGAATTATAAACTAACAATATATTTTTTGTATTTATTAATTCTACTTGTTATTATTTAATAATGTAATTTAAATTATTATTTAAAGTTTATTAATTTTATTTTTTCATTTATTATTTAAATTAATTATCTATTCTAAATATTATTAAAATATAGATATAATAATTTAATAGAGTTATATCATTATAAATTATACAATTATTATTTTATTTTTTTATTTATTATCTTTATACTCTTATTAATTTATACTCTGTAACATTATTAAAATATAATAATCAATATAATAATAATTTTTAATTTAGAGTAAGAAAAATAAATGTGTATTAATTCAATAAATCAAAAAATTATAATAAATCATTTTTAGTTAATATTTAATAATAAATTTTATAAAACAATGAAATTAATTAATTTATATTTTTATATTTATTATTATATTTTTAACAATTCATGCAATAATGAAATTGTAAATTGAAACATTTAAAAATAAAAAGTTACATAGAACAAATTTTGCTTTATAAGTAATAAAGTAATGAACTATAAAAAAATACAATAAATTTTCGTCGATACATTTCTGATGAGTCATTGAAATTTAATTTCAGAATAATTTTAAATATATAATAATTTTAAATATTTTAAATATATATTATCTTAATTGTTTTGCCAAATAATTATATTTATATATAATTTTGTTTTTTAAGAATTTTTTTAAAGAATCAAATAAAAAATAATATTAAATAAAAAAATATCAATAAAAAAATATATCCATAGATATTTCTATTTATTAATAGTAGTAAATATTCCTATTAATAATATTTATTAATAGTAATTTTTAAATAACATAACTTATATTCATGTATCAATTCATTTTTTCTATTTTTTAACTGATATATTACCAATCTATCAGAAAATTATCTCAGATATAATATATGTATCTTAATATATATATCCTAAAAATTTTATTCAAATTTTATTCAAATTTTAAAAAATATTTAATATTTATGAATAAAATTAAGAAATATAATTCTTAAAATAATCAATTAATGCAAAACTATTTAATGCAAATCAATTTATTCAAAACCTTTAATTATTAATTATTCATCAATTGAAGAGTATCATTTTAATTAATTATTATACCAAAATATTGATTTATATAAATATTACACTTATATTAAATTCAATAAAAAATGCTATGAGAGACATTGGAACGCAAAAAAAAAAAAATTAAAAGGCTATAAATAGAGCATATCACTTGAATCGAAGAATTATTGACTATTCGTGGAGGATATTGAATTTCCACCTCAAGATTATAAAAGAGACCAACGAGTAGTCGGTAAAAGAGCGTAAATAGAGACACCAAACGAGGGGAGAATAGGAAAGTGGTAGCTACGGTGCCTCCTCATCATGAAGTTTAACGACGGTAGGCGTGGTAGAAACGAGCCGCCTTTGTCCTCCTTGCCGGTCCAAATTATGTCGAGCAGGCCCAAAATCACTCCATAATTGGCAAGCTGTTTGTTTTGTCGCAGACCGCGCCGACAACAGATGGCTCTTGTTCGCTCTTGCTTCAATAGCTCTTATTACGATTCCCTATTAACGGTTTACCGGTCAAAATCGATTTCACTGTACTCTCTAAGAGCTTCTGATTGCGAAATAAGAAATCGCGTTATACATCAATGTATCTCATCATGAATGAAATAACAGCAAATAATCAAATTAATTAAACTATTAAGAAAATTAATCTCTCCTTTATAATCAATATCAATAATGATATGATAATAATATAATATGTTTAATATATTAATATAGGCGGGTTAATTTTTAAGATCTTAGATTTATTGAATATCTAGCAATTTTGAAACTATTTAAATTTTATAAATCTAAAAGTATTTTAGAATTAATATTTTCTGTATTCAATGATTCTATTCTTATTTATAGTATTTTTTTTATATGTGTAATTGAATTAACAAATCATATTTATAATTCGTTATGAGTTTTTTATGCATCGATATACATTTGATTTTCTGTTTCTTTAAAAATTATTATTAGTAGTAATTATTTTTAGTTCAAATTTAAAATATTTAAAAAATGGAATGAATAAAGTCGATTCAAGAGCATCTACTATGGTTTTGGTAAAAAAATAAAGAAAATTAATGAAAATAAAATAAAAAATATTAATGATAATGATATATTATATAAATGATAAAATGAAAATTTAATATACAAGATTTTTTTACTATATTAAATATTAATTTAAAATTCGAAATAAAGTAATAATTTTTAAATAATAATGAAATAATATAATATAAATATAATATATAATTAATATATAATATAATATATAATTAAAGTAATAATAAAGTAATAGAAAATTAAGCAATAATAAATATTTAGATAATTTCTTATTAAATTTTTTCATAAATATTAATATTATGAATGAAAATGTATATAATTTATATATTATTAGAATACTTGTGAAATTACAAAAAGTGAAATTCTAATGTCAAATTTAAGTAAATATAATATACTGTTTAAAAAATAAAAATTCCTCGAAAATTTCTCATAACCTTCGTCAGTGGGCGACACCATACAGCTCTCAAAATTTAAACCAACAACCCCCTGAGATGGCAGCACTTGTCGAACTATAGATCTATTAAAAACTTAAGATTTACGATTTTTATATTATATATATAAATTATCTTTATAAATTATCAAAAAAAAAATAATAATAAATTATATTTATAATAGTAAATTATGTGTATATAATAATAATAATAATAATAATAATAATTATTATTATTATTATTATTATATTATTAATATTAATAATGAATAAATAATGAATTGTTTTAATTAATTCAATATTTAAAATTTTTCAACAATGATATACCTCGTATAGCATAATATGTATAACAAATAAAAAAAATAATATTCTATTAAGACAAAAAAAAAAGAAACTCAAATTATTGATACTTATATAATACTTACGTAATGTTTTACATATTAATAAATCTCACCATTATATTTGACTCACTTTTAATTTTAATAAAAAAATATAAAATTATACAAAATATTAATAATTATGAGCATTTCTATTTCGATAGAAATTTTATATTTTAAATTTTATATGATTACATAATTCATTCTTAATAAAAGGAATATAAAAATAATAATTTCCTTTTAGTAAGTATAAAAGAAACAAAAATCAATAATCTTTCTAAAATGAAAGAATGTTCGACAAATTAAAATATTTTACTCTTAGTTGATACTATATGTCTATCTTCTGACAGCTAATTTCAGAAAAAAAATAAACGAAAATAAATTAGTAAACGACAAGTATCAATCTGAAAAAAATAAAATAAAAAAAAATTATCGAGTGATATATCAATAGTAATTCAATAAGTGTCCTGTCTACCTTGTATGATCTATCTTAACGAGAACTTTGTGTTCGTGAAATTATGATAATATTTCAACATTTTATTCTACTTATATATATATATATTGTTTAATCTCTTTCGAATAACTTAGATTACATGTAAATTATAAAAAGAAAACAGTGAATAGAGAAGAAAATATAAAACATATTTTCATAAAATTTCATTAATTTTCATCTAAGAAAATAGATGATAAAAATGATGAAATGGCTGATGAAACATTAATTAGAAATTTTAATTAATGTTCATTATAGATATATAAATATATATATAAGATATAATATCAAGTTATTTATATTTTTATTAACTTTTTCTATAGAGTTTAATATTAGATAGAGAATAGTTATGAGTATAGAAAAGTTATTGAATAATATGAAACTTCGTTATTTGGTTCGTTTTTTATAAATATGTATAATCAATGTGAAAGACATTCTATAATTTAAATATATAAATTATAAAAAAATACGATATAAGATTATTTAAAATTATTTTTACAAATTTTTTAAAATTATTATAATAAATTATATCATGTGATAATTAGAAAGCGATAGAAAAATTTTATATCATTTTATATCAATAAAATCTTATTTTTCTCTTATCTTAATTATCTACGAGTTTTCGAATAATATGCAAATTATATTTTAATCTTTATCCGGCAATTTATCTTGTATTAAACGCTTCTTTCAAAGTTACCACTAATAAACAAAATCATTTTATTTTGAAATGACCAATTCTAATGAAATAAAATTGATGATCATTCCTATAAATCAGTGTTTCTCAACCAGTATTCCCATCCTCAAGAAAATCACGAAGTTTTGGGGTTTTTTCATAATTATTAATATAGAAAATTTTATAGTAAAAATTTTTAACATTTATTATTTCAATATAAATTCAATATAAAGAATATTATAAATAAAAATAACCTATTGTATTGGAAATTAATCATATATATTTAATATTTTATATATATTAATTTTTATTAATTTATTTAATATTTCAGTAAATATTTTTATTAAATTTTAATAAAAAAATTATAATATTAGTTTAATTAACATTATATAGTAATAAATTTAAATATACAATTTTAAAAATTATATGCATAATTTTTTCAAAATTTTATTTATATGCAAAAATAAAAAAACAAATTTATATAAATACATTTTTATAAATATTTTATTGAAAAATCAGAATATAAGAAATAATAACAAATTGAATTTTTTATTCGATATTATTGTATATAAAAATAGATTGTCAGTTTAATATTTATTATTATTTATTTATTTGATATTATTTGATATTTATGAAAAATTAAATTTATTGCATGATAAATATTATTGATTTTTCTTAATTCTTATAAATCTATATTATTTAATCTATATTATTTATATAAATCTTTAATATTAATTTTTGAAATATATTATTTTATATTTAATAAACTTTTTTTATCATCCACAAATCTATTATATAATTTGATTTAATGATTTTAAATATTCAAAAATCATCAAATATTAACAATATTTTTGTATTTTATCAAACGAAAAATCAATTTATTGTTATTTTATATTTTTATAATGTAATATAAAAATAAATAATAAAAATATAACCTTTTAATAAAATATTTATAAAATATTACATTACATTATAGAATATTTTTTTTTCATTTTTACTTGGAATAGAATAATGTGATAATATTTTAGAAAAAAACTTAAGACACTTTATTAATATAAGCAATACATATCTACACTTTATAAAATGGATTTCTTCATGAAATGTTGGGAAACACTGTTACAATCGAAAAATAAAAAAAAAAAAGAAAAAAAGAAGAAACAAGAAGATAGGAACGTTATCTTATCGAGGTCTTTCTCGTCCCAAGATCTGGTATGCGACTCGACAGATCGATGTTCTCTATCTTAAACGTTTCTAAGATTGGGCATATTTTGTTTGACTGTCCCTCTAATTAGAAGTCGTTCGGACTTTTAAAGTCAGGGCAAATGAAGTTCAACTGATCCTGATCGAGGGATAACGATAGGATGAAAACGAAGGGATACGTAACGATAGCCAAGATACGTTTTCTTAATTTCACGGTCCATTCGAACGACTAGGAATACATATGCGAGTCGGACACCTTTCGCTCTTTTTATATCTTGCAGGGTCGCCCAAAAGTCTGGGTGGTTCAGTCACGACCCTTGTAATAAACAGAGATGGAACGACGAGTCAATGACCATGAAATTTTCGATCCACATAGATAGGATCGTGTATTTAAAAATGCTTTTAACAGGATCTCGTCAACCGATTGTCCTCTAATAGGGGAATCTTGTTCTTTCCTCCAATGGCGTGGTTCACGTTCGCCAATGGGTTATATATACGAAACTAACAGGACAATTAGTTAGCCGATCGTGATAAATCTACAGGTTGGAAATCGTTAAATTCCAGGGACTTTCGCTCACTCGGTAGGAAATATCTCGCTGGAATTTCGCTTCGGTAAATAACTAGACATATTAGGGAGAATCGTTTTGATATTCGCCTGTGAGAAACGGAAATTGGATACAATGGGGATTTTTACTTGCAAATTTCTTTGGAAATTAGTTAACTGATTTTACATCACAGTCGACTTTCATCCGACTTTCCGATTTAAAGTAAATTTTCCCGATTATGACTTGAACAACTTTTTCCGAATTGATGCTACGTAATCTATTTTCTCGTTTTGAATAGAATTTTATTATATGCTATATATTATTATTTTGTTATAAGTGAATAAAATAGACAAAAAATTGGTTGATAAATTTATTATTATGTGAACGGAGTATAAAAATATAAGTAGATTGATGAATAATTTAGAAATAGATAAATCATAAAATAGATATTCAAAATATTTTCAAATACGTTTTATCGTTTTTTTTTAAATACAAAAAATTATTAGAATTTTGAAATTATTAAAATAGAATATTATATATTTATTAAAAATATATATTTACAAATATACGTAAAGATTGCTATAATTAAAACCAATTTCTTAATAAATTTTTTAACATTTATTTATTTTATTTTTTTAATTATATTGAAAAATTGTACACAATTGTAATTAGGAATAATAAATTTTTATTTATAAACTTCATTGATATATTTCAATTTAATTTAGACTAAAGGATATATTGATCTTTTTTAAAAAATCATATAATATATTTATATTAATATATTTTAAATTCATTTTAAAGTGATTATTTTATATTAAAATAAATCATTTTTATACACTGAAGAGAATTTTTTTCTTTTTACAAAAAAAAATAAAGATATTTATTCAAAAAAATTTATTCGTAAAATAATTTTGTATTAAAAATATTTCAAAGTACAATTAAATTTATAATTGATTTTAAAATATACGAGAATCTATTTATTAAGTTCTATTTTACTATAAAAATTTTATTAATAATTATATATTAAAGATATAATTTAGAATCAATTAATACTAATATAATGCTCACTAACAATAAATAAAATTCTTCTAAATTTCAAATATTTTAGAAGCACATTTCATTATAATTATACAATACGCAGTATATTTACAATTAATACTTATTAAATTTTCAAAATATAATATGATGACTTAGAACATAATATATTATGTTACATAATATAGAATTAATATAAAATTAATATAATTAATTTTAGAATTAATATAAAATTAATATAATATAAAATTAATATAATACATAGATATAAATAAGATTAATAAAATCCTAAATTATATAAATATAAATCTAATTAAAATCACAATATTGAATTATTAATAATTTGAATTGAATTTACAATTAAATTTAAATAATTTAATTTTAGAATATTTAATTTTAATATCGTATTTAATATATTATATAAAAAATTTATGCATTTCGTTAAAATGTAAAATATAAATAAAATATTTTAAACTTAAAATATTAATAAATCAAATTCTTATTAATTGTTTATGATTATTATAATATCAATAGAAAATTAATTATATTTAACTGATTAAATATAAAAATTACATTTAATAATTTTTATAAAAATCTTCTAAACAACGTAAATATTAATATTGATCTAATAATAAGAATTTACTGTCATTTTACAATTATAATTAATTATAAAAATATACATATAAATATATAATAATAAATACGAAAGTAAGAGAGAAAGTAACCATTTTAAACAATCCAGAAAGTATATGAAATAAATGCTCTTAAACAACATAAACACGATTATAGTTAAATCCACAAATATGCCATGAGTCAATCAGTCAATCCGACATCGACACACCAGGCAAACAGAAAGCCGAACTATATACAAAGAGGCGACTGTACATGAAGAAATTTTCGTTGAAATTTTCATCGTGCGAAGCAACCGTGTTCTAAACTAGAAGTCGACGCGTTTCGAAAATCAACGTCTCATTAATAATGGCCGAGTCATGCCTGTGAACAGACAAAGGCTCATAAATGAAGCAAAAGTGTTCACAGTTTAAATCAGCGGTAGATAGAATGCGATGCCGGTGCGATGTAGGCCCCTCGTTCGTGCACGAAAGCCGGAGATGTATATACGAGGAATCGAGGTGTACATGGTATAGAAGAGAGGACAGAGGGCATAGTGACTCAAAGGGATCGGGGCGCGCCTGAGAATGGAGATTTAAGGGTCCACACGTGGGTGTGGGTGGCTAGTAGAGTTTCTGCCGATGGCGTCGTCCTCATCGTTGTCGCCGCATCGTTACATTCGCCGCCAACGTGACATCCCTGCGCTTGTTCCAACGGGGCCCCCCTCGCGTATATACGGCCCTTCTACGTGGCATTTACATTATTCGGCCCCGACTCGAATCTAATATTATGAATCACGCGCCCTGTCCGGGCCGTGCATAATGGGGTCGTAGGTCGGCACCGCCTCGCGCAGAATTCTTCTACGCTGTTTCTCTCCTGGAAGGAACAGGAATGGAACAAAAGGTCCCAGACCCTTTTCAAGCGGATGGATTTTCATAATGGATAATAACACTGTTGCTTAGTTACACTTAATAACGCCGCGAAACGGACGTTTTGAAATGCGACGGGAAAATGCATCGCGAAATGTCGGTGATCTCGCGAAAGTGCATGCAAGGATATCGCTGGTTCGAATGATATTACTACGAGATTGAATATTTTTAGCGAAATTTTTGCATAATTGCTCCTGCAATACCATGATTTTTTTGAATATGATAAATAAATAAAAAAGAAAGATATATTTTCCTTTCCTTTTCTTAGTTCTTGTGATTACAATCCTTTTGGCCATATTAGCAATATTCATAGCAATATTCAGAAATACTTTTTTATGATCAATAAAAAATTTTAAAATATTTAACAGAATATGTTAAAAATTTTTTTGTTCCATTATAATTAAGCAATTTCTTCAATTGCAAATAAATAACTATAGCTAATAAATGAAATTAATTCTTTATGTCCTAAAAAATTTTAATGTTTATACATTAAAATGTTAATATTAATATTTCAATTTAAAAAAAATTTACAAAAAAGAATTTATTTATTATTTTCAATATTACAAATTTAATTTTCAAAGTAATAATGATAGATAAATAAATTAAAATAGCTAAAAAATTGGAAAGAAAAATTAATTTTATTTAAATACATAAAATTTGTTAAAATAAAAAAAAATAAAAGAAAAACAAAAAATAAAAATTTTTAATTTAATAAGTAGTTTCCAGAATAAAAATTTATATGTAGATTTTCACATTTTTATGAAAATCAACAAAACTTATTAAAGTTAAAAAGTTAAGTTTAAACCTTGCATTTCATATAAAAATCTGAAAATAAGAAATGATGATCCTATTGAAACTAATAAGATTATGTATCTCAAAATAACTTTAGCAAGGATTATCTTATTACATAATTTCTCTAGTATTATTAACGAGAAATCTATTGCAGACTTATGACAAAAATGATATTGCATATCACATTTTGAATATTATATACAATTATTTTTTAATTTGTCATATTTTGTATTATTAAAATTTATTTATAAAAGAAATTTATTTTTAATTTATTTCTAAAAGAAAATTCATTTTAAAAAAGTTAAACTTCTTTTTTTATATGTCATTATATTTATGTTTGAAAAAATAATTGATATAGATCGGAAAATGATCAATATATCATTAAATGAAACAATTCTATATCCTTCATAAATCATCATTTTTAAAATATTTTACTTTAATTTAGGATATAAATTTTAAAATATTTATTTATTTATTTATTCCATTTAGAAAAATTTTCGATTAAATTAAAAAATTGATTATATTATATTATTAATTTTCAGTATAATATCGAAATTTAATTTTTAAAACTAATGGAAAAGCTAATAGAACTATCAAAACATAAGAAATTTTTAGAAAATGTGATTCTGTCTCAAGAAAAAAAATTTCATTTAAATAATAAGATCTATTTCTAACAAAGAATTAAAAAATTGATTAAATACAGCAAGTTTATAAAAGTTAAGAAAGATTATGCAAAAAAATAATGTATATCAATATTATATTCTAATTATATTAAAAAGTTACTTAAACATCCAATATTGTGCCATTTTTAGTGTAGTTATTGAAACATTTAATTAAAATGATCTTGTTTCAGATTATATTAAATATTTGAATAATTGAATTTTTAAAAAATTTTTTAACAAAACGAAAAATATTAAAAATATTGAATTATAATAAAATTCAATATATTAAATATTGAGTTATGAAATATGCATTTTTATATGTATTTGTGTTTTTTCAAAATTGTTTTATTTATATATAATTATATTCATTTTTACAAATCATAATATCTATGTTTCATGTCAAGACTCAAGAGAATTTCAAAAATTTGAATAAAATTTTGATTTTAAATTGTAGATTCAATAATATTTTCTGTTACATAATAAAGAATAAAAAAAACACAAATAATTTAATATCTACTATATTTCTTTTTATTCGATGTACTTGAATAATCAATTTGAAAACATTAGCCTTCTTTTATAATACACATCATAAGAGCGAATTAAAATATATATATTTTCGAAGAATGAAAAATAATGAATATATAAATATAAAAGTATATAATCTATTATATAATAGCATATAAATAATAATTATTATTGATATGTCGATTCTGTATACTTAATGCAAAGAATTCAAATCTCATATAATATATTCCTTGCATTTTTAATTCGAATGTATTCAATATTTTCGGATTCTCACGGATTTTTTCATTACAATAATAATAATAATAATAATAACAACAACAACAATAACAACAATAATAATAATATAAATAATTTGAGAATTTCAAAATGATTGATATTATGATTATACAAAAAAAATGGATATTTCTTTTATCATTCATTTTAAAGTCACTTTATATTTTAAATTTTCATTTTCATTAATCAGGATGAAAATATATATTTAAATATATAATTCTTTAATTATGGTTGTCAACAGATAACGACACATAAATTTTTATGAAATATAATTAATGTTAAAAAATAATTTTAAGATTTTTGAAGATTTTAATGTTCTGAAGCCATTATAAATATATATATATTCATAACTAAAGAATTAAAAAATAATATAATATATATAATAATATATATAATATACTCATTTTATATATATATAAAACATAATAATGACATAATTTTCAAATGACTTTCAAAATTATGATAAAAAAATTTTTTTATATTATTATATTCTATATGAAATGAGAACAATATAAAAGATGTATACATCTTTCCATAACATCAATTCTTTTATATTCTTATAATAATTCACATTACTCAATAAAATCTGAAATATTATTTAATTTTTCAATTTTTGTAATCATATGCAAAATGAAATCATTAATACACAATCCTATACAGATAAATGTAACTAGATTTTATCTCCTGCAAAAAAGTAGCATTATAATATGAAAATCTGTCATGATAATGACACGGAAGAAAGAATGTCTAGAAACAGAGCCAATGACTCGAATAAAATGAAATAGACGAAGTTGTATAACCTCGGTAAATAAGTTTCCTCGCGACAGTAGTACGATTTATCGCCAAAATTTAGGAACAAGAGGGGGCAACAAAGTGAAGGCTATAACGAGACGAATGGAGGCAAGAGTAGAGATGAAAAGAGAGCACAGAATTTTCTTAAATTGCACTTTGTAGCTCCTGAGAGACCTTACACAGGGATTTCGACGCCCACGGCGAGGGATAACGAGGCAAACTCAGGATTCTCTTCGTGAAGGTGAAACACACACCGGTAGGTCTTTTTCATAGCGATGCATGAGGCCCACAGGGACATAATTGATATCCGAAGAGGAAAGAAGAGAAGAGTCTCGAGATGGTTTGAACGTGGCGGTAAGCAAGAGGAAAAAATTATCTTAGGAAGAGCGACCGACACGAAAACAAGAAAGACGGAGGACCACCGAGATCGTGTCCAGAATCACCGACTTGCCGAAACTCTGGCAAAGGCCACCTAAGTGCTGACTACGTGTGTCTCCTCTTCTTTCGCCTCTCATTCTACAATTATTTTCGATCCTCTTCTTTAATAGCCAGTTCACCACTGCGCAAACATCGAGTGACCACCTTCGTCAAAGCTAATTGCTAATCGCAGGTCAGCAAAGGATCCTCCTCCAAGTCCCTTTGTCTTGCGCGTCTTTGTTCGATTCTGCATCCAGTTAACGCTATATTTGGATGATTTTGAATGCGACAATTGAATGAAGATGGACTCATTTATGGCATTAGATATACTATATCGATTGTATTCGAGAGAAGCGCATTTATTGAAAAATACAATTATTCGTTAATTTACTATTCAAATATTCTATTATTTAAAAATTTCTAAATGTTTTAAATAAAATAATAAAAAAAAATTGTTAAAAAATTTTTTTTATTCTTTTTATACAATGAAATTCTAAAAATATTAATTTAAATTTGCTATTATTATTATTATTAGACAGATCATTTCGGAAATGAATTCTATACAAATTGTATGTTAAAAAAAAATATAATATAAAATTATTATGCATCAAATTAACTCAATTAAATATTATCACAAATTATGTAGAAGGAAATTTATTTTATAAATAATCAAATTTTTTTATTAAAAACATTTTTAACTTTTTATAAAATTCTATATTCTTTAAAACAAAAATTTTACATTTAATTAATGTTGTTAAGAAAAGTTTTTAAAATTAAAGAAATTCAATCATAAATTCTTAAAAATTTTATTTTATATTAATATATAATATTAATATTATTTTATATTATGCATCTAATAATTGAAACAAATTTTAAATTTTCTATTATTGTGTTTAATATTTAAACAATTATGATTTTTTGAGTTTTCATTGATATGTTATTTAATCCACAGATAAATACATCAAATGCGTGATATTTTCATTCTTTTTAATGATTTTTTTTGTTATTTTTTTCGATATTCGATATTTTAAATATATTAAATTTATTAATTTTTTTAAATATCTAAATCGAATGTACAATTTATTTATGATTATAATTTAAAACACAATATTTTATATATAAAATATCTACAAAATTTAAAATGCGATATTTGTACCATATTAAAAAGTAAAATGTACCATTAATTAGTATGTATCGTATAGTATATAGTATTCTTCTACTCTTTTTCAATACACAATAATTCAAGAATTTCTTTTTCCATGATTGATAATTTGATAAATGATAATCTTTACTATTCTTTTTAATTAATAATTATGATTTTTTTAAACATATGTAAAAAGAAATTGTCTCGATAATATATATCTTAAGAAATAGAAAAACGAAAAATATTGGTTTAATTTAATAAAAACCTCAAGATTAATTTCCATAAATATTTCTACTCTTATTATCTTAATCAATAAAGTTTCAAAAAAATTTGTTTCTTTAATAACGAAATTATACCGTGAATACATTTGAAACAATGCATAAATACAATATAAATCTATCCGCAAACGCAGATATCAACGCGAAAGCAGAAAAAATAACAAATGATAAAACAAAGCGTGGAATGTGGAACGATTGCGCGGTAATTGAAAGTACTGGGCGAAATTTCAGAAAATATTATCCCTATTCTTATTGTTACAGCCTTATATGGCGTAAAATATATGCACCGTCAATCGTACGACAAACAAGATTATCACATTTGTTCGTGATCATATGAAATAATAAGTAAGCGTTATATAGTTATATAACGAGAGTAAAAGAGGCGCATGAACGGAAATCCTGGTTACCGCTGTTCGATCTTGGTTACCACTGTTGACCGTAAATCATACTACCGTAGCGGAGAATGCTTGCGATTCCATACTCTTGAATAATTGCGTCTACCTTTAACCACCTGCGGGTTTAATCCTATCACAGTGAATTGTCTCGTATGCGGTAAAAAAATCGAATTCCTGGTGTTCAATTGTGAATAACAAACACGAATAAAAAAGGATAGATATGTATATAATTCGCTCTTTTCAACACTATTACCGTGAAAAGTACAATAACTATCATTGCAATATATGTATATAAATATCTAAACATTATAGAACAGAAAATATAAAGTTAAAATTTTAAAATTTTTTGCTATTCATAATTTATACGAGAGGTAAAAAAAAAAAAAATAAGGACATTTACAATTTCCAACATTTTTTAACTTTTCTTTGTCAAATTTAATAACTTTCATTACTAATGTAATAACTATAATTACTAATGTACAAATATATATACGTATTAATAATTTGTATTTCTTTTTTTCTTGCTTTGATTTTATAATGCTTTTTATGATGATTTCACAGTGTTTCATATATATTGTTTTGTAATATTTTTTTTTTTTTAATAATTTTATCAAATATTCAATAGAATCGTTTTTTTTAAATAATGTCAGGACTGATTATATAAATATATATAAATATTTTAAATGAACTCAAATATTTTCAATTGATTAAAAGAATGAGTATAGTATAGTATAGTAAATAATGAAATATTATATGATAAAATAATAAAATATTATATAAATTATTAATATATATAAAATGTTTAAAATGAAATACATTAATGATTAATAAAATTTGCAATTAAATTTTGTTTATGTCTTTAAGTTTCATTAAAATTCGAAAAATTTTGGAAATTGTAACTGTAAGTGATTTTAATATTTTGACCAAAAGCTATAATAAAACAAAAATTGCCTTCTATAATAAATTAAAATCTGAATTTGGTTATAAATTTTGTAACAATTCTTGAATATTTAAAAAATTTTTATTATTTTCATTAATTTTATAAATTTTTTTTTAGAAATTTATAGTAATTTAATTTTTCAGCAAATAATATTTCTTTTTATATGAAAATAATTTTAGATGAAACAATTTAAATTGAATTTGATATAGATTAAAGAAAATTATCATTTCATAAAAATTCTTAATTTGCTGAATATTACTTTGATAAAATTTTAAATTAATATTTGTATGATATAATATTTAATGAATATTGATAATTAGAAATTGATATTTTAATATATATCGATAGAAAAAATTAAATATGTGTTGAATAATAATTGCGTTTTAAATGTTATTTATATTATTTATAGTTACTCATATTAATTATTAGTTATATATTAGTTATAATCATTGTTCAAAGGATTTAATTCTTTTATTAAAAACAAAAAGAAATGAAAATCATTAATAAGAGATTAAAAGAAAATGTCTATAAATGTTAAAATATTTAATTTAAAAAAATTATGAAATTAAAAAAATATCAATAATTATATATTCATAAAAATTTGAAAAAAAAAATAAAAAATTGGAACAATTATTTCGAACAAAAAACAAACGTTTAACAAAGTTGTAATTGTAAAACGAATAAAATGTTGTTTCAAAAGGACAATTTTTACTTAAACAAAATAAAAAAAAGAAAGATTTTAATTATCTTAAAAGAATTCTTTCAAAAATGAAATCTTTTTATACAAGAAAGATATTTGTATATAAAGAAATAGGAAATCTCTAACTTCTTTTCTTTTTTGCTAAATATAATATTTGCAAATCTTACATTTAATGGATAATCTTGTAATTGAATTTTGTCTCAGTATATCAATTCAAAAAGAGGATCAGATAAAAAGATTAATGTTTTATAAGATTTAATTCATTTCAACAAAGATTTAAAGATAAATATAGAAAATATAATCAATATTATAATGCTTATTATTAAATGATATAAATTTTCAAAATAGATTTTAAAATAAAAAAATAATAAAATATAAAACATTCATAACGCTTATCAAATTCTAAAAAATAAAATAATTTATATATTATAATAATTATATAATAAATATATATTATATATTATTTATCATATTGTAAAATATTATATTATATTATGTAAAATTTTATTGTGATTTATATTATAAAATTAATATATATAATATTATGTATATCTATACATTCTAATATATTTAATATTTAATTACTTTCCAATAACTGTTAAATTGTTTAAAGAGATAATAAATAAAATTAATTAAACAAGAATATAAAAAATAATGAAAAAAATATAAATTTTATGAAATACATTAATGTAAATATTTTTAAAATCCAAACTTTTCGTATTCTTTCCCAATTATTTTTTAACTATAATATTTTAAACAATTCTCTCATTTTTTCCAATACAACACTATTTTCTATTTCAAATATTTCGCGCAGCTTGTTCTCATCCATCCATTTGATAATTCACGAATATCCAAGATTTCAGAGAAAACTAATTAAAAATAAAACAGTGAAATATACTGGTGTATACAGTTAATAGTTACTTCAATAAAGACAAAACAAAACAAGAAAAAAAATCAAGCAAAATGAAACCATAAAATCAGGAAAAAAAAATGAACGAAACAAAAAATATGAAATATCCACGAATTCAATTATCAATTTTATCGAGGAAAATATATAACTACAGTTGAGATAATTTCGGAAAGTACGGATATAATAGATAAAATTTGTGCAGAATGTCAATACAGCTTTATGGAACGCGATTTTACCAAGAAATTCTTTTACGCATTGTTTAATCTACGAATTAAATCATTTCGGTTTGTACGCAGACAATTTTCTGCCACTCAATGTCAGATCTACTTACCTCAACTGGGGATCAAGGAGAAAAAAAGAAAGTAGAAGGAAACCGCCAAAAAGTTGTCAGCGAACAGACAAAGAGGTTGTGTCTATATCGTTGTGTGCCTTTAAACGGTGAGATTATCATTGTTCCCGATATTTATCTACCAGTTTTTCATCGTATTCCCTTTTCTGCAAAAAGGATCTCCTTTTTTTGTACCGTTCATCTCTTTACCGCCTTTCTAATACTATGAAGAACGAAATTCCAGGGTGTAGCTGCATTTTTCGAATTGACAAATAAAACGGACAATGAAAAGTTTCCTGAAGTTTGTTCGTCGAGCAGAATAAATCTATTTAACCGTCGGTAAACCTTTTTTGATCCGTTTCGTCTCATCTTGTATGCCGATACACGATTCTCGAGTTTCTTTCAGGAAAATCAATGTAATTCTGATGCTCGTATTCTATTTTTGACACGCATTTTTAAACAGATTATAATCGTACATTCGCTTTTATGCGAATTAGTCGGTTGTTTGGATATAAATGTAAGATCGTATTTTATATTTATTTCAATGTTTTGGTAAATTGATAGATTCATGACGAAAATTAGAAAAATATTGTAATATTGTTAATTCTTTATCAATAATATATAAAATATTTAAATTTCCAAACAAAGAAAATTCATTTGACATGAACATAACTTGAAAATTATTTATAATAAGTAGAAAATTTAAAAGAAACTAATCAGTGTAAGTCATATTTTATAAAAATGATTATATTAAAAAACCTCTTTATTGTTCACATTTTCTGTTAATAAATCAATTACTATTTCACTTTATAATATTAACTTATCAACTGATAATTTAAATAATAAAGAAATTCTTAAATTACATAAACCATTTTTAAATAATATGACTTACATTAATTGACTTTCAAATTTTTCAATTATGAAATAGAAATATTAAAAATAAAATTCTTGAGAAAATATTATTTATATTTATATAATTAGCAAAATGTTATTTATGTAATATTATATTAATGATTATAATTATAATATATATTGATGATTATAATTATATGATGATTATATAATAATATGAAAAATGAGAAAAAGCTTAACCTACATATTTTTTCTATTTCAAAAATTTTTATTCTATTGGGTTGGCAACTAAGTAATTGCGGATTTCACTCATAGATGGCTTCAGTTGAATTTTTAGATTTGCTGGCGTAGTCCAAATGTAAAACACATTTTGTTATTTGATAGTTGGCAATTCAGCTGTCAAAAAGTTTTTTGATCGGTTGCGTAGTTTTCGTTTGGCGTTCGTTAAAAAATGGAAAATCAAAAGGAACATTATCGTCATATTTTGCTTTTTTATTTTCGCAAAGGGAAAAACGCATCGCAAGCTCATAAAAAGTTATGTGCTGTTTATGCGCGACGAAGCCTTAAAAGAACGGCAGTGTCAAAATTGGTTTGCAAATTTCGTTCTGGTGATTTTTCACTCAAAGAGGAAAAACGCTCTGGTCGTCCAGTTGAAGTTGATCGACCTAATCAAAGCAATAATCGATTCGGATCGTCACAGTATAACTCGTGAGATTGCAGAGAAGCTTCATGTATCACATACATGCATTAAAAACCACTTAAAACAACTTGGCTATGTTCAAAAACTCAATACATGGATTCCTCACGAATTGAAAGAAAAGCATTTAACGCAATGCATTAACAGCTGCGATTTGCTAAAGAAACGTAATGAAAATGATCCATTTTTAAAACTACTTATACTAACTGGCGATGAAAAATGGGTTGTTTACAACAATATCAAGCGGAAAAGATCGTGAAGCAGGCCACGTGAACCAGCTCAAACAACATCAAAAGCTGGTATTCATCAAAAGAAGGTTTTGTTATCAGTTTGGTGGGATTACAAAGGAATTGTCTATTTTGAACTCTTACCACCCAACCGAACGATCAATTCTATTGTCTACATTGAACAACTAATGAAATTAAACAATGCAGTTGAAGAAAAGCGGCCCGAATTGACAAATCGAAAAGGTGTTGTATTCCATCATGACAATGCAAGGCCACACACATCTTTGGTCACTCGGCAAAAATTATTAGAGCTTGGTTGGGATGTTTTGCCACATCCACCATATAGTCCTGACCTTGCACCATCTGATTACTTTTTGTTTCGATCTTTACTCCTTGAATGGTAAAAATTTCAATAATGATGATGATATCAAATCGTACCTGATTCAGTTTTTTGCTAATAAAAACCAGAAGTTTTATGAACGTGGGATTATGATGCTGCCTGAAAGATGGCAAGAGGTCATTGATCAAAATGGGCAACATATTACAGAATAAAGTTATTTAGTTCCATGAAAAAATTGTCTTTGATTTTCTAAAAAAAATCCGCAATTACTTAGTTGCCAACCCAATATTTCAAATATTATTCTCGAGATATTATTGAATTTAATAAATGAATCTGGAATAGATATGAAGAAATAGATGAAAATAGATGAATATCTTTATTCAATATTACATTAGTAATAATGTACATATATTACTATTTTTTTTATCATATTTTATATTTCTCATATAGTCTTTTATATTTTAATTTTATTTTAGTTGGAATATTGAAAAATTTTTATAGAAGAAGAAATATCTTATATATATATTAACTTTTTAGAGATCAAAGTAACTTTGAAGTTAATGTTTTAATACGAGTTAATAATACGAGTTTTATTATATTTTATTTAATCAAATAAAAATGTTTTCATCACAATTAAACGATACTTGATAATTAAAATACGAAAATAGTAATATAAATATGTAGTATGACTAAAATATTATAATATAATTTAAAATATATATGATTAAAATATAATTTAAAAAATTTTCAAACTTACAAAATAAAACTTTAAATTATAAATATATGATCAATTTACCAAAAGCAAATAGAATATGATTCAATAAATGAAAAAATTTTATTCTTTAATCTATTTTAAATCTATTTTAATCTATTTTAAAGATAATAAAATAAGATTTTATCAATATATAAAATATATCTGTATGTATGTACATTTCTACATTGAATTATAATAAAATTTTTGTGAAATTATTTTGAATAATTATGAACAATAAAAAAGTGATAAAAAATATAGAATAATAATTTTTTTTCTACGTTCTTATGAATATGTGTATATATGTATATGTTTCATTATCTGAATATATTTACTTACCACATTGACGAAATCTTGAAACGTCACTGCTTCAACACGTGATTCCTTTGCTCTGGTAAGAAGTATATCTCGTTTATTTGGTGGTATTTCAATTTTCCATTCGGGACTCTTTAAAGCTGCTAAAAAATCCTCCACCGGTATCTCGCCAAAACCTTCGGGATCAAACTAAAAAAAAATTCAGTCACGATTACATATTGTGTAAGCTGATTTCCAAATAATAAATGTCGAATAATTCATAGACGTACCTTATCGAACAGCATTCGCCATTTCTGTAAGCAAATAAAAGAAATGGAAATATAAACTTTGATTTGATTCGTTTTTAAATTTTTTTTAAATTTTTAAGAATATTAAAAAATTTAAATATATTTGTTATTAAATGAAACATAATTCATTTGTTACGTAAAAATTAAAAATTTATTTATATCTAACGTAATGTATAAATGTATTTAAAGTCTTTTCTTTCTAAAGATATTATAAATATAAGCAACAAAATTATTTAGAATTAATATATATTTTTTTATTTTTACTAATATAAATTTTTACTAATATAAAAATTTTAAATATAAATAAAATAAAAATTAATTAAATATTGAATTATCATTTATCATCTTTCAAATTTATCCATTACAAATCATCAATTTTATCCATTACAAAAATTTATATTAAAAATTAAAGAATTTTAATAATTTTATATAGAGTTTTTCTTAAATATAATTTAATAAAAATATATAAAAATCATATAAAATATATATATATATATATTTTAATTTTGTTACATTTAATTAATAATTATAAAAATAATTTGTATAAGATATTTATATGATATTCTATATAATGAAATCAAATTATTATAATTTCAAAATGATAAATAAAATTTTTTGTTTTTTTTTTTTAAACTTTTTTTTTAAACTAATCATATATCATGTCTATTAAAGAATGTCAAGAAAATACATTATAAAAATAAGAGCATCTTTATTTTTTAAAAAGACATATATATATATATATTATTCTATATAAAAAATTTTATATAATATTTTATATAAGTTTTTTGTCAATATTATAAAACTACAAAATATTTCAATTAATTTTACAAAATTTAACATATAAAAATGAAACAGACACAAAATGATATAAATATGCATTTATATATTTTTATATGTTAAATTTTATATAATTAAAACTAAAATATCCTTTAAATTAATGATTCTAAAATATTATTTTAATTTTTTTTATAAGAATAATATATTCTTTTATAAATAAAATTTTCTTATAAATATTCTTTTATAAGAATAAATAATTACATCAGTTAATATAAAATGTGTTTTAATATTATAAAATATTATAATATTATACATTATAAAATATAAGGATATATATCATTTAAAAGTTTTATTTAAAAAAAAAAAGACAACCTTCAAATCTTTAAAATGCCATTTTTAAAGATTTTTAATTCATCCATATTTCATGTAGGAATTTTATTTTAAAGCTATGGCTAAGTTACATGACACACCATCTAATTGGAAAAAGAAATAACTATTAAGTACAAAACTGAAAGGATAAATATATAAGCTTTTTAGAAATAAATAAAAAATTCAGAAATTTAAAAAAAAAACTTATAAAAAAAACTTATAAATAACATATAATTAATATCAAAACAAATTTTTCTATAAACACAAATATTTAATCTAATTTAATCTTCAATTTCTAAAAATCAAATAATAAATAATAAATAATAAATAAATTTTACTTATACTATATTAAAATATCTGAATTTATATTAAATTTTAAAATTTATCGAAAAGCAAAAATTTTTTCATTTTCAAAATTTTTCTATTTTCCTATTACTTTATATTATTTTCGTAAATTTTTTTCATAATTGCAAGTAGGATTAAATTATTAGATATTTTTATTTTAATATATAAAAAGAAATATGAATCACTAATATTGCTTTAAATATATATTAAAGAATAAATAAAATTTTATATAAATAATATGTCTAATTTTTATATAGATATTATATACTAAATGATTAAATTATTATTATATTATGAATTATCATTCTTTAAAAATTCAAACAGAAAATTTTAAAACGAATATAAAATTCATTATGAATTTAATATGTATAAGTTAAATATTTATAATTTTTGAGGACATATATATTCAATACACAATATTTTATATTATATTTATTGTACATATTAATATTTTTTTTTTTTACAGTTTTTTTTTATTTCTATTAATTTTAATAATTTTCGTAAATAAAACTAAAAAGATATAAATTCAAATTTATAAAAAAACAATATCAATTTGATCTGTTGTAAATAAAAAAAATTAATAATGTTTATAAATGTAATAAAAATATATATCTTGTTATACATCAAAAAAATATTGTTTAATATATATTAAACTTAATATATATTAAAAATATATTTCACCAATATAAAAGTTTTAATATTATCAAAAATATAATATTATATGTGTATAATTTTTTTAATAATAATAATAATTACTAAATAATAATAATTGAATTATTATAAGTTTTTAAAAAAAAATCCTTTAAAATAATATAAGCAACAATGCTTTTCTCACATACATCATTAAGAAGCTCTCGTCTATATTCGGATTCATCAATATCAATTTCAGAAGCAAGATCGGTATGATCGGTAACATAGCCATCATAGTGTGCGCTGTTCGCCTCGCTACGTGCATATTCTTCCTCCTCCTCAACAGTACCGGCAATGGTCGGTATCGAAGCACCGTTTGCCACTAGCATTACCACATGTGGCACGAGGTCACCGGATAAATCTCCTCATTCCACCCTCTTTCGTCTGTTTCCTAAAGCATAAACACATCATTGTAATCTTACCGATGTACATCTTTAATCTGTATGATCCTTGACATGTTCATTCATACAAATTTCTACCATATTATAATTAATAGCTTAGTCTATTTAATATATAAATAATAAAATAATGTAAGTTTAAAGGACTTTTAATTGTTACTTTTTGTTTGTAGATAAATGAAGACTTACATAATGAATTGTTATGTAAAAATATATTGTAAAAATATTTTCATAAATTTTATTATTGCTTATTTGAAATAATTATAATAATTTGTAGTAAACGAAAGTATCAATTGATTATTTTCATATCATGTTTAAATGTTGTCTTTGAAATTGTCTGAATAGATACGCAACGAACTATGCAATATAATATAGTTCGTGCGACGGTATCGTTTCCATGGCAATGCATCGTCGATAGGTCTAACTACATACTATCTATCTACTGTATCTTGCTATTGTTCATGAAGTACATTAACGTCTATCGTTTCTAATCAAATATTGATTTCTTATCTTACTTTTACATAGTATAAAAAACAAATCATAAATTTAAAAAATTAAAATAAATTTAATATAAATAGAAAAATTGAATATTTTAAATTATATTTGTTAAAAATTTCAATAATTTTAAAATAATTAACAAAAATTTATTCTACCAAAAAATCTTTCAAAATTTTAAAACATGTAAAAATGATTATTCTTTTATCATATCTTTCTTTTTTCATATTCTTCATAATAATAAGTAATAAGGGAATAATAGTTAACAATATTTAATTAAACATTAATAATTGTTATTCATGTAATTGTATATAATAGAACAAATAAATAAATAATTTAAAAGATTTTAGATACTAAAACAATTTAGTAGAGAAAACAATAAATTTAGTTTACACAAAAATGTACAAAAATATCCATTGTTTATATATTAAATTAATAATATTAAGTAAACAATTTAATTTTATTTAAATGAATTTTATTTAAATTTTATTTAAATAAATTAAAACAAAGTATGACGAAAATAAAGTTTCATTTCATTTAGTATAAAAATAAAATGTTTATAATTTAATAAATAAGCTTTAACAGATATTTTTGCATTTTTGTTTTTTTATAAATTTTATAACTATTTTATTAATTCCTAGAATCATTTTTTCATTTTTTAAATTAATTAATTTTGTTTAATTTTAGAAATAAAAATTATAAATAAAAATTGTTTAATTTTATAAATATTTTATATATTTTATAAATTTTTCAAATATTTTAAATCTATTATTTTCCTTTTCTTATGCATTACCATTTATATATCCAAATATAATAACATATATAATTAACTAAATTCAAAACATATATATATATTGTATGTCTACTTACAAAATTTAGAATATTAAAAATATATAGAAAAAAATAGTAGAAAAAAGTATATATATTTACACTAATTACATTTGTGATTCTGTATTAAAAAAATAATATGTATATATATATATATATATATATATGTATATATATATATATATATATATATATATATATATCACTATATATATTTTTTATGTATTATAAAATGAATAAAATAAAAATAAAAATATATATAATTGTAAAATATATATAATTTGATAATATTAATAATTATATAATGTGATAATATTTTATAATATATAATGATTTTTAAAAAAAAATGAAGAATAATATTTATTATCCTATTATTATATTAATATTTTATTTCAAAAGGTCAAGCTATAAAACAATCATAAATTATCTTAAACTTCTTTTGTAATCTCTGAAATATATAAGTAGAAAAATATTTTTATTATAATAAATTCTAATTTCTATCAATTTATTTAGAATTATTTATTTGAAATATTTAAAAAATAGAAAGCAAAAATAAAAAATTTTATATTTATATTATATTTTATATTTTTATAATTTAAAAATATAAAATATTATATAATATTTTATAATTATATATATATAATTATAAAAATGTAATATTTTTTGTTTTTGCTTTCTATTTTTTAAATATTTCAAATAAATAATTGTAATTATATTATGGAAAATTCATTTTTAAATATAAATTTATTTCATTTAATTATAAGTCAATTTTACATATTATATATGAAAAAATAAATCATGTTAAAAATATATCTTACAATTAATTATATATTTAATTATATATTATTCAAATTTAATATATAATAAATAAATAAATAGAAATAAATACAATAATTAGTCAATAAAAACTAAGTTTTTGTTACAGATAGATAAATCAATAATTATTTAATAAAATTATATCAGTTTCACAAGTTTTCTATCTAAGATCTAATGTGATAGGTAAACCTATAACCACGATACAACCGAAGCTTCCACACGTCCGTTCATACCACCCCTCTAGTCACTTTCTCTTTCCCTTGTCCCTTTCCCTTAATCTCATCCCTTCCCCAACTCCTTTGCATCCATGTTGATTCGTTACCCTCCGTTTTGGTACGACGTCACTGAAACCCATCCTCCTATTGCACTGTCATCGTGCCAACCCCACAAAGTCACCCCCTTGACGCACACTTGTTCCGTCTCTTTTCCATTCTATTTACCTGTCCTCCTTCTGCGCCATCTTCTAAGCGCAATTATGTCTCGTCCATGTCAACCCGTTTGCATGAGACGCTTTTAAGGTCGACGACCTTGAAAAATGTTCGACGATACATCGTCATGGACGATGCTTCTTACATATATCTTGGTGTCTTCTTACATCCAGCCCTACTTGGCATTAAATTACCTCGAACCTTTTCATGCTACTCAAAATGGTATGTCTACCTTCGTTCATTTACCTTGTGTTGAATCCATACATTTATTTAACACTAATGATATGAGTTTATGTCATAATAGCACGAATTAACTAATTCATTGTTACATGGATTCGAATAGTTAGTAATATTTTGATCGCGGAAAGTTTTAAAATATTTTCATGGAGAAAAACAGGTTATTTATGATATGAATCATTATATTTTGTTTTAAGATGTGAATGTGTATACTTTGGTTGTTAACCTTTCACATGACTTTTACGACTATGTTGGTTATGTAGTAGAATTGTACTTTCACTGTTTAGTTCAGAGAATGGCTCACACTTAATAGTTCACAATATACACAAATTTTAATAATAGATTTTATAAAGGCTGAAATAAGTATTTTAATATTCGATTCGAATAGTAAATTTGAATAATAGTTATTTACTATTGAATAATATATAATATAATGAATTATTTAATAATCAAAAATTGTTAATATAATTATTTATATATTTATTCATATATATTATAAGAAATAAATGCTTTTTATATATATTATATATATAAATCCCAATTTTTAATAATTAAAAAATTTATATTAAAATTTTTATATTATAATTTTTTTTAAAAAGAAAAACAATAATATTTACCTTCTATAATTTGAATATAATGAAGTAGTAATCCATAGATGAATATTCAACAAAGTAATGAAGATATTAAATACGAACAATATTAGCCATAACACCATAATCTTATAAAAACATAGATTCACAATATTCACATTTTAAGAAAATTTACAGAGATACACCATTATAGAAGCACAAATAGGTTTTGTTAGTTTAAAAAGATCTTATCACGAATATCATAATAATTTTATATACACTAAATATTATACACTACACTTAACTATTTTGAAAAAATGAGTTTTGAATTTAATTTATTTTTTATAGCAAAAGTATATCTTTATTTTCTGTTTTGGCGCCACATAAGTAGTTAATCAAGAATACAAAACATCGATAAAACAGTTTCAAAATTGATCGAAGATCGCCAAAAATAAGAAGCAAGTTCAAAGTATTTTTATATCACAATTTTTTTTTTAACACAAATCTATAAAAAATTGCACTAAACAATTCATGATGCATAGATTTATTTTCGTGTGTCAATAGTTAACTCAAATAAATAATTAACTTTTTCACTAATGCGCGAAATATACAATTTGAAATAGAACATGGCGGTTGGATGATAATTTTAACACAAAGCACATATAAAGAAAAACAACGTTAATACAATAATATTGTTATAATTAATGAATTATGATTGTGACTGCAATGCGCAAAAGAAATCGTAAATTGAATCCCAATTGGCACACGATGTTACATTAATACGAAGAAGATTGTACAGTACGTGCGATGTAGTGGCGGTGCCACGAATAACTGTGGCAACGTGCGCAAAGCACGTTCGATCGATAATACAGGTTGCCGCGGAACTGCAATAGCCAATAGCAATCAGATCATATAAGATACATGCGAGGAACACGTGGAAACTGAAAATGCGGTCGCAGTTTAATCTATTGGCAATATAACTGATGTTGTCGGCGGGAAACGCGTCACACGACTGACGAGTACTTTACCACCCTCACAGATTCCCCTTTCCTCCACCCCCTTTTTCCACCCTCTCAATTCGTTTCACCCCCAGACTCGTTCGTTCAACCCCAACGTTCAAGAATATGCTATAGATGCTTACACATTATTAGCACGATACAAATTAATATCTTTTCAACAGAGAAAATTATGAAAGTTCTTGTTATTTCATTCTATAAAATTAAAATCAATGTGAATCATAATCAATGTTTTTTGTAAAATGTTCTTTAAAATGACATTATATAATATCATTAATATAAAAATAATCATTTAATTATTAAATATTTTCATATTATTATTATAATCAATCTAAGAAATTAAATTTACAATATAAAAATTAATAACTTGAAAATTATAAAATACTATTAAACTATCTCAATAAATCCAAGTAAAATGCTGGTAAAATTTTATATCATCAAGTAAATATTGTAACAATATATCTTATAAATATAGAATTTTAATTGAAGTAATTGTAAAAATCTGTAGGAAATATAAATTATTGAAAAAAATGTAAATTCAAAATGTGAAAAGAAAAATTAGATTTAATAAATGTATTATTATGTATTATTATATTATATATTATTTATATATAATACATATATTAATTCCTTATGTTGAAAAAATGTTTATATTATAAAAATGTTTATAAAATATAATATTTTATTTGTAAAATGAGTTATAAAATTATCGTTAATTTTGCTTAATTTTACTTATACCATATAGTTTATCTAAATTTAAAAAAAAATTATCTAAATATAAAAAAATAAAATAATTACATTAAATAAAATTTATTGTAACTTGAAATTTTCTTCTAAGAGTATCATAAAGAATTATTTTTAGTATTTTTTTTGCATAAAAATAAATAGATAGTCATAAAATATATTTTAGTATAATGTTATTTAAATTCTTTTATCTGTTTAGATGGCGCTATATATGTAGTTGTCTGCATTTCGTTTTCAACGTTGACAATTATGAAGAAAAAAATTAGGTTATATTAGGTTAGTTTTTAATTATTCATTTAAAACATAAAAATTTAAATTTAAATGTAGTATTAATTTTCTAATGTAACATGATATGAAACGGACGCGAATGCAGAACGGAGACATAGAAACCATGTCCTATTTACGTGACTGGAGACAAGCGTTGCGTGCACCTCATGTCTACAGAGTTGCTAATAGTACTTTTCGCATTCAGAGTCAATATTTAGCTTTAATTTTCTTATTATTATCTGTTCCTTTATTCTTACTTGGATTTCCTTTATTGCGCGGAATTGTACATCCTTCGTCAACGAATCATTTTTTAACACAATGCAAATATTATAAGTATAATAAGACATACCCTTTATCTGCTCCAATCAAGACATCTAAGGGTATTACTTATCGTATAGCAATAGTAAGTGATCTTGATCATGATTCCAAAAGTTCAGATAAAAAAGATACATGGCATAGTATTATGAAAACTGGAAGTCTTTTTTGGAATCCTAGCACAAATTTTCTTTCCATTGTTTGGGATGACAGAAACCAAATGTTAACATCGTCTTTAACTATGAAAGGACGTGGTATGGAATTGTCTGAATTAGTTATCTTCGATGGACATTTATTATCTTTTGATGATCGTACAGGAGTTATATATTTTATTGAAGGAGAAGAAGTTTATCCTTGGGTTATTTTAATGGATGGTAATGGCAAAAGCTCAAAAGGTAAAATTTATTATATTTATTAATTTTGTTATTATCAAAATTGTAAAATTTTATAGTTTTTGAATAAAATAAAGATAATAAATAATTTTAGGATTTAAATGTGAATGGGCAACTGTTAAAGATGAACATCTATATGTTGGCAGTATGGGTAAAGAATGGACTACTGCTTCTGGAGAATTTCAACATAATAATCCTCTTTGGATAAAAATAATATCTCCACGTGGTGAAATATACTCTTTAAATTGGATTTCAAATTATAAACGATTAAGACAAGCAATTGATATTGAATATCCAGGTATATAATTATATATTTTATATATTATAAATTTTTTATATACATATTTAAATTTTAATTATAATTAATATATTTTATATCAATATATTTTATTTTGTAGGTTATATGATTCATGAATCAGGAGCTTGGAGTGATATACACAAAAGCTGGTTTTTTTTACCAAGAAGATGTTCTCATGATCAATATAACGAAACTAAAGATGAAACAATGAGTTGTAATATATTATTAACTGCAGATGAAAATTTTGTAGATATTAAGGTTTATTTACTTATAAATATAATATTTATTATATTTTATATATAGTTAAATTGAAGAATGTAAAAATAAATATTATTTTATTTCTAGGTTACTAAAATTGGTAATTTAGTTCCAATTAGAGGTTTTTCAAGTTTCAAATTTTTACCTGGTTCACAAGATTCAATTATTATTGCCCTTAAAACTGAGGAATATCAAGGGCAGACTGCTACATACATTATGGCATTTGCACTTGATGGAAATGTAATAATGCCCGAGGCTAAAATAATGGATAAAAAATTTGAAGGTTTAGAATTTATATGACATTCCACTTAAAAA
This sequence comes from Apis mellifera, assembly GCF_003254395.2. Lineage (NCBI taxonomy): Eukaryota > Metazoa > Arthropoda > Insecta > Hymenoptera > Apidae > Apis > Apis mellifera. The sequence goes on from NC_037648.1 coordinate 6,164,235, forward strand.
TATTATTATTTAATTTTGGAAATGTAAATAAATGTACAGATTTTATAGTTCCATATTATTATTGAACACGAAGTAAAGAGATTATGTAAATTATTTTAGTTTTTATAGTTTTTCTCAAACAATAGTATTGTCCTTTCTAAACATACTTTTATTTAAAAAAAAAAACAGTGTAAGTTTTATTTAAAAAAAAAAACATCTAAATATATGTAAGTTTATATACATATATATCAGTCATATGATTGTAAATATAATGTATATATAAATATTTACAGAAATAATATTTATCATTTATTATAAAAATATAAAATAATTAATAGAATCGAATATTATATAGAAATTATAAAAAAGAAATTTCATGATTTTTTTTATATATTGATCATTATATTATTTATAGTAGAACAATATTCAAATTTATTTTATATCATTCCATGTTTATGTCCTTATTATTCCTTAATTACTTTAGTGAAATTTTACCTAATATTATAATGCTTCTTCAGGGTCGTAATATACATAGACTAAAATCAATAATATTTATATATGAAAATACGAAGTGGTGGCAGCAGCATTGCGATACGTCGAGACTTTAGTCAACTCGTAGCATCGTAGATAGAAAGCTTCGTTTAGTACATGTCCAATATTCCAATTTTTTTTTCAAATATATATACATAAATATTTTTTTAATTTTATTTATTTAAAATAGTGATAACACATAATTTTCAACAATTATTAAAATTTGAAAAAATATTAATGTATATCTTAATCAAATTATTTATAAAAAATTTATTTTATATTTAAAATTTTATTAAAAATATTTATTTAAAAAAATAAAAATAATTAAAAAAATAAAGATATATAAAAAGAAAAAGAAGAATATATAAATCATAAGAAAAAATAAATATTGCAGAAATTTATTTAAAGAATATATAAAGAATTATTTTTACGTAACAATTATAATTAGTGCAATTTCTTCAAATATATAAATATATTAAAATATATAATTAATATCCATCAAAAATGATCAAATTCTGATAAAAATAAAAAATATTAATATATTGTGCAATATCAAACAGTTTCAATTCTTCAACGAGATATTTTATGTGAATATGAAGATTTCCAATTTTATCATTTTTCTTGTATCATATTTCAATGGAGTTGATAGGCATGTTTCATGAAAGAGTATTTTGCATTCTTGCTTATTATAATACAATATTTGTACCGCGCATCATAATGCCGTAACGCAAATTGTATGCATTAGCATTGCTTTTATCATTGAATTATTCTGACATCAAGACTGTTATTAAGTTATATGATTGAAAAAAATAATATGTGTTACCATTTAATGATCGTTGAAATATTACTTATATGATATATCCATGTGATTTTCGAGTTATAAATATCATAATTAAATATTGAAACAAATTCTTAAAGTAGAAAAATCAGAAAAATTACGATCAGTTTAAAGAATCATGGCTAAAAAATCTCAAGAAACGAAGGAGTGGAATATTGCTAGAATGGGAATTTCTTTGCTTTTAAATAATAAAACGGAGGAAGCAGAAAGCTTATTTATCAAACATCCACATAGTTTTCATATAAAAGCAGGTCGCTGCTTTGTTTTGTTCATGGTATGTGAATGAAATTATTCCATTTTATTAAAAATTAATAAAAAAATTGTTTATGATAATTATTTATTATTTGCATTTAAAAATGAAGTACACACACACACACACACACACACACACACACACACACACATATATATATTAATTTATTTTAAGAATATATTATTAAGTTATTTTGAAAATATATAATATTATTGACATAAAAATACTTTGAATATTATATCGCATGATATCATGTATATTTTATTAATCACAAATCTATTTGAAGAAATAACTTAATAACAACTTACAATGTGGAAATATATAAAAATAATGATTGAATAAATTTTTAGAATGCTTTGATGACTTTTGAAAACGATAAGCTTCAACAAGCCATATCATTGCTGAAGGATATGGAAAGGGAATGTGCAAATGATATAGGATGGTTAAAATCTATGAAGAGCAAAGTCTTTAAAGCGGAAGAAACTGACGTAATTATTATTTTTTAAATTTGAAATTATTTAAATACAGCAGATGTATATGCGTTAATGAAAATTCTAAATGTATAAATATAAATATCAAAAATAAAAAAATTGTTAGTATTTAGCAGGTAAAGCAAATCTCTACTTTTCTATTTCTAATATTTAAAAAATTTTTAATAATATTTTTAAAAATGTGAGTTTGCATAAACATCTGCGGTGCAAATATTATTCTACTATAATAACTGATAAATTTTTTGTACATAATTTTAATTTAATTATTAAATTTAATTATTAATAATTGAAAAAATATATAAAATTATAAATAAATTTTATATATATCAATATGTTCACTGAGCACGAATCTAAGATGATGCATATTTTTATGATATATTCATAAAATTGATTCAGATATAGAACAATGTAAACATTTTTATAGGTTATCATGCAAATATATATAAATATATAGTTTTGCAAATGAATTTTATATATGAAACATTAATTGTTTCAAAACATAAATAATAAAAATAATATAAACGACAAAACTAGCAAAGCAGCAGTGAACGTATTAAATCAAAGTAAAAGGAATCGTAAACGGAGCTATCGAGAAAATTTTGATAGGAAAATAAATATTTTAGAAAGACTATATAAATAAATTGGAAAGGCAAATTGTTCTGGCAGACTCGCAAGTCTGTTCGGCGATATTAACATTATTACAACAAGAACTTACTGGTTATGTACGTGGTGGTTGGATGTTACGTAAAGCTTGGCGAGTTTATCAACATGCACATTCGCAAATCTTACAACTATATTACCGCACCTTTGGTTCTAATCCATGGGGTATGTATTAAACTATTAATGAATACTGTCAATTTTCTCTGTATTTATATTAATACATTAAATTAATAATTAATTTCTTTAATTATAAATAAATAAAAATGAGAATAATATTACCAAATATGTACTTTTATTCGAATTATATTCATTTTTATAAAATTTTTTTTTAGATATTTTTTATTGTCTATATTATAATATTCTAATGAAAATTGTTTCTTAGAAATAAGACTTTTTTTTCTAATAAATTTTTATATCGAAATATTTCTCTTAATTTTTGATAAAACATAAAATTATATAATTTTATTATATAATTACATATCAATGAATAAAAGAATCATTAAAAATTAATATAATATATAATTTATATAATAATTATAATAAGTATATCTTTTTTATTAATATTGATAAAATTTTTAAACTTAAAATAATTACTATTATATATTTCATAATATTGATATACTATTTTTCAAATTATTAAATATTTTTCAAATATATTAGGATCTATTATATAGTTTTATGTCAGTTTTTCATTAAAATAAAAAAAATTTTTTTAAAAGTTGTTTGACTTTCTTAATTTAAAGTTACAAAATTAAATATGATAATGTTATTATAATGTTATATATGTTATAATATATATTATATATAATATATATTATATATAATATATAGTAATATATATTATCTATAATTTATAGTAAAATATATTAAAATTAATTTAATATTAAATTTATTTTTGCATGTGTATAATAATAATAAAATATTATAATAATAACAAATATATTTTTAAATAATTATAAATATTTATAATTATTTTATTATTATAAATATATTATATTTATTATTTATTTATAAGATTATAAATTTAAGATAAGATTTAAATTTAATCTAAAATAAAAAACGATCCTCATTATTTTTTTTATCTAATTGTATTAAAATGATATTAAAAGTATCTTTATATATTATATTACATATACAGAGTGTTTTAAAAAAAAAGAGTTTTTTAAAAAAAAAGTTCAAGCTTAATAATAATAAAAGTCTCATTTCTTAGTATTATAGAAATATAAGAATATAGGATATAGGAATATAGAAATACTATTATATACTTAAATCTTAATAAAGAATTTATTAAAAGAAACGAAAAAATATTCAATAAATAAATCTTATAATATTACTAATATTAATTCATATTAACAAAAATCATTTCATATAAATGAAGTACAAATTTTCAATGTTTATTTAATAGTATCATTTAAATCAATTATCAATTAATTATCATTTATGGTTAAAAAAATGTTATTCTTGGTCATGTTTGTTTATTATTCAAATATAAAAATATGTAAATGTGCAAATATTTATTTTTATAATTATTGCCTTACCAATAATTTTGATTTTGTTCACGTTCATAAAATAATGTTTAATAATAAATATTAGTTAATGTTAATAATATAATAATAATTGTGTTGTAAACCTTGAATTAATTTCTCTGTTTACATTCAATACAAATATTGCAAAAAAAATCACATCCATATTTAATAATACAAATTTTTACGTTGAAAGAATTAATTATAGAACTTATATTGAACATTTTTTGTTAATGAATATATCTATAAATCTTTAAAATCCTTAATTTCTTTTTAATAATCTCTATAATATAACATAAAAAGAATAATAATATATACAAATTTATTCAAAATATTAATTTTGATAATATATTATAAAATCATTGAAATTAACAAAATTACTGTTTTATATTATAGTATTTGAATAGAATAAATCCATTCGGATAAGCAATTCGAATAATTTTGGAGTATGTTAAGAAGATCTAAATTTGTCAATATATATTGTCATAAATAATTTTTAAATATAGAAAAATTTTTATTAAATTAAAAAGTCAATAACATATCTCATAGAAAATAAATTAATCATTTTTAGACATTAGATTTTGTACTAAAAAATATAAACATTATTAGATATATTAATTTAATAATATACATATTCATCTCATTTTCAGATAAATACTTGAATAATCAAACTTTAAATAATTGATATTTTATTGTATAATAATAAATATATTATAATAATTGCCAAATATTCTTATGTATATATATTTTTATGTATATTATATATAAATTAATTTAATGATAATATGAAAATATGATGTCAGAACAAATAAAATTAGCATTTAATATAAAAAAGTAATTTTCATAATTTTTGTTTTTAATAGGATTTGATACAAGATGCAGTACTCCTTCCTGTAATGGTTCTTCTTACTCATTGCAAAGTCCACATAGTCCAGGTTCTTCAGAATGGTCTATACCATCTTCCAATGGTTCAACAAACAACTTGACACCGATCTCATCCCCTTCAGGTCTGCGAAGCTCACTATCAATGTTCTTCTCGCTCACTGGCATCACGTCCGAACAACAGACACCGTAATTGTTGTTTCTTCTTACAAACATTTCGCGATCCTTAAACTCTCGTTTTTGTCTTTTTATCTCTACACGATGTATAAAAAAATGAATTTTTTTTTTTATTTTCATTGACAAATAAATACCACATTACATTAGGATCACTCTTTTAAAACAAATGAATTTTATGAATAATATTTTTTTATATTTAAATCATTATTTAATCCTTTCAGCGGTATAATCATTCATTATAATCGTATTTGTATAATATAAATAAAGTATATAAAATGTTAATATATTCATGGGAAATCTTTGGAAAATTAATTCTAGAAATCAAAATAAATGCAAAAGTTAATATATAAAAATATTGAGATTTATTTATAAGCAATTTAAATTTATATTAGATGAATTGAGATGAAAATAGAATATGATGATAATGTAACTGAGATAGAATGATTTCACACATTACTAGACAGATAAATCATTTCATTTTCTATATGTTTTATTTTTTTTAACTATATTTTAATTGATTATAAAAAACTTTAATTGATTATAATTTGTTTATTTTGATTTATAGAATTTCTAAAGATTCTACAAATTATTATTATTTTATATATATATAAAGAATATTTTAAATATTTTATTATTTTTTTCAAAATTTTAATATTTTTTTTATCAATTTTACGAAAAAAATAATAGTGATTAGAAAATTCTATCGTTGTTTTTTATTTGCACATTTATTATATAATTTTATTTGAAAATTTCTATGATTACACACATATATTTTAAATATCGAAAATTATAAAAACATACTATAGTAAATAATTCAAAATTGTTTTTGAAAATTTATTTGGTATTTATAACAAACAATCAAATGTAATATTTTGTATGAAATAACATATATTGAAATATATGAAAAAATGTATAAGTTTTTTTTGCAAGATTGATTATTTATTTATTTATATATTTTTATATTTTTTAAGAAAAAAAATTAGATTATAGAAATTCAATAATGTTATCATATTTTATATAGTACTATATTTTAATAGAAATTCTATGATGGAATAAAAAATAAATTGCTAAATAAATCACAAAAAAGAATAACAAAAGAGATCATAAGAAAAAATAAATTATGATAATAAATATTATGTATATATTATATAAAAAAATCTATTTAAATAATTTTAGTTAAATATTTTTGAACAATTTTAATTATAATTTCTTTTCTTTTTTAAAAATGAAACAACAACAACTTTCGAATCAATTTATTTTTTTGGGAATATTAATCAAATATAATATATTGCATTTTAATTGTAAGTAAATAAAGTTAAAGAATGTCATTAAATAAAAATTTTTGTTAAATTTTAATTTATACTATCAATAAATTTAGAATAAGTAATTTTTTTTAAAACAACTTTAAAAATAATTTATATTTTATTTTTTCCTTATATTATTTTATTATATATTTATTTTATCATATTAATAAATTTTATCGATTATATATCAAATATTGTATATAATATAATATTTAATATATATAATACGATTTAAAGTTAATAAAGCAATGATATGATTATCAGTCGAATATATAAATATTCTTAAAATTTATTGACATAATATAAATAAAAAAAGTTTCACTACTGAAAGGATTGATGTACGATTTTTAATACACTAAAAGCTAATATATGTACATTTTATTGCATAAGTATTAATTATTTAAAATAATTATTTCTTTTTAAAATATTATATTGTTATTTGTATTAATAACAAATATATTTACTTATTGAAAATCGACAGAACTGGAAATCGATGTGACATATTTTGCAGCTTCGTTGAACCTAATGAGGTCTCCCGATTGATGTCTGCAGTTAGTTTCGGTTATGGAATTTATCAGCTATGTGTCAGTTTATTACCACCTTCTCTTTTAAAAGTGATCCACTTTTTGGGTTTCGAAGGTGATAGAGAAGCGGGACTCACTGCATTGATGTATGCTCGACTTAGTGAGGATATGCGAGCTCCTCTTGCCTCGTAAGTTTCTCTGACTATTATTCTTCACAAAAGAAAATATTAGATATTAAATAATAATAATAATAATAATAATAACAACAATAATAACAATAATAACAATAATAATAACAATAATAATAACAATAGTAATAACAATAATAACAATAATAACGATAATAACGATAATAACGATAATAACGATAATAACGATAATAACGATAATAACGATAATAACGATAATAACGATAATAACAACAATGATAACAACAATGACAACAACAATGACAACAACAATGACAACAACAATGACAACAACAATGACAACAACAATGACAAAAACAATGATAACAACAATGATAACAGTAATGATAACAATAATGATAACAATAATGATAACAATAATGATAACAGTAATGATAATAATAATGATAATAATAATGATAATGATAATGATGATAATAATAATAATAATAATAATAATAATAATAATAATAATAATAATATAATATAATATATAATATAATATAATATAATATAATATAATAATATAATATAATTCATATAATTAACGAATTTTCGAATTCAATATTCTCTTAAAATTAATTTTTAAATGAAAAAAATTTCAAACAATATTTTTGTCCATTTTTATGTTTGTTTTGATCCTTAGCATTAATTTTCTAGGAACATACGAATATATTAATATTTATATGTATATTAATATTATATATAATATGTAATATCTAATTGTATAGACATATTTTATATTATATTTTAATTTTTTTTATTATAATTATTACTAAACATTCATATAAGTACATATATTACAAATATATTACATCATATATTATTCTAAACATAAATTTAAAAAGATTATATTTTTCATATACTAATTACATTATAAACAAATCTCATGACTTTCTCTTTTTATTTTTTGCACAGAGAAAACATCCAATTCATATACAGTTTTGACATTATTAAATTTAAGATCTCGATTTGTTTAATGTTGTTTTAGAATGTTTTATTTAATTCAAAAGAAAAATAAATAATTTCTAAATTACTTTAAATCCAAATATATAATAGATAATTAAACAGAAAAATTTATAAAAATTCATTTTCGAAATTATAATAAAAATACCATATCTTCTACTAATTTTATTATTATGAAAATTAATTAATCGTTTAATAAATAATAATATTGCAATATTATTATTTTATTTTGATTTGTTCCAGTTTATCTCTACTTTGGTATCACACAATTGCACGACCATTTTTTGCTCTTGATGGAAGTAATCTCCGTGCCGGTGTAAACGACGCCAAACAATTAATTACAGAATGTCATCCAGAGTTTAATAATTCTGCTCTTTTTCTTTTTTTCGCTGGTCGAATAGAGAGGCTTGAGGTAAAAATGTATTTGTGATTATTTAAATGTATTTTTTATATACATAATTTAAAATTTGAGCTACTATAATATCATTCAAACAAAATTTTTTTATTTAAATTTAGAAAATTTACAATTTTTTTTGAATTACTAAAACTAAAAATTATATAAATTCCTCCAATAGTTTTATATTAATATATTCGAAGGCATTTTAAAAATCTTTCACTAACTTGAAAAATTATCATGATTTTCAAATTCAAAAAAACTCTCTAAATTTAGATCAAAAATTTTATTTGTGATACTATAATATAGTATTTAGAATTTAATATTATTTGATGTCATTATTAATAGATTTATCATGTTACAATATAACATAGCAATGAAAATTATATCTAGAAATAGATTTAATTGTAAATATAATATCTAAAAAAAATTGAATTTGTTTCCAATAAAGAATCCAATAAAGTTTCCAATAACAAATCAAAAAATATAATATAATCATGATTTCAAATAATTATCATTTCTTTTTCAATTTATTTATGTAATATATAATATATAAGTAATATTAATAATAAATAAAAAAGTAATTAATAATAAATAAATATAAGATAAGTATATGTATCATTAAATTACTTAGTCTAATTTTAAAAATATATTTCTTTTTATGCAAATTAATCGCATACCGCCTGAAAAATGTTATAATTTTTAAATTTCGGACATCTATTGACAAATTTCTTTAATTAAGCTTTTCATTAATACTTCACATCTCCTAATTGACATTATTCTATATATTAAACTATTTATAAAATTGTAGAATAAAATTATAAAATTATGTTTATAGTTAAATTTATATCAAGTTAATTTATATTACAGTCAAATGTAAATGGTGCTCTTCAAGCATACGCAAAAGCTGTTGAAGCTTCGAATCAAAGAGAGATTAAATTATTGTGTCTACACGAGGTTGCTTGGTGTCATCTGATTCGTTTAAGTTATGAAAAAGCTTACAAATCTTTGACACAATTGCGACAGCAGTCTCGATGGTCCGTGAGCTTTTATGCTTATTTAGCAATCGGTAAGATATTTATTTTTTTTCCTCCTTAATAATATAATATAATTTTTAATAATTAATAATATAATTTTTATTTCGATTACTTCTTTGTATTCTTTATATTTTTTCTTAGTTTGTTGTGGAGCGATTGGTAAATTTGATATTGTGGCTTCATCTTATCGAAAGATTCTTCACTGTGACAATCGAATGAGTAAAGAAACACAATTAGGTTTATTCGTTTTACGTCGAATACCTAAACTCCTAGATCAAGAGACCGGACAGCCTTATACAATTTTGTACTACAGACTGCTTATTTATGAATTATTATATTTATGGAATGCTATGCCGTCCTGTTCTGTTGATTTGTTACAAGGAATACTTTTAGGTAATAAATATTAATCTCCTAAAAAAATATTTAATTTTAATTAAACTTTTCAATCAAATCAAAAAAACTTAATTTTAATCTCCAAATACAAAATGAAAAATTATAATTATAATTAAATTTCTGTTATATTTTATGAATATTTTTTATATTATATTTAATTTTTATCATATTATTTCTATTATATGGCAAAAAATATTTGAATATTTTTTAAAATTTATTTTTTTTATATTTTTAAATTTAGATTTTATTATTATCGATATTTAATAATTGTCATTACATTAATTAATTTCGATGAAATTTTCAAGATATATAATATAAATCTAAAATAAAGTCTTTTACTGTTTTCTTTGCAAATTTTGATCGATTGCATATTTTCCAAAAAATTTTTTAATTAGTACATAATTTTTAATTATATTATATAATAAATCATGCTTTTCATAAAAAATTCAAATTCTTTCATCCAATTTTATAAATAATTTTATAAAAAAATATTATTCTATTTTAGAAAATAATTGAATATTTTTTTAAGAATTATAAATATATAGAATATTCTATATTCTATATATATATTATATAGAATATATAGAATATATAGAATATAGAATAAGAAGACTATTTGATTATTTTCTCTCTTTTAATGAAATATCAACTGTAAATTTTCAATAATTTCAAAGAAAGAGTAACATTAAAAAATTTAAAATGAAATTGTTCAAAAATCCTTTAAGAAAAGGATCCAAAGAAATTTAAGAAAATAAAAGAAATTTTATTAAAGAAAATTTAAGAAAATTTTTGGAAATATTTGAAAAGAAAATATAAACAAAATAAATTTCTTTTTTTTTTGAAACTATTTAAATTGTACTTCACAGCATTTTTCATATCATTAAAGATAATAGTATATATTATATATAATTTCTTCTATAAATATTTTTTAAATAAATCAGAAATATATTTAAAATATTATTAAATTAATTTGGAAATTAAATTTAGAATCATAAAATATTATAATTTATAAAAAATTATAGAATTATAAAATATGAAATAATAAATTAGTAAATTAAATTGTAAATTAAACATGCCATCTTATTTACTTTTCATAACACATAATTATACTTTGTCGAATTAAATATAATTAAATTATAATTAAATTATATTTAATAATATTTTATTAAATATATTTTTTTATATCAGAATGTAAAAGTAATTATTCGGATGAACCAATGGCTGGATTAGCTAATTTAATCGAAGGAGCAGCTTATTCTTATCTTGGTGATATTCAAGCATCGATTGAAAGTTATAGAAATTGTCTGAATCGTCGTAATCCGCTTAATGATGCATATGATCAACATGTTAGCGCATTTGCACTTTACGAACTTGGTACTGCACTTTGCAGTATTAATGTAAGTAAAATAAATATTGAAATATATACTTAAACAAATTAAACAAAATTTTATAATTGTTTCTAAAATTATAATTTTTTCTTTCAAAAAATAATATTGAAAATAAATGCAATAAATAACATAATATTAGAAAAAAAATTAAAGTAAAATTATTATATACATTATAACTGATCAAAATTAAGATAAATATTATTAGTAAATGGTAATAAATAAACTTGTATTATGGAAAAATAATTGTAATAGAAAAAGATTTATAAACAATTAAATATTTTACATATTTTTTTACTAACTGAAATATTTTGTATTTTAATTCAAGAATCAGGAGCTATTGAATTAAAAAAATTTATAAAAAATTAATTTTTTTTGTATATTTGATACTAATTATTTATACATGTTTAATGTTTCAGAATACTGAAGAAGGAAAAATATTTCTTTTAAGAGCTCAAAATCAATATAAAGATTATGATTTTGAGAGTCGGCTTAATGTTCGAATACATACTAATCTGAAAAATGTTAACTGACGAAAAATGAAAATCGAGCAATTGCGTCTTCATTTACTACAGAATTTACCTGTGCAATCTAAAATACGATAATAAACATCATATATCGATGCATTAATATCATGCAAACATTCTATTTATACAATTTAACTTTTTGAGCGGTGAGTTTGAATATTTACAATTTTGAATAGTAAATTTTTTCAATAAAATATTTTCAATAAAATACAATATTATATCTTTCTTTTCATTTATTATATCTTATTTTTCTTTATTAAGAATATTAGTAATATTCTATTGCAATACAATTCATTCATATTCGCGATTTTTAATTAAAATCAAATGAAATTCTGAATTATGTTTATTTTATAATTATATTATTTATAAATAATATTGTTAATACTGTTATAATTAAATTGTAAATAATATCACAAATTAAATTAAAGTATATATTATATTAATTAAATTTTTTCTTAATTTTTTAATTTAAAGAAATAAAATTATATATTTCATTTCTTTTCTTCATGATAATATATTGATAGATATTCTAAAAAACTAACATATACTTAATTATTAGATATATTAATAAATTATATTTTTTTAATATTTTTATAATCTTCTATTTGCAACTAATAAAAAATCAATTAATAATTTATTTAATAACATGAATCGATTATTATATTGAATTGATTATTATATTCTAATATTGTTCTAAATTGATATATTTACATTTATAATATAATAAATAATTAATATAATATATAATTATAATATAATAATTATAATATAATATAATAAATACAAATTAAAAGAAAGAAAAAGAAAGAAATATAAATTTTCACTTTTTGAATTTATTTTTATCGCTCAAAAAATTAAATCGAAATACAAAATAGCTTTTTCAGATTACAATAAAATCGTATCAAAAGTGTTCCGTTCATTCCGTCTATGTAAACTTAAAATTCATAATAGTACCACTTGCATTTAATTGTAGAAAAATATAATTAAAATATAATTGTATAAAAAGTTATATTCTAGTTATACATAATGTACATATCCATGTTATTTATATACATGTATATTACAATGCAGTACAATATGTATATGTAAAGGGTAAGGAATTTTCTTTCCCTTGAAGCAATAATTATACATATAGAAGTAATTATATTAATATATAATATATAATATATTCTTATATTAATATAAGAATTATATCAATAAAAATGCTTGTTAAATTAGTTCTAAAAAATAAACAATTAGAAATTGTATATATAATTTCTTCTAACAAATTAAATAATAGAAATTTTTTCTATTTCAGTATTATTATCTTATTTTTATATAATAAAAATTAATTCCAATTATTCATTTGGATACATTAAATTATTATTTAAATATATTTGAAAAAAATAATATAAATAATTGAAAAAAATTATTTATACTCATTTTCGAAATCGTCTTTATTAGATTTAATTAGATTAACGTCATTTTTTTTTGATCAATTTTCAAATTTTTCGATTGAAAGATATTCATTTCAATCATTAAGAGATAAAGTATAATAAATTTGAATCATTCAGTAAGAAAAGAAAAAGTAAAAATATTTAAAAAATAAAAATATTAAAAAATATTAAAATAAAATATTATTAATAATATTAATTTCAAATATTTAACTTCACTAATAAAAAAAAAAGATTCAATGAATATAATAATAATTATATTATTATTATATTATATATATATATATATATATATATATATATATATATATATATATATATATTATTCATAATATAAAATTTATACTTTTACTAAGAATCAAAAAAAAAAAATAGCTAATTTTATAATTCAAGTTCTTATTAATAAAATGTCTTATAACTACAACAAAAAATGAATATTTTATATCTTTTTTCTTATCCTTCACATATGCAAACGTACATATACATACATTACATAAATAGGATAGAAATTAAAAATAATTAATAGAAATTAAAAATGCTTTTGTAATTTAACATTAGAGCTAATTATTACATATTTGTATATAACTTTATGGAGTTTCTATGTTATTTTCCTGTTATTGTTTTATTGGATATTAATATTCGTTAAAAATATCATTGGTAACATAAACATTAATATTTGACAAAACAATAAATTCGAAATTTATTGATATTATATAAAATATTTTATTATAATTTTATTTGTGTTATTAATGTATATAAAATATGTATATGTATAATTTTTTTATTGGTATTATTATTTTATCTTATATTTTTTTAAAAGAAGGTTTCATAAGATTTCATTTATATACTTAGTAAATTGTATAATGTAATATAAGTATAAATTATATATGATTCTTTATAAATCATATATTAAATCAATAATACTTTTTTACAAAATTAAAAAAATTAGTAATTAATAAAGAATAAAAATATATTCTATATTCTTATTCTTTTTTTTTATTTTCTTCCTATAATTAATTATATAAGTTTGTTAATATAACATATTAATATATTTATTTTTTTTATTTTAATATAATTTTAAATTTTATTGTATAATTCTTTTAAATAAAAAATTATTTGAGTACTCTTCTTAAATAGTTGTGAATTTATTTTATCAAATTACAATATATTTTTTTGTGATAATTTTATGAAAAAAACTTGATACTTATAATAATTTTCATAACTTTTATGTTTAATATCATATATTTATATATATTCATTATATTCAATATCATATATAATAATAGGTATTATATATGTTCGCGAGCACTTATTACTCATAGTAATAGTAATAGTAGTAATAACATAAATTATAAACAGTTTACTTGAAGAAATTTCTTATAGAAATCCTTTTTTGTTATTATTGCTCAAAGACCTCTTTATTAAACTTAAACAAAGGATTATGTTATCTGAGAAGATTGTCGTTTTTGAGAGTTTAATCAACATTTATAATTGTATATTTTATACATTTTAGATTGACTAGAGTGGAGCCGAATTCTGGAGGAGGGGGGGGAGGGGCTGATTTCAAACACGGCTGATTCAACGGCAATCATCATTTTAGTTTGAGTTCATCTAATTTCTACTTGGGAGCATTGGGAATGTTGACCGATTATTGATTATTATTATGTCCTACCAAGAAACTGAGATCCTTCCAATTGAACTAGGAAGGGATTTTCTTTAAGGGCATTATTTATAATTAGAGGTTCAGAGTAAACATGTCACATTCTAATCACTGGACATGATTATTTATCGTTACTTGTAAAGTCTCATCGTGTCCTGATTGCCGAATAAGATAATAATATTAATTTTATCAAATTACAATATATTAGTTTTTTTTTTACATTCTAATACTACATACTTTGATCAAACACAATTATTTACTGTGGCATTCTCTTCCTATTCTTTTATAGACATGCACTCCATACGTGTACCACTTATATAATCCACTCATCTTTAAGAAATATATCACAATATCTGTCAAAGAGTTCTCTCAAAGAGATTCTACGCATTTAGTTATTACATCCACCAAATTCATTATAATACTGTTATTGCGGGCACGAAAAATATATATATTATATTATTATTTTTTAATATAATATCTTAGGGAAAAAAATAAAATTTCTCAGGAAATATACAATCTTTTAAAAAATGAATCATGAAAATATAATATGTATAAAATGTATAAATATAATATATAAGTGCATAATATTAAATTTTTTAAATTTTATATAAAATATTTCCATCCAAATATAATATAAAATTTTATAATTTTTACATGTACAGATAAAAATATTAATTTATAAAAATAATGATTCTATTAAAAATAATTTTAATTTTATACTATATCAAACATGATTTCATTATTATTATCATTAATTATTATTATTATTATTATTATTAATTTAAAAAATAAATTAATGAATAATAAATTAATAATTAATTTAAATTAATAAATAATGAATTAATAACTAATTTAAATTAATTATTAATAAAAAATGATTATGAAAAAATTAATGAATTATGAAAATGATTATGAAAAATCGAATTATTAATTATAGCATTTATTTGTTTTCTTTTTTATACTTATATTTTTAAAAAGTGCTGTAATTCAAATTAATTACAACAAAATTAAAACTTATAAATCAAAAAATAAATATACATTTCCAATATAAAATGTAATTACTTTATATTAATTTAAGAAAGAATAAATATATCAAATAAGAAAGAAAAATAATTAAAAATCGTCATTTGCAATCAATTTCATTAAAAAATTTTATTCATTCTTCTTTATTTTTTAATTTTTCTTTTTAAATATTTTATTGCAAAATTCTGTTTTCTAAATAACAGTGATATCTAAGATTCCACTCGTTAATCATCAATCTGAAATATAATATAAAATTTATTAAACGGAATTTGGCCATTAGAGAAATCGTGAGAAATTTTGACAAAATTATACGAATTGTAATGTCTGTTCAGGTCCATCAAAAAATCAAATCCAAGATTATGAGTACGATCCGATGAGCGTTCGAAACACGTACTGCTGTGTAAATGGAGGAACCTGTCCAGCTATTATATTGAATTCCTCTCGATCTCCTTGGTATTATAAATTCATCAAACCATTTGTATTTTGCATTATTACATCGTTATTAGGTACGTCATTTTATGGTTAACTTATTAAAAAATTTTATAATTAATCTGTAACTGAATAATTGTTAAACAAATTGTCATTAAAAGCAACCTTACATATAATTATTGTTCTGCTAATTTCAATTAATAAATAACTTTATGCAATTCTTTGTTATTACTTTACATGTTTTTACAAAGTATATTGAAAGAAGTATATTTTTTGAAAAAAATTATTATGATTTTTTTATATTATTATTATTATTATTGTTATTATTATTATTGTTGTTGTTATTATTATATAGATTTAAATTAAAATTAAAATTCCAGTTACCAGTTTATAATGTTAATATATCTCATGCCACGTGATTATTAGATTGATCTATATTTTATTAATAACATATTAGTTTTACATAAATGATATATATTTTATTATATAGTGTATTTTATATCTTATTATATAAATGTAACAGAAATAAAAATAAAGCAAAATGTAAAATATTTTATCATAAGAAATTTTCAAATTCGAAATTTAAATGATCCAAATTTTTTAATCCTTTATGTTTTGAATATAATATGTTATATTATTAGAATAAATATATGTATTCTGCATATATCTTTTTTATATCATTATATCACAATTTTATTTTGATATATAATATTAAAAATTTTATGTTCAATATTTATCATTTTTGCTATGTAATAAATTATTATTAATAACTTTATTCACGATTCAAAATATTTGGCTAACATGATTTTCAAAAATTTAATAGATGATTCTTCCAATGAAAATAAAAAAATTTCTTTTTCAGCTTTACCTTTTAGTTACTGATTTAGTTGATTTAATTAATTATTGATATTTAGAAATCGACGAAAACATTTTTGAATGCAATTAAATTTTCCTATACAAACAATATGGAACAATTTAAACAGTAATTTTGAAATCATAATCTTCAATATCTTCTCTTCTATATCGTTAATTTCGAAATTTAATTTGAAGATCATGACATTCTTTTTTAAACTACTCTCTTTTATTCATTATAATAAAAGAAACAAAGGAAATATGTTTATGACTTTTTGTTATATCTTTAATTATCAATGACTAAAGAACAAAGTTAAAAATACAATTCTTTTATTCTTTTCGTTTTTTCTTAAAAAAATTAAATTTCTAGCATCTAAGATTCTATTTACATGTACAATTATTTAAAGAATCAAATTTTGCATTACAAAAGAACGCATTAATAACAATTTTATATTTATAAAAGAATTTCGAAATAAAAAAAAAAAACGAAAATTCCAGATAAAATTTCTTTCTTTAAATGTTTCAGCAATGTCCGTGTCTCATTTGTGCGACAAATATTCAGCTAGTGCCACATTCAAGATAATCAGATCCGATTTGGTGAATCTACGAACGCATTTAAATACTCTTTCGGTAATTACTGTACTGTTATCTTGTTCAATCATTAAATGATATTAATGCGCAATTTTAATAATGTTAGATGGAAGTAAAGAATGTAATGGAGACACGAGACGATTTAAAGAGTAAGTTGAAAGAGGTTGGATATGTGATACCAAAAATGTCTGAGGCCATTCTCTATTTAAGAAACGAAGTATCCGAGGGTAAAAAAGATATGATGTATCAGTTACAACACGAACATATGATTTTGTAATAATTAAAGGATTTTATAATTTGAAATAGGGATGGAATTGCACACGAAAGCGTTGCTAAAGGCTATGTCTCCAGAGGCCGTTCGAGAATTGGTGAAGAACGAATTGCAAACGTATGACGCTGACAAAACTGGAAGAACGGATTATGCGCTTGCAAATTCAGGTTTTATATGGAAAAAAATGTTTTTTCTATTTTAAATTAGAATATTTTTACTGATTATTATATATTTTACATCTTTGAGAGTTTGATTTGATATATGATAAAAATAAACACTTTTGTCTATTTCATTTCTATTTTCGAAAACATTTAAAGTATAATTTAATACTTTTCTTATTAATAGAAATTTTTTCCAAAAATAAAACAAATAACACAATAAAAACAAGTAACAATAAAAAAAGGAATTATTTAAGAGCCAATTACTTTTTATTACATAAAAAGTAATAGTATATATTATAGTAGTATATATATAAGTAATAGTATATATATAGTATATATAGTCACTATATGTCTATTATTGAGCTCTCGAATATGCATGTGCATCATATATCATATATTGATCATAAAATAAATAAACAATAAATATAATACATTATATTTTGTCAAAAGATTTTTCGCAAAAAAAATAATAAATTAAATATCACAAAAACAATATCACATGATTATAAATAAACAAATATGAAATTGTTATGAACAGAAAATCATTAAAACGAACATCAAATAAATTTGAAAAAGTATTTTCAGAATTAAAGAAGATAAAGATATTTCAGATTTTTTTTATGTATAATTAAAATAATTAATATTTAAAATTTATTTTAAGAATTATTTTCAATTTTATAATTTAATAATATACAAAATAAATAAAAATAAATCAAGGACACAGTAATCAATATAAATATCTTATTGCAAATACAAAAAAAATGGAAATAAAAAATTAATTTTCATTAAATCATCGAAATTAATATTATTTAAAACAGATTATTTTTTTTATAATATATCAATAATAATTATAACATTGTTTAATTCATTCATTTTATTTAATCATTACACGAAATTATATTATTGTTACAGAACTTTTATTATTTTTTTGACTATTTTATTATTAGTTACATTTTATTAATATTTAATTATATAATTTTTAAGTTAAATTTTATTATTAATATACTTGTGATTTTAAATATTCATAAAAAATTTTTGAACTTATTTCTTGTGAATCATTTTATTTATTATCCAATATTTATCGAATATTATTATTACAAAATGAATTTTTTATTCATTAAACATTATTTAACAAATTTATTTAACATTATTAAACAAATTAAACATAATTTAAAAAATTAATCTATTCAATTTAAAAAATAATTAATGAAATATAATTATACATATAATATATTGGAATTAATTTTATATTTAATTTAAAATATGAGTTATGTATTACTTATATTTTTATTATATTTTTTTTAATTTGGTTTGAAATATTACTTAAAGTCATATGTTATTTAAAACTTATAAAATAATAGTTATAAAAGTAATTGTAAATATTTAATATAATATTTATTTAATGTAATATTTAATATATCGTTGAAATTATATTAGGTGGTGCAATTCTTTCGACGAGGGATACAGAAACATATTCAGCTGGTGCACCGGTATTGAAACTTTTTGGAATACCGATCTGTCAGCAACAAAATATACCTCAGGCTATAATTCAGGTTATTAAATATTATTAATATTATTAAATTATTATTATTATTAATTATTAATGTTATTATTATTAAATTAATGTTAATACATTATTTAACATATAGAATGTAATATATTCATAGGATATTTTAAGAAGATAGATTCTAAACATCAAAATACAAAATTATATCCATGTATGAAATTAATGTTACTTGAAATTAAGTTATAAGAAGTTTTACATATATATATACATATATATATATATATATATAATATTCAATTTCAATTATTTTATTATATATACATATTTTTTAAATTTTATTCATGATTTTATTTAAAGAAATTTATAATAATAATATAATAAATTAATTAAATTCTATAATATAAATGAGATTTAAATAAAAATCATTTACAAATTATTATTTATATAAAATAAATATAAAGAATAGTTTAATATATTTTTAATTTAAATTCTTACACATAAATATTTATAAAAAAAATGTTTAATATTTTAAAAATAATTTTAAAATAATACATGAAAAATATATATTAATAACAATTTATTCATATTTTTCGCAGCTTAAGAAATTTATTAACCATAAAAGAACATTATTTAGTTAAATTCAAATATAAAAAATAAGAAGAGTTTTGATTATTACTTTATTCCAAACATTTCAATTATTTTTCTTTATATAGACTGGTGTCCTCCCAGGTGAATGTTGGGCATTTAAAGGCAGTAGAGGAGATGTTGTCATACAATTACTCGGTTTTGTACACATAACTGGAGTAAGTCTGGAACATATTCCACAATCGATTTCTCCCACAGGAGAAACGAGTACTGCCCCAAAAGAATTTTCTATTTGGGTAAATTTTATATATATATTTTTTTCTACTATTTTTAAAAAATTCTTCATTATTATTTAGTATTACTATATTTTTTATTTATTAAAACTATAGTCTATAATTTTAAACTTTTTTTGATATAAATGAAACACAATCTTTCAATTTATTATTTAAAAAATTGAAATAATATATTGCAAGTAATTAATTGTAATAAAATTAAAATAACTAAAATTAATAATTAAAAAAGTTTTAATAATTATAGAAAACTTAGGAATTTTTAATATATTATCCAATAAAAATTTATAATATTTATACATTACAAAAATATATATTACATAACAAAAATTTATAATAATTTTACATTAATAGATATAATGAATGAGTCATAAAATAAATAAAATAATATTTAAATAATAATAAATCCCTATTCATTATGAATATTTTCAAATAAAATAAAATAATTAGTAAAATTTTTTTATTTTTATTATTAGATAATATGTTTTGTACTTTTAGGGTTTAACGAACGTAGATGATACAAACCCTTTCTTATTTGGTGAATTCATGTACGATAATACTGGTCCTCCTGTACAATATTTTGAAGTTGAAGTAAAATAATATTTTTTGAATTTTTTAACTTAATGTCAATTCTATAAAATATATCATTATAATTTATAGTATTATTATAATTTATAGCATACATCGAAGAATGCATATGAAATAATTGAATTAAAAGTTCATTCCAATAGTGGTAACAATGAATACACCTGCATCTACAGAATAAGAATTCATGGTACCTTAAGCAAAGATAGTGGATAATTTTCTCTTAAATAATTATTTAATAATTATGGATCAAAAGTAGAAATTTTTGCATAGATTTCGCGATCAAAGGAACTGGTAGTTGAGAATTATATTATAAGATTGACTTTGTCAACTTAGTGTAATTAATATTATAATACTGATTTAAATAAGATTTTTCGTATGTAAGATATATACTTTATTATATAGTAAATAAAGAAATATAATTCTCATGTTGTTATTTTTTTTTAATATAATTGTTATAAATTTATAGTTAATTTAAATAAAATAGTTTAAACAATTTAAAGAATATAATTAAAAAAAGTAATAGGATGTAAAATACACTATATTTATAAAAATAAAAATAAAAACAAAAATAAAATAAAAATAATTATAATTCCAATATAACAAATATACTTTTTCTAATTATACAAATTATTCAATAATATACTTCTCTTATTTCTTCTTTTTTAATATTGTTATGAGCAATAACAGATAATTTTACAATCCAATTATCCATGATTGATGATGGCAAACTGAAAAAAAGATTTTATTTCCCGGTAATACAAAACGATAACAACAAAAAGAATTGTTCTTCATTGAAGAATGAAAACAATTTAAATTTAATGTATAAACAATTTAAACCTAATTTTCTTATATTTGAAAATAATAAAAATAAATTAAAATATTATAAATAAAGATATTGCATTCTAGAATAAATCATATGATTAAAATTAATTATAACAATAATGTCAAAACATGATAGAAAAAAACGCGAAATTCTTCTACAGTTGAAGATATCTTGGTAGAATCCAATGTAATTTAAGAGATATTTATGGAATTACAGGAATGTTTTTTGTAATTTACGAAAAATTGCTAGATAATTACTAGAAAAGAAACAGTAATCAAGTAAAATAAAATTGTTGATTTGATTGCTTGTAAACTTTCTAAAAAAAAATTATAATTGTTTTTATAATTTATCTACACAATATAAAAAATTTTAAAAGTTATTAAATAAAATTTTTAAAAATAAGATAATATTTAAAAATAAAGTAAAAATTTATGTTTAAATTTATGTTTATGTTAAACCAATTTTTATTAAATATACATATTTGTTTTTTTAAACAAATGCTTCAACTTTCAAATTTTATCTTATAATTAATAAAAAATTAATATAAATGAAAATAAAAGACGAAAATTTCTATTTCTATTTTATTACAGATGAAAAATTGTTATGTGTTATAAATTAACAATGTAATATATTAAAAATTTAATAAATCTAAATTTTAATTAACAAAATATATCTTTAAATATTTTTCAAACTAATTTAAATAAATTTGATAATAACTGAAGATAAATAATAAAAAAAATAAAAATTGAGATACAATCATAATACAAAATCATAAAATAATTTAAATTATTAAAATCATTATTTTCTTCACATTTGGATATGATAAATTATTACTGCTTTTAAATATTGAATTTTAATGCTGTTAGCACAAATTTAATTGAAATTTTTTTTAATTTAATTTTGATATTATATACATATCATACATGTTAAAATATATATTTCAATATTATCTAAATAAAATACTAAAACAATATAATTACCAGATATTATTTAAATAAATAAATAATTATAATAATTATTTAATTATTTAGTTTAAATATTATATAGTTTAAATATATATAAATATTATTAGATTAAATATTATATAGTTAAAATAATTTTGTACTTTATTCCATATCTTATATTTAAATAAATGTTTTCTGAAATAATATTTGAAATATTTTCTAATTTATTATATTAATATTATAAAGATATAGTTCAATATAAATATATAATAATGAGAATATTTATTATTTTATTTAAATAAATTAACTTAAATAAGAAATAGAAAATTGAAGATCTCAATATAAAATGAAGTTACATTTCTTATGATATTTCTGGAATGAAAAAAATAAAATATTAACATAATTCATTATTTAAAAGTATTATCTTTTAAAATAAAAGATAATATAAGATAATATAATATAAATAAGAGAAAATATTTTTTATTTACGATTATCGATAAAATCACTAGAAAATTTAATAATTTAATAATTACATTTTTTATGTAAGCATCAATTGTGCAAAGAAAATAAAATATTATTATGAATTATCTATATATAATTCATTTCAATTTGTACAATTATTTTCTGATCTGTATACAAATAAATTAATATAATAATTAAGAAATTGAATATCCAATATACAAATATGCTAATGATGCTAATTTTAAATATTTCATAATAAATAAATTTTACATTTATTATTTATATTATACATTATTTTTTTATTCTTATATTCACTATTTCTCATCTTCAATTATTCCTATATTCAAATAAAAAACAATCAATACTTACCAAAAGATAGAGAAGGAAAAATATAATATAAATAGAATAAATAAAAAGTCATTGAGTCAATTCAACATAATCGTCATTCAATTTATTACATTTGTACATATTTAGTCTTGTTCTACGCTTCTATCGTCATGTTCCTCTATTCTTTCACACATTCACACACACACATACATACATTCATCCTTTTTTTCCTTCTCTCTCTCTCTCTCTCTCTCTCTCTCTCTCTCTCTCTCTCTCTCTTTCTCTCTCTCTTCCTCTCATTCTATCTTTTTTTTTCTTTTTCCTTCTTTCCTCTTTTTTATTTTTTCTCGAAATTCAATCGAATATTTTCACGTGGCTAGACTTTTTTCCGAAAAAATTCATGTATACGCACATATACGCGGCATCAGGCAGATAAAAGAACGCTTCTCGGCGATCGCATGAACCATGCCTGGTATGTTACTGCTATAATTAAAATAGCATGATACATTTGAAGGCGGTTAGCCTTTTTTCGTTTTATTTTTTTTTATTCTTTTATTTTTTTATTCCACGAGTTTTATTTTTTCTCCATATTTTTTTCCTTCCTTTCCTTCATATATTGTTCTTATCGCATTTTTTTTTTATTTGTCCTCTAATTCTTCTCTTTTAATTTTCGCTTTATATACATCTCTTCATTTTCTTTTTATATATATATTTTTCTTACTTTTCATTTTTTAATTTTCCTTTTTAAATAGACAATTACGCACACTGCCTCCTTTAGGGGCGAAGAACAGACTCGAGAGGCACGCGGCAACAAGTACACTGAATAACACCTTAATAACTCTGACGATTTTTTTTTTCATTTCTTGTACTTATTATTCATATAACTATGTGTATATATATACACATATGTGTGTATATATACGTATATGTGTGCACGTGTGTATGTACGCATATATGTATATACTATTCATTTTATTAATTTTTTTTTCTCTCTTTTAATATTCTTTCTCTTGCTCTCATCATTTTTTTTTTCGATCGAATTTTTTTCCAGTCGCGAATAAAAGTATTCCGCTATTGTGTTGCGCACATACATATGAAGATTCGCTTATATAATTCTGTTTTATTCATTTTTTTCTTTTTCTTTTTTTTTTTTTTTGTCTAAAACTCTTGCGTCTGTCTCACTAATATACATGCAGTTGATCAGTGAATTTTCGCGCATGATTATACGATTCATCCCGTGACTAGAGTAAACTATAATTCGGAGGTCAGTCGTCTAACGCTATCGAGCTATCGAGATTCGGTCGTGGTGCCATAGAGATGCGCATTAAATTATTATATATCTATATACATATGTATCATACGAATACATTAGAATCTAGGAGTTCTGATTAAAAGGTCCAAAGAAGATCCAATACGCCACAATCATTATAATCGTTTTAACTTTCACATTTTATGGAACATTTCTCTTTTTCTTTTTCTTTCTTTTTTCTTTTGTTTTTTTTTTTTTTTTTTTGCTATTTATAAATTCCACTGATATTTTTTTGTAATTCAACCAAAATTTTATATCTCACATACCAATTTCAATAATTGCAACGAACAATCCAATGGAGATCCATCATTTTAAAGTACAAGTAAACTAGGCGCCATTATGTGCGTACGAGATTTACGTTAGACTTTTTAAACAAAGTTACTTTTAGCTATAAACAATCGACATCATTAAATAGTTTTGTTCACTATTGGAATCACACGATTAATCGATCGATCGAAAAGAATTAAACTGATCTATACATTGTATTATTTATCTTGCTAACGATTGTCTTGCTTGTCGAACGCTTGTCGAACGTTTAATTACGATTAACAAGTGATTTAAACGATCGTTCCATATTTTTTAATTAACAGCTGTCTCGATTAACAGATTCAATGATTTATACATAGATACTATTACTCTTAATAGTATTTCTATGATTATCGAACGATCGAAGATGATACATAACAGGCAAGGCAGCTATTAATCGTTCATCATTGGAACAAAAACAAGATCGATTCTTATGTTTAATCGATCGATCATTCGGTTCAGTCGAGTTACTTATCTTTTCTTTTTTTTTTCATTTAGAAAGGAAGCACTCATTAACAACTTATGAAAACTTCGACAAAGAGGAAAGAACAAAGAGAAGTCGCCAATTATCTTTGATCGCTCGAAGCGCGGGCACCACTACCGCACGAAGGTTCGTCAACGTTTGTCAACGTTAGAAGGCATAGAATTGTTTTTACTTTATTATACTTCTTCTTATTTTTTTTCTTATTTTTTTTTTCTATTTTTTTTCCTCTCTTTGTTTATAATTTGTTGAATTTATCTCCGACAATCGTTAAATATTACCGCACGCGGTAGTATCAAAATAAACCACACCGAGTATATAGTATAGAATATTCATAAGTGTATGTATATACAGTAGAGTTTCTATATAATTTATATATTTATGTGTTATACATTATTATTTTTTTCTCTTCACTTCTCACCCATACAGTCCCATACTTGTTCTTGTTTTATGTTTTTTCATTTTATTTTTATCAAAAAATCGCACGCTACCTGTTTTCTTTTCTATTTTTGCTTCTCTATTTATCGTATCTTTTTATTCTTTGTTCTTATTCTCATTTCGCTATTTCTCTCTCCCCCCCTCTCTCTCTTCATCTAATATTCACTTTTGTTGCTTTCATTGCATTTTTCTTTTCTTCTTTCTTTCTCTCTCCTTTCTTTTATGTAGGAAATTACTATGATTAAAGTATATCACAGATGTTAATGAGAAGAACGTTCTAGAACGCGAGAAAGAAACGAAGAGAAGGAAACGAAGAGAATATTTCGTCAGTCGCCGCAGGATTATTCGGAAGTACACGGCAGCTGTTATCTGCATAGCTTTCCATGTGAACCCGTCGAAGTAATACCAATTGACATAGAGATTACATAAATTGTATGAGTTTCAATTTGTATTAAAGATTATCACAACATCGAAATTAGTCTTAAGTTTCTAATTGTATTTTATCTCGAACTCCGAGCTAATCGTCGAATTTTTTTTTTCTTTTTTTATTTTATATAGAGTTAGCTTGAAAGAGGTGACAAAAATACCATTATAATTGATTAAACTATAAACTGGTTGTTCATTATTTTAGTCAATCGTAACAATATTTGTTCGATCTTATCCTTCTTCTTTGACCATACACTACGTTGGTTCTGAGGATATTTTATTATGAAGCTCTTAACTAATATTAATACACAATATTCCTTTTTTTTTTGTAATTTTTCTTTATTTCCGCAGCTAAAATCTTTGTCTCGCGATCATGAAAAGACTATGCTATTTTTTATTTTTGTTTCTTCTTTTATATTCCGAAACTGTTTTTTTTATCTAGATTTTCTGGCACTTCGGTAATGACCATTTTATTATTATTATTTTTTTTTTCCTTCATTATTTTCCACATTTTTAATTTGGCACGTTTCGTTCCTCCTGTCGAGAGCTATTCACGATCTACCGTGGCTCTCGAAACTTTCCTGCGAACGACACACGTTTATTTTTATTCGACGAGTTGGAGAAAAAGGAAAGGCGAGAAAGTGTGGTCCGATTAATTGCAATTGTCGCGTAGACTCGACAAATTTGTTTTTTTTCTTTTTTTTCTTTTTTTATTTTTTTCTTTTTTTGTTCTCAAGTTCACCTAATGACTATGTAAATTTCTCTAATTATCGACGCAGAAACTACGTCATTTTTCATCCTACCAATTCCTACGAATCGATTTCCACGATGTATTTTTTTCACAGAACATAAGATCGGTTCCGTTGGCAATAATAGATTGTCATAGGTTTTTCATTTTTTTTTTCTTTTTTTTTTCTTTTTCTTTTTAGATGCTTTTCGCTTTTCGTTTTATGCATGTTAAAATTCACGCTTGACGCGCACGCACAATCTCTCATTCACGTTTTCTGTTTCTTCCTTTTCATTCCGCACGTTTCAAGACGCACAATTGACCTAATCTTATTCGTCCGTGATCGAATATTCAATCGTACTTTTTAATTATTATTATTATTCTCCGCTTTCATCTCACTTGCTCTCCCTTCTCTCTTCTCCTATCTCTCTAGTTTTTAGCATTTCCAACTCGATCTAAACGAGCTCAGTACCTTTCCTATTTTGGCAAGTTCACGGCGGCAAAGTGACTAGAATATAACGACTATATTGTCATGCACTACAGTCTTTCTTAGAGCCCAACATTGAACCCTTGCAGCACTCTCCATGGTATTTCGCCGTGGATACCATGGTCGGCTAGCGGTTGCATAGAAATCTATACCATTTTTCTCGTTACTATTTTTTTATTTTTTTTTGTTTTTTTTTTTTTTTGTTTACTTTTTTCTAAACGCATCGAAGATAGAAGTTGTTACTTAAGAAGGATCCGATGGGCCATCAGAGGATGGTACATCGAATCTCTCCGATCTTTCTTCCTCTATCGTCACATCTGGTATCGCGATTACCGATGAAATGGTCGTCGACACTTCCGATGTCCCTTCGTTCGCTTTCCTTCTCTGATGATTGTTGCTGCTCGCCGAATCGGTATCGTCCACGTATATACGAACATCCGAACCAATAGTGGCGCATACTCCTTCTGTTACATGCATCACAGAGCTTTCGTTTCTGCTACCGCTTCCACTCGCATTACCAGTTCCACTTCCAGTCACACTTCCACTTCCGCTCGTGCCACTACTTCCTATGATACTATCGCTCATGTTGCCGGTCGACATAGGTGATATTTCCTCGAAACGTTCTTCGGTAACGTAGACTTGGCCGTAACTTCCTATTCGAATCGATGAAGATTGATCACTGACAATCCTCATTGCTTCCGTCAAATTTCCGCTCTTCAGTTTGGACGGTCTCCTCTCGTTAATAATTGACTGTACGTCAAGATCATCCGTCGGTGGAGCGGATACCTGTCTCTCGTTTTTTTCCTTCGAATCATTCGATCTGTCACTATTGCTTCTTGACACGCCGGTTTCCATGTAGCCGTTCATCGTACTGTCTGTTTTTGAGAGGATACTTCCGATGCTAACGTTTGTATCAAATTGTGACTGCGTGGCCTCGCTCGATGGCCTGCGACTCAACGTTGCCTTGGACGGGTAAATATTGGATGTTGGCATTAGATAACGTTCGCTGCTTATTTTAGGACAGGTTAGAGTTGTTACAGAGCCGGCCAGCGACATCGGAGAAGAAGAACTCGGTGGCGGCTTACTCACATTTAATGGAGACTTGTTTTCTTGTCCATCGCTGGTTGCCTGTAGATCAGGTTAACTATTATAATATTGTAACTATTATTATTATTTCATTATTATTGATATCTCTATCTACTTTGCATTACACGTATTTTCGTAATTGAGCAAAAAAGTCACATCTATGATCGAATCATTTGATGAAGAAAATAAATAAACATATGGGAGATATGGAGGATACCGAAACAAAACGATAGTGATGATGGTATCAAAACATTGGCGTAAACTTATTTCATAAATTAATTAATTAAATGAATTAATTATTGATAAAATGTGTCTTCATAATTTACAAGAATCCTATTATTATATCAACGCGCTAAAAATCTATTCATTTTTTCTCTGTTATCTTTTTGTGAACAAATAATATATGTTATATCAAATAATTATGAAAGTTTTGTCATTTTTAGAAAAGAAATGTAAAAAATAAATTTTTATTTATTTAATTTATTACTATATTTTTTATTATTATATTTTTTATTATTATATTTGTTATTATATTTAAAAGGGGAGAAATTATGAATATTGAATTTATAAAAATCATAATTTCAGCAAATGAAAAATTCTCCTTTAATACTTTTTACTTTTATTTGTAAAAATGATTATCTAAGTTTAATAAAATATAATAATATATATATATATATATATATATATATATATATATATATATATATATATATATATACATATATATAAAATGAATAAATGAAGTACAATTCTAGAAATTAAAATATATAATTAAAATATATATAATGAACTCAAATGTTAGCATGAAAAATTTATTTTTCAAATATTATAAACAATTTAATTTCATATTAAATGAAGCAAGATAGATATAAAATAAAGATTTTTGTTTCACATATATCTAAATACAAGTATATATTAATTATAAAATTTTGATTCTTATAATTTTTATTAAACGGGCACACAATTATATTTAAGATAACATATTCATATTTTATTTTTTATGATTATAAAAATAAATAATATAACTTAAATATATATAATTTGTAAAAATTGTAAAAATAATTATATAAATATTATTACAAGCATTGAACTATCTATGAACAATCTTTACATGGAAAACGAAAAAAAAACATATTTATTTTGCTCTGAGTTTCGAAAATGATTCTATTAAATTTTAACAAGCAAATATTTTGTACTGCAATTGTTGGCCATAATGTTCCATACAATGGCTATTAACATTTGTATCATATATATGATATATCATAGATGATATATCATAATTTCGTTTTGTTTCTATTGCAAAATTAAAATGCTTATAACTTAGGAAATAAACTTCAACAATTTTACATATTACAAAATTTCCAAAATTTCTTAATTGTTTTTCATTTAAATATTCTTTATGTTTTTTTTTGCACATTTAAATTTTTCAAACATCCACATTGATTATTGATAATAAAAAATTTTTTCCTTAAGCAATAATAAAGTTAGTAAACTTGTGTTTTAACTTAATTAAAAATAATTTTACCTGTAACCTTTGACGCTGCACATGAGTGATATCTCGACTTGTTGCATCGTAGTTGTGTTGAGGGATGATTCGAGGCACACTTAAATTGCTCACAGGCTTTTCGAAAACTTCGGCGACTTCAAAGTGCATCGGCAGTAAGGATCTCCTCTGATGATGCCCCGAGTGAAACGTTTGTCTACGTTTCGATTTGAACTTGGACGGCCTTGAACTAGAACGATGATACGAACTGCGTCGCGCTAATGACACTGATATTGTTCCATCTGTAAAATACATGATAGTTTTTAAATATTTAAAGAAAAAAAAGAATCATTAATAATATGAATATTTTTAATAAAATTATTCATTATAAATTTGTTACTATAATAATTTGTTACTAATTTTTTTTATAAAAAAAACATATAAAGATGCGAAGAATATGAAGATTATCTTTATTTTTTTAATTGAAAAATTATATATTTTTTAACATAATAATATTAAAATATAAAATTATAAATCAAATTAATTATTATTATTATATAAAAAAGAAACATAGATTTGCAAATTTTTAAATAAAATAAATTATTATATTTTAATTAGATATTATTTAATTAGATATTTATTTTATTTTTAAATATTTTCTAATAAATTATAATCTAATTTAAATTAATATTTAATAAATCATATTGAAAATAATCATATTGAAAAATAATATTCAAATAATAATAATTTAATATGTAATATCAAGTAATTTATAATATAAAATAATTTTATAATGTTAGATAAAATATGAATAATTGTATTAAAAATTCAATAATTTAAATTTAAAAATCATAAATCAATAAGATAAATTATTATTATATATTTTTTAAATTTAAAAATATTGTATAGAATCATATTATTAAATGATATCGAATATTATTTAAATAATATTAAAAAAATAACATATTAATATTTCGAAATTTGATTATATATTTAATTTCAAATTTAAGAACTACATACTAATAAAATATATTATTATGATATTTCACTATATTTCATTTATAAATATTGTTTATAAATATTGTTTATTTATTGCTATAAAATTGAAAAATTTTTTGTCGTAATAATTTATCTTGGTTAGATTTTTTATTACTAATATTGAATCATTGAATATGTGAATGTGTAAACATACCATCTGCGTTTCTTTCCCGTGGTGGATTGTAAATAAAATTTGCAGGCAAGGAACGAACTTTCGCGAGACCAGGCCTGCTAGCAGGAATCTTTTCGTTCGCCACTAAAATAGATTCATGTTCTCTAACGTCTTCATCATCTTCGTCTATACCACCATCGTCTCTTTCTCGTTTTATAGTTTCATCGTCTTCCTCCTCTTCTACTTCCAATAATTCTTCTTGCTCTGCGGCCAATTCTCTTTCTAGCTGTGTTTCCATATCTAGCTCATCTTCCATCTGATAAATAAATTTAAAATCAGTATTTTATAAATTTTTTTATACTTTAATACTCATTACTATTTCATTTTCCTAAAATATCATCCATAAAACATCATTTATTATTTGAAATGAAATACGGGAAAATATTTACAGTAATAAAATTTGTAAAATATTATTTTATAAAGAAATAATATAACATGAGAATAATAACTTATTTAGAATAGATACATATAAAAGAATTTAAAATCAAAATTAGATTTTTAGTAAAATATTTTATAGTAGAAATTCGCAAATTAATAATTAATAATTTGTAAATTTGCAAATTTTAACATTTGAAAGTATTAAGATATGTTAATTCTAAATATATATAATAGATTATGTTAATTCTAAAATTTTCTGTTTTGAAATATTAAACTTTGAATTTGAAGTTTTTTTATTTACAAATTCAATTAAAACTTAAATGTTTTGATCAAATAAGTGACTTTTATGTGAATACTTGTATTAATCTTGAATCATTATCAAATGAATATTATTGATTTAAAAAGCAAATTAAATATTCTTGCCTGTTTATGACTCTCCTCGAGATGTTTCATGAGTACAGCAACGACGACGTTAACAAGAACGAATTGTGCCATCAGCACGAAAATTACAAAAAATATCGGAGCTATAATGGTGCTCACGCAACAATTCTTCACGCAGTCCGCTGCTTCGTCGCAATCGTCTCTCAGAGTGTCCTTCATGATACCGTTCCAATTGTCACCGGTGGCCACTCGAAAAAGCGTCAAAAACGCCATACCAAAATTACTAAAATGGGCATGCTCTCCGAGACCCTGGCAAGGCATATCATCACTACATTCTGCAATAATAAATAAATAAATTAATGATGTAAAATATTATTAATCAATTATATTATAAATAATTAATGTATTTTATAATCATAATCAATTATATCATTGGATGCTTTAATATTTTTAATTACAAAAAATGCTAATAAAAAATGATTTATGTATGTATATTATAATAATATTATAAAATACCTATAATAAAATACAATAAATATTCAATTATCTAATAATTTATTTTTATACTTGAACAATGTAATTTTTTATATTAAATTCTTTTTGATAAATAATTATGTAAAGATATAAAAAAATTATATAGTTATTAATTAATGCATTATAATTATTTTTAATTATAACAAAAAATTAACGTGTATATTTATTTTTCAAATAAATTAAGTAAATTCATTATTTAATATAAATTATTTAATGTACTTAAATTGATTGAAAAATCATTATTTTCCGATATAATAATTTAAATAAGTCTCTTTAGACCGTTTCTTAATATATTGTACTTTTTTTTAATTCTAACCGTAATAAGAATATACTTCATTTTAGTTACATGGATTTTATTTTAATATTTACCTAAACGTCCAAATAATTCTACACCAAGAGCTGCGAAGATAAAAAAAAGCAAAAAAAACAATAATCCCAAATTTCCAACTTGCGGTAATGCCTGCATTACCGTGTCTAAAAGAGCTCGTATTCCTTTCGCCATTTTGAGTAGCTTTAAAACTACAATAATAATTTAAAAAATTATTTACATTTTGACAACTTATTAATTTTTTTTAAATTTAATATTTTATTTTTGTTTAACTTACCTCTGGCAATTCGTAAAACTCGCATGACTCGAATTATAGTAGGATTAATCGGAATGATCTTTGACTCAACTTCTTCAAGTACTATACCAACTACCGATAGTATCACGATTCCTACATCTAACTGATTCCATCTAGAATTAAATATTCATTATTAATATTTCATTTTATAATATTAAGATGAGAAAAAAAAGAAATTTTAAAAAACTCATACTTGTCTTTAAGATAAAGATGTAACCCTAAGGCAAGAAGCTTCATAAAAGATTCAAGAATGAAGACCGCAGTGAAGAAATAATTGAATATTTTTAGAGCGTAAGTCAGAGCTTTTGGCATCATGTAAAATTCCATTGCCATGGTAACAACATTCAGGCCGATCACGGCAGCAATTGCTAGGTCGAAATATTTAGACGTCACAACATTATGTACGAACAGTCTGGATTTTGAATAATTTGTGTAATAAGGCGGTTCATGCATTTCTGCAAATTGAATTAATATTAATAATATTAATAATTTCATTATTTTTAATAATAATTTTCTTATTTTATTATATTTAATAATAATTTTTAATAATATTTTATAATATTTATATTTTTAATAATGTTTCTTTTTTTGTCATTTTTTTATTATTTCTTCATATTAATATTTATTTCAATATCTAAAAGCTTTAATATTATTCAATTTTTGATTTCTGAAACTAATTGATGAAAAAATTTTAAATTTAGAATATAAATTGATGACAAACAAAATAAATAACAGCAATTTAAAAAAAATTATTAAATCAAAACATTTTTTAACAGAAAGATAAAAAATTTTATAAGTAATAAAAAGAAAAGTACAAAGAAATATCCGACTACAAATACAAAAGATTAATCAAAATAAATATTATTCGTTTATTTATTTTACGTTTCTTTCTAATATTCTACGTTTAATGCTAAATATTATATTAAATATAAAATAAATTAATTTTATTTTCTTTTATTTTATAATAAAAAAATATATCTATGAAAGATATATTAAATTATTTTATATATAAATTTATTGTTTGAAAAAAAATTATAAGAATGTATATATATTAATATTTTTATTTTATTTGTATTAAACATTATATTCTATTATACAGTCAAACAATTTCTCTTTTTTCTTACTTCGTCGTTTCTTCTCCATTTGTAAAGCTCGTTTAGCAGCTCTTCTTACACG
Organism: Apis mellifera; assembly: GCF_003254395.2. Taxonomy (NCBI): domain Eukaryota; kingdom Metazoa; phylum Arthropoda; class Insecta; order Hymenoptera; family Apidae; genus Apis; species Apis mellifera. The sequence goes on from NC_037648.1 coordinate 6,199,278, forward strand.
TTCTTCTTTTTCCTGTTCCTCGCGACATCTATGAAAATTTTCAACTACAACGCCTACAAACATGTTTAAAACAAAGAAGCCCACGAGTAGAATAAAAGCTATGAAATATAATAGCCGCCATTCCGAATAATTCTCGATTGGCTAAAATAGAAAAATAAAAGATATTTCAAATTTTAATAGACTAAATGTATTATCATATTAAAAAGATATAATTTTAGATATTTAAATAAATTAAATCTAAAATACAATATTTATAAATTTTTTTAAATTTTTCAAATAAAAAAAAGGAAAATAGGAAAAATTTAATTTAATTTTATAAAAAATTGAATAATTTAACAGATTTATTTATTAATCAAATGTATATTTTTTAATTATAGAATATTAAATTTATATGATATTATATAATATTTAACGTAATATTTTCTGTATCTTTCTTTCGCTGAGTTTTATAAAATTAAAAATACTACATTTTTTATATTAATAATATTATAATATATCTTTAAAAAAATTGTATAGAATAAAAAATTATATAGAAAAATATTTTTATTTTTTAGATTTGTCATTGTATTAAAAAAAATAAAATAATAATAAAATTATATAAAAAAAGTATTCTTGCTCTATCATTAAAATTTTTTTTAAATAAATATAATTTATGTTTATTAATACAAATAAATACATTATTTAATTATTTCTCTAAATAAATATAAGACTAATAATATGACTAATAATACAAAATATCATTTCAAAAAAAAGAAAAAAGATCTTCTATTAAAAAAATAAGTAATCCTTTATTAATTAAATAGTAACATAATATGCAAATAAAATTGGTGCTCTCAAGCATGTTACCTGTTGATCAACGCCTACAGCATCCAATCCAGTGTACATGATGTTCACCCATCCATCTCTCGAGGAAAGTACAAACAACGACATTAGCGCTTTTCCAAGATCATCGAAATTATATTTTCTATTTAACCAAACGTTCCGTTTGTCAGCCAGACAGTCCGTCTTATTGCGTACATTTTTAATATCAGGCCCCTCACAGTAATAAAAGGCACCCTTAAAGAGCTGCACACCCAAGATACCGAAGATTACGAAAAAAGTACAGCATATCAAAACGATGTTACCAATAGGTCGTAAAGACGATAACAATGTCTGAACAACCAGTTTCAAACCAGGAGCTCGATTAATAACCCGTAATGGCCTTAATGACCTTAAAAGTCTAAAAACCTGTAAAAATATGAACTAAGTATTAAAAGTATTAGAAGGTTTTTTTTTAATGTAATAAATGCAAAATATAATCATATAATAGTAAATATATATATTTTAAATCAATATTTATTGTCATTCAACATTAATTTTATTTAACATTTATTAAAATAAATAATAATTAATAAATTATATTAATATTATTCAATTTTCATTTGAATTAATTTATTTGAACAAGATTTTTTTCGAATAATATATAATTTCGAATAATAATATGTTGTAGTTTGAATAATTATATTTGACGATGATATACGAATGATATTATCTTGTTAAATAATTAAATATATAAAATATTAAAAAATTTTAAATATTAAATAAAAAATATAAATTAATATTTAATTTAGATAAACAATCAAGAAATTAAACAATAAGAAATTAATTATTAAAAATTAAAAAAAAAATAAAAATTTTCAGTTCTATAATATGATATAATTATAAAACTTCACAAATTATAATTTTATTTGAATAATTCAATATAATAAATATAATAAATTACAAAAATAATATTATTAATTTTATCAAATATCAAAAATATTTTTAATAAAAATATATAATTTAAAAACAAAATATATTAATATATATAAATAGTATATTCAAAATGTATCAAATAATAAATATATTATGATCTTATCACAATAAAACTTTGAAATTAAAATTTAATTTCTTAATAAATTTTTTTAAAGAAATATACAATTGAAAATATTTCAAAATACAAGTAAAAAATTTTATTATAAATTGCAGATTAATATATAATATTAAATATATTTGATAAAAAAATGTTTGTTTACTTAAATATAATTGGTAAATTTTTTATAATTTTTGCAGAACAATTCACAAATAAAAAATAGTTACAATTTATAAATATTTTTAAAAATAGTTACAAAGCAAAATATCATCATTTATTATAATATCTTAAATTTATACTTATATCTTATATTTATTAATATTTACAATTTGTTATAAATATTAAATAATTAATTTGTTATAAATAATAATTAATTTCTTATGTTGATTGTTTATTTAAACTAAATATTAATTTACATTTCTTATTAATCTTAATAATAAAAAAATTATATAAATATAATATTAAATATTAGAAGCAATATACGTTGTTAATTATTGACTTACATATATGTATATATATATATATATATATATATATATATATATATATATATATATATATATATATAGTTATTTATTTATTGATTATTAACTATATATATATATATATATATAGTTATTTATTTATTGATTATTAACTTTTCGATATAAAGTATCTAGTACATCACTGTAAAGTTGAGATATGTATGATGTGCTTCAAACATCATTCAACATTAAATAGTTAACTATTTATATTTGCTTTATGAAAAAATTTATTTCAGTATCCAAATAATAATAAATTGTCTTTGTTTTAATTATTCCCTAAATCTCTTTAAAAAAATTTTTAACAAACTTCTAACAAATTTCTAACAAATAGTAATTATTATTTGTTATAATATTAAAAATAATTCGGTTCAATTTGGTTTGAACGAGTATAGTAATAGAATGAATGCAAATTGACACTTTGACATATTATAGTTTAATAGTATTTTAAGTATAATTAATAATAATTAAGTATAATTAAAAGAAAAAATAAAATAAAAGAATTTAAAAATGTAATTGTAATAAATAAATGTATATTACAATTATTTATTTTATTAGAATAGAACATTAAAATTCTAATTTATATAATTTTTATAAATTCTATTCATTCTATTAAAATAAAATATTGAATTTATTTTTGCAAATATTTTTTATATAATATTATGATAAAAAAGAACTACAAAAAGCTTTATTATGTTAAAATAGAGAAACGTACCCTCAATATTCCAAATATTCTTGGACTACTCGATGACAGTAAGGACATTGATAAATCAATTATAGAAATGATTACAAGAACTCCATCCATAATATTCCAACCTGAAGTAAAATAAGCGTCGGAGCCATACAGCATACCAGATGCAACAACCTACGATTAATAATCTTCTTGAGTGAAAGTTATATTTTTCAAAAAATTATTAATTTTCAAACTTTCATTTCACCTTAATAAACATTTCAATTGCAAATACCCCGGTAAAAATATAATTCGCAGTTGATAAAAAAAGTCTTTCTCCACTATCAGGTGGTATATTTGGCCGTTCCATTGCCAATGTAATACAATTGAGACCGATAAAAAAAAGTACTACGTTATCAAACCATCTTTGATCGACCAATAATCGACATAAAACACGAAATCTGAAAAATGTAAATATTTAATTATATAATTAATATATATGCTATGTTTTTTAATAAATTTCTGTTTTTAAATATTTATATATAATTGTTATATATAATCATGTTAATCTTTTATATTCTATGTTGAATGATATTGAAATTTTAAAAATATTTAATAATAAATATATAATATAATAATAATAATAATATATAATAATAATAAATATATATAATATTTATTAAATAATTAAATAAAATATATTTGTTTTTCTTAAAATAAATCTATTTTTGTTATTGATAATTGATGACAAAAAATTTTTCATAAAACAGAAAGATCTTGATTTTTGAACTTGAAAGAGTTAAAAGCATTTTTAAAAATAATTAATTGATCAAATTGGAAGATTTATAATTTCCAAAAATTAAAATATGAATTTAATCAATACAATTACTATCATAAAAATTAAATATCACATTATTATTATTACAAATAATAATTAAATATTTAGTGACAGTATTTAAACCTTTTTAATTTCTATTAAAAAAAGAATATACTATTAATATACTATTCTGTAAATAAAGTATATTAAATATATTATTATTCTTAAATATATTATTATAATATATATAATTCTTTTTTTTATGTTTATATATTTAAAATGAATATTAAAAATTTTCACAATTTTTCTATTTAAATATTTTTTTCCTAAGTATAATTTACTTTAAATAAATAACTTTGATTATATAAATAAATTTGATTAATAATTTTAAAATCGTGACGTTATGATTTAATTATAAATTTTTAATTATAACGTTTTAATTATAAATTATGCTATATTTTCAAACTTATTATTATAAATATAATATTTATTTTCAAAGAAATAAAAAAAATCATATTTTCTTTACAAATAGAATCTTTATATAAATTTATAACATGAAGAAAAAGATTTTATAAATTATTATATAATATAATTATTATATAATTATTAAAAAAAACATTAATAATTATATTATAACATTACAAAAACAATTTTATAAATCTTCAATAGATACATATGATATATATATATATATACTTAACAATCAATTAATTATTGTATTGTTATTATATTATTAACATTTGTCATAAAATATAAACATTATACAATTATTTTATATTTATATTATTAATTTATAAATATTTATATTTATATTTATATTATTTATATTATATCATAAAAAAAATTTGATAATCTCATTCTTAATTATTTTTTTTTATATCTTCTAATAGCTAAAAAGGAACACTTAAAAAAAAAATTAAAATTAAATAGAAAACTAATTGACAAATTTCATGTTTCAATAACTATTATAAACTACAAATCTTATATGATAATCTGTTTTCTTGTAAAAATTAGAAAATCTGACTGATTAAATATTTCATATAATTTTTATATAATATAAATGATAATTTTCTATGATAAACTATTAGTATTATTATTATTAGATTATTAGTAACGATTAATATATAAAGTTACCTGTTATTTGGTGGAAAAATGTACAATGAATAATCATCGCGTTCTTTAAGGCATCCTTTAGGTTCAAAAAACATGAAAATCTTTTTAATTCTCTCAATACTGCTCGCACTACCATGACCATTCAAGGGAGGTGTCTGTTCATCTGTACGAGGATTGTGATCATCTTGATCGGGAAGTCGTTTAATTCTGGGCAGTGGACCAGTCTCCATTGATAAATTATTGATTGTACGTGCCGTTGAGCATTGCATAGGTACCTCATCTAGAGGTAAAGTCTTCCTTGTTGGTGATTGAACATTTTCATTTTCACGCAATGAGTTCCTTCGCGAAAGGTCACTAATCCATCGCATCTTCAAAATATATATGAAATCTAAATACTATAGATTTATCGTTAACATTATATATGAATAATATATTTAAAATATCGTATTTAAATTATCAATAATATTCTATTTATAAAAAGATATATCTCATCGATTTTAATAACTTTGAAATTAGAAGCATTTCTAACTTTTTCCTATTTATACATATAGAGAATGTTAATATATTTGTGAAACGATTGGAATTCTAAAAAGAAGAAATATAAAATATCAAAAGAAATACAAAAATTGACATAAAATCAATTGACACTTATTTATAAGCAATTTAAGTTCATGAGACTATAATATAACAATGATATAATGGAGATAGTTTTATTTAATAAATAAATCTTAATTTATATATATTCTTGCACTATATAAATATTTATATTTGCATATAAATATTTTTTAAGCTTCTAAAATTGAAAAAGAATCTTAAATATATTACAAATTCTATATAATAAAAATATTAATAGATAAGTGAATATAATTCATAATAAAATGTTAATATTAAGAGTATTTTTCTTAATTTGAAATAAGTTTTTAATTTAATATTTATTATCTAATATTTGTTATTTAGATTTTTTATTTGATTTTGCTATGAAAATATAAAGATATTTTATTCTTGTAGAATTTTATGTGTTCTATTTTCAAAATAGAATGAATTTCTATTTTCAAAATTTTCTTTATTTACGTCTAATTGAAAGAGTTGAGAATCATAGTGAAGTTTAATCAACAGAAAATGAAATTGTGTTATTATTTTAAATTTATTTTTTATCCAATATTATTTTATATAATTATTTTATATAATTTATTTTATATAATATAAAGCCAACATAATATTAAAAATAGAGAATAAAAATATCAATTTATGAATATAAATTTTTCAAACTAATCTATATGTTATTTACGCCACTATTTCATATTTTTTAATTTATTTTTTAATTTGATTATGAAATGAGATTTATATTTTTTATATACCAAGAATTTTATTTGTCATTTTTAATTTTCATTATTATTATTTAAAATAATAAAATATTTAATAAGTAAGTCATTTAAAAATAATATATATAATAAATAAATAATATATAATATATATTATAATATAATAAATTATAATATAAATATAATAAATTATAAATTATAAAATATTATAATATAATATTATAATAAATAAATTTCAAAATTTATTATTTAAATGAATTTATTTTCTATTTTATTTGAAATAATTATTTTTTTTATTTATTATTTTTATTTCAAACTAAAGTATAAGAAAAATTAAAATTTTTCATTATAAAATTTTTTCTATAAATAATTGCAAATAAAAATATGGTAACATTTCACAAAACACATTTGACATTAACACATTAATATTTCACATTTTGTAAATTTCTTCATAATTCATGGATCGAAAATTTATAAATTGAAATATAAATCACAAAGATTATATAATATGCAAAAGATAAACATTATTATAATAACAAAAAGAAAATTATTCTGGAAATATTTTTGTCACACTTTATAATTATCTTGCAATATGTAAATATTATATTTTCAATATTTTAAAAAATATTGAAATATTTTCAATATTTTAGGAAATATAGTCACATTTTAAAAATTATAAAAAAATTAATAAATAAAAAATTAATTCATTATTATTAAAAATTATTTATTATTAAAAATTATAAAAAAATTATAAAAAATTAATAAATTATGCTATCGAAATCAATAATAATTCTATTTTAAAATTCTGTATTATAAAATATAAAATTAATATTAATATATAAAATATGTAGATTAGAACCATTTTTTACTGATCACTTCAAGTAACCAGCTAAAATTCAATTAAAATTTTAGTAATATTTTCATTTATTTTAAAAAATATATAATAGGGATATAACTATGGTTTTAATGTTCTATTTTCCTATTGTAAAAAATATTTTCATTTTATAAAATATGAAAAAAAACATAAAAATTTGAGAATTGATTTCACATATACAAAAAAATTTTGTATCAAAAAATAAATTTATATTCGTATAAACAAATTATAAATAAATTAGATTTGTCAAAACGGATCAATTTCTTTTTTAAGATATAAATATATGAGAATTTTTATAATTTATATAATATTTTTATTTAAATATTGAAATTTTAATTTATTTAAACTACATAATAATTCGAAAAGAAAATTTATGTTTTCATTTATTTTTGAAATAGATATGATAAAATAATGGTTTTTTAACGAATAAAAGTTTAAAATAAGAAAATTAATTTTTCGCATTCGAAAGACACTGTGAAAGAGAATTTTAAAGTTTTGTTGAAAGTTTTGCAAGGAACTCATAATCTTGAAACTCTTAATACATAAGAACTGTAACAATATATATTTTTATTAAATAACATCTTCGATTCATATTTCTATTTTTGTTTTCATTATCAAAAGAAAAAAACTGATTTTTCTAAAAAATCGTTTCTAAATAGCATTTTTAATAGAAAACTAATGTCAAATGAAAATAAAAAAGTTTTTGTGAAATATTCTTTGTTAAATGATATGAAATCAAATGTTCAAAATTATGTTTAAAATTTAAAAAAAAAATGTTTAAAGATAAATGTTTAAAAGTTTAAAATTACTATGTTCACTAAAATACATTATAAATAAGTTTGTAAAAATTTCAACAAACTTTTAGAAATTTTTATTTTTATTTATTATAATTTAAAAAATTCTAATTATTTAATATTAAAAATGAAATATAGATTTCAAAAAATTGCATGTCTCTAATCATAATTATATTCGTATTATAATAAAAAATAAATTAAAAAATTAATTTATTTCTAAAGATAGATTTGTTATAATTAAAAAATATCTATTTTAATTTATTTTTCATTATAATATGAATGTGTAAATATTTTAATAAAATAATTATTTTTTAAAATAAATAATTATTTTAATAAAATAAAATATTCGTTTTAAAATAATATTTTACGAGTTAATATTAAAATATAATTAATCATTTAAATCGGCCTAAATATTTTAGAAATTATTGATGATAATAAAAACATATTTTAGATAAAATGTTAGATTATATGACGCAAAAAAAGATATGTAAAATTTTATTTTCTTAAATTGAATGAATTCTAGAATAAACTTATGTAGAATAAAATATAATTCTCTACAAAAATATTAAGCTATTTATAGTGAAAAATTATATAATATATAAAGGTATATAAAATAGCATATAAAATTTTATAAAATTTTATTATATGAAAAATAATAAAAAATAAAGAAATGTTTATTATTTGAATGAATATAATGAGTTCTTTGATTTTAAAGTATCTTTTAAACTGATGTTTTTTGCTATTATAAATGATTTTGTATAGATAATAACGTCACTTGTATAGAGTTGCGTCACTTATTATTATATTACTGTATAGAAAATAAGTAATTTTATTTAAGAAAACAAAATTAACTTTCATCCTTTACGTATTCAATTAAAAAAATCTTGAGTCATATTATATATCCTTCGAAATTTCTTTTCAATTCTTATTTCGAAATATTCTTTAGTATCATCAATAATTTCGAAGATATTCGAATCGAATTTTTTTTAAATGAATTCCCTTCCTATATTTTTGAAACACTATTTCTTTAATTATTATTTAAAAAATATATATTTATAAAATTCTATATTACATAAAAAAATATTTATTCCTTATTCATTTATTTTGAAAAATCTATTTTTTCCAATTCAACATAAACAATACATATTTTTAAAAAATATGAAAATTTGTTTTTTTCTCCTACTCAATAGATAATTCATTACAATTTTTAAAAACACTTACCTGATTAGGCGTTGCTGTGTTACGTCTAATGGAGGAGCTACGACTTTCGATGGAATTATTAGGGCTGAGACTACGATTATTGCTTGTTAGGACGGTCGTTCGATTATTCGGTGTATCACTTTGCGTGTCGTTTCTTATCGAACCGTGTAAATAACCGCCGTTAAAACTGAAATATAATTTTCCGAAAGTTACATTAAAGGAGAAACTAGAGCATAAACATGTTCGTGTATTTGTCCTGAATGGACATTATTGTAACTGTCATTATTTAAAGAACGATATGTACACAGTAGAAATTTCCACTACTTATTATATTTATATATATACTTATATATATTTACTTTCCACTGGATATTTAACTTTGAGAATGTTCTTGTACATAATTAAAGAAATAAATGAAGGAAAAAAGGAATTAATATTTAATTAATAGATATCATGTTCGATTCTGATAAATAAATATACTTTTGCTGTTTAACTATGATTAAAATTTGAAAGCAGAATGAAACAAAGAAATGCATTTTTAGCATTTTAATGCATCAATATTTCTTTTATACTTCAAAAGAAGAAGTATTAATAGTATAATTTGAAAAAACAATGTATATTTTTAATGATATATAAGAAGATATTGACTTTTTTTTTGCATAACATCGCATATATTATTTTAAAAATGAATAATTTGAATTAATATATTATAATTTTAAAATCGATTAAAGATATTAATGTTATAATAAATTTACAAAATATTTATATATCTATCTTTATAAGGCCAAAAATTACAGAGAAATAAAAATATTATAAATATTTAGTATATTTTTTAGTATAAATTTTTAGTATATTTATTTTTTTTAATAATTTGTCAATGATTATTAAAGTCTTTATAATTTCATAATCATAATAAAAAATATTGCAATTTCGAATAAAAAGCAAAAGTTATAGTTCTACATATATTGTACATCTTTTATTTTATTGATTTTTAACAGAAAATTTTGAAATACATATTAAATATTAAATTACATATTAAATATTATTGCAATAGCAAAAATATCTATAAAAAATTAATGAAAGTTAAAAAATAAAATTTTTAAAAATTTGATATTATTTGGTATTAAAAAGTATTTATTTGAATTATTTTGAATAATTAATTAAATTATTTTGAGGAAATGTATCGATACATATGCATTTAATTTCTAAATAATGACTTGATGGATTTCAAGATATTTTTCTCTGTTCATGCTCATATTCATAAACACTGTTAATGTTGTTGCATGTTATATCCATTATATTATTGGCTTGTTTTCAATGTGATTTATCAGAAAATTATGAACATTTATGCAAATTCACATTTTTATGAATGTAATTAGAGTCTTAAATAGAAATTCATTTTATTCAATTTTAATTTGAATATTTGATATATGTTTGCATAATATACGTGCAATATATATGCATCTTTTATCTACTGTGTTTAATTAAGATAAATTAATGTTAATATTTCATATATATTTTTTATTATATTAATTATTTAATTATTATATAAAAATTATTTAAAATATTTTTTCAAAATATATTTTTTTAATAATTAATATAATAAATAATAAATATTGATAAAAATTATATAATATAATTATATATTATATAATATAATTTATTGTATATTATTATTGTATATTATATAATGTAATTTGACAATTAAAGTGATTAAATAAATCATATTTCTATTTCTTAAAATATCATATTATTATTGAATTTAAATATCAGTTATTTAAGTTTTTATTATATATTTAAATTATTGTTCTCAAAGAATAAAAAAAAAAATAAAGAAATTTTAATAAAAAAATCAATTATAACATTGTTTTAAAAAATACGAAAATAGTTAAAGAAAAACATAATTAAATTGTTATATATATATACATTTTAATAAATTATTTTTTTAGAGCATTATTATATGAAAGAGTTTATTTATTAACAAAATTCACTTATTTTATTAATAAATTATATATATATATAATCAGTTATTTTATTTTATTAATAAATAAAAATAACAATATATATAAATTCACAAAAATAATTATAAAAAGAAAAAAATTATAAGTAACTATAATAATGTGTGTATATTCATATTATTTTTTTAATATGATAAATAATAAGTTTTTCTGATAAAAAAAATTGAGAATATTGAAAATATCAAACTATACTATGAATATCAAACTATAATATCAATTATACTTCAATCAGAATTATAAAGGAAATAAAAAAGTAAGTTCTTTTCTTTACATTCTCATTAAAAATTGAAATATCTTTTTTTAGAAATTATAGCAGATAGTGAAATTTTTTATATAAAACTACAACAAATTAAAAATCTAAAGTAAATTACTAAATAAATTAAGTTTTCTTCCTAACTTTTGTTCTAAAAATAAGATACATAAATTGAATCACTATATATATTCAAAAATTTATTAAATTTAATTTGACAAATTAAAATATAATAAAAATTAAAAATAAAAAATTATTAAATTTCTTTTTAATTATTGATTTATTAGCTTATATACAATTTTGTTAGTTGTATCCTATAAATATTTGTATAAAAGAAATTAAAATAATTCCATTATAAATTTCCATTATAAACTTCCTTGTAATTAAATGATTGATTAAAGATCAAACCTTCTTTTATTTTATAAAAATTTTGGAAATATAATTTTTTATTTCTATTATGCTCAAATATTTTAGTTTCTTTTTGTCATATTTAATTATTTAAAAATTAGTAGAAATTGACTGCATTTAAATATTTGATAAAAAATATTTCAACTTTGAAATATTTGAAACATTGAAATATATAAAATCGATTAAAATACTAATAAATTAAAATCTTTAAAATAGACATACGATTAAAAAAATTAATCATCGAAAAATTAATTTAATTGATTAATCATTAGATTAATCGTTGATTGATTTGATTAAAATTATAATTAAATTGAAATTATATTGATAATTAATTTTTAAAAAATTTAAAAATTATTTTTAAAATTTTTATAAAATTTTTGAAATTACTAATCAATAATAAATATAAATAAATTTTATTTCATTGCATCGTGTTCTAATATTATTTGACTAAATGCTTTATACAAATTTTATCGTCTTTCAATATTTTAATCGACTCTTGGCCGCGAGATCAAAAATATGGCGAAAAGAACAAAAGCCTCATATAGAATAGTAATTTTACTGAAAAAAGAATTTCAATAAATATTAGTTGTTATTCAATCCTCCAATTGATGATTAAAATTAAATTTTTAATTTAATCACAATGAACAATTAAAAATAGATATTTAGTAATTAATCATAATTAAATTTTTAATTGTTAATTGTAATTAATAATTAATATAATAATTAATCTTTTAAATTATTGCTTGATTCTATTTTGAGAAAAAAGAATTAGTTTTTTTAAATTTTATTTATATTTATTTTAGGAATATATAATTTTTTTCAATTGAAAAGAAAATTATTTAAAAATAATCAAAAAGAATTTATTGTAATACCAGATTAATAATAATTTGATATTATTTATAATGTATATAAAAATATATCTAATAAAAATAAATAAAATATATTAAATTGAAACATAATATGTGTAAAGACAGAAATTAGTGCATTATATATATATATTATCTAGTATATAAGATATTATCTTTTATTACTGTCATTAAAAAATTAAATTTAACAATTTAAATATAGATAATATAATATAATGTCAATATATATATTGTTTTTTTTTATTTTATGTTAAGTTAGAAATTAATATCTACGAATTTAAAAATTAAATTATAATGTCGAAGTAAAAATATGATAAAATAATTTTAGAAATTATGAAAACATGAAAATCAATATTTCATACGGAAATGAATGAAAGTACAAAATATCAAATATTTAATAAAAATAAATTTGTTTTGTTCTTTATCAATATATAATTTTTCAAAAATATATCAGAAATATATGAAATATCCATTATATTCAATCATTATAATCAAATACATAATCAAATTTTGTTATAATTGATAATTTGTATATGTTTTTAAGCGACTAATGAATAAAACATTGTCATCAACGAGTTAATCAATATTATGTTTCAATTAATGTTAAATTAAATAATCATATATATACATTAAATATGGTTGTATGATGCGCTCAAGTTTGATGTACATAATACAATCGAAATTCAATAATCCAAATATAATGTAATATATAATTTATATATATATATTATATATAAGAAAATTAATTTTAAAAAATTAATTATCTTTATAGATATAGATAAAATATTTCGAATTCAATTAATCATATGAATATGTGATGAAAAATCTCTCAAAACAAACATAATAACATGATTAGTGAGTATCATGAATAAAAACCATCAACTAAAAAGTTAAAAAGATTATTATTTTAATTCAGTATTAGTGTTTTCACTTATTGTGAACTGTTAAATTTCAACATTTATTTCTAAGAATAATAAATAATCATTTCCCAAATCTAATAAAGAAGTGGTTCTTTTCCACAATAATATGTATATTTTGTAACTATTAATTTCATTGAATAGAAACATTGTCTTATTCCTGGATTTTGGATATATGAAAAAAATATTCTTAAATTTAGCAATTTAAGAGCATTTAAAATTAAATATTATTTTAAGATTAATTTTGTACAATTTTATTAATATTGAAACAATTTAACTTTTATCCTAATACTTTGTTTTATATTTACATATATTTACATATATTTTTTATATTCTTTTAAAAAATGATGCTATTTATAAAAAAAATTAATTCTAGATTTTCATTTAATAAAAAATATAAATATAAAATTTAATATTATTAAGACAAAACATGCAATAGAAAAGTATAACAACATTTGTTATACATAAAAAGAATCTTGTCTATCAAAATTTCGACATATGTAACTTTATGTTTTATAAAGTCCTTCAAATAATTAACAATTAATTGTTGCTTTGTAATTGTTACAATTATGTATTTATTATATTATTTTCTTAGACTGTAGTTATATATGTTTAGTTTTGAATAAATACATAAAAGAAAAATTTTTTTTTTCTTCGTTTCTTTTTTATATCGCGAAACAAAATTAATAATAATAACAATAGTAAGATCAAGAATAATACGAAATTGAATACGAAATGAAAAGAATCTGAAAAATATGAATTATTCAAATGTGAATTATATAAATATTAATTTTTTTATTTTGAATAAAATTATTAATAAAATTAATTATTTATTTTTTTATTGTATCAATATGACGAACACGTTAAGTTATGAAAATAAGAAATATTTAAAACAATTTAATATAACAAAATATTTTAAAATATTCAATTATATAAAAATCAATAAATTATTCTGTTTGAGAGCTACAAAGTCTCCAAGATGATATTAATAGAAATCATATATAATAAATACATTATCTAATTAAAATCACTTTATAAATCATTTATTTAGTATTTTTTTATTTCTTTATTTATGAATATTATATTATATTATTTATTCAAACTTACGTTGAATTAGAACCTAATATAGTACTTCGACCGTTATTTAGAACAGTGGCTCTACGAGGAGATTCATCTTCCGTTTGTAACCAACGTTTCTTCCTCAAAGATGGCCGTGATAATTTCCACGAATAACCCCTTTGTATCCTTGGTGAACTGTAGCAAAAAATGGTTATACAATTTCAAGAATGAAAGCGACAAGTTTTCATTCAATTTTACATTTAATGTGATTTATTCTAATTTTCTATGTACAAAGTTGAGTTTATATATAAAATATATACATGTACATACCTTGAATTAGATGATTCTCTCATTGTTGGATTAACAACAGCCGTGACAAGGCTTATTCGTCGAGGAAATTGTCCGGCAATGAGATTTTTAGTCGGTATTTTGTTTGAAACGTCTGGTAGCTTTAGCAGGCCAGAAGAAATACTACACTGACTCTAAAAAATAAAATTTCGTAGACAATGGAATAAAATTTGTATATTTTCAAAAACAAAAGAAATAATATAAAAAGTAAAAAATAAATAAAAATAAAGAATATGAATAAATTACGAATATTTATTTAATATTAAAAATATATAAATGTCTTCTTTTTAAAAAATTCTCTTTTTAAGAAATTATCTATGTAATTTAAGTATTTTAATGTTTATATAATTTAATTAAAATTGCAAATAATATCGATATTGTTATAGAGAAAGATATAGAGATATCGATATAGAGAATAGAATTTAGGCATCGAAAAACATTATTTATATTATATATTATTTATATTATTATATTATATAATATTTTTAAAGTAATATTTTTAAAATAAATATGTATAAAAATAAACATGTATAAAATATTAAATCGTATAATACTTTATTTATTTTTTATGCAAAGATACTTTTAAGATAATAATATTTTTTTGAAAATAAAAAGTTTTTTTATAATAAATATAGTGCGCTATAATAAATATAAAAGAATCTAAATTATTATATCAAAAAGATAAAGTAAATTTTTAATTTAAAAATTGAAATATGTTCAATTTTTTATAAATAATTTTTTTATTTAATATCAAACAAAAGATACAAAAGAAATAACTTTATGGATTTATCTCTCGAAATAATTTTTTTGCATCAAAAATATTGATTTCGACAAGTATCATTTATAATATATTTATAATAAATTCTGATTTATTGTAAAATTTAAAAAATAAATATAATAAAATTACTTTATGTCACTCTATACAAAGAATATTAGAAGTAAACCGAATAATTTCATCAGAATATTCGATATTATTATTATAAATTATATAAGTTACATAATTATAAGTTAATTAATATTTAGAACTATTTTAAATAATTTTCATAAATTTTTACATATTGTTTAAAACAAGTTAAAATTATTTTTGAAAAGATAAAAATGACTATTTATACATATAATATAAAATATTTGATCAAAAGTATAAGCATTTACAATAAATTTAGTCTTCTTTCACAGTAATTGTTGAATCGCAATTTGCGAATAACATCAATCATACATATATACACATAATAAAAAATATAAGTTAACCAATTCGATAAAAAATTCTTGATATTTTAAATTGTTATAACTTTCTAAGAAAAAAAATTATACAACAAATGAATTAATTTTAAAACATGAAATCTCTTGAATTCGTTTTTTTTTTAAAGATGTTTGTAAATCATATAGCAAATAAAAAAGTGAAAATACTTTTTTTCTGAAAAATTTGAAAAATTCAATCTGCTGTAGAAACACTGAAAAATTATTTTCGTAATTGAATCCACGATAGACTACTGTAGAGAGAAGATTGAAATCTTCTCTTTACGGTAAACTAAAATTTGCTATAAGATTTTATTAAAAGTTATTAAATTTTGAATATTACAACTATAATTTAAGAAATATTAAATTTTTCTTATTTTCTCGATTAAATATATAATATATTCAAATGTATATTTAATAATTCAACAAAAAAAATTGTACAAATTTGGGAATGTAAACAAAAGATTTCATTTTAAATTCTATTGTAAATTCAATTACGAAAAACATTTACCAGTGTTTAGAATTTATTGAATTTTTCATATTTTTGAGAAGAAAAATATCTTTATGTTATCTATTTATCTATTTGTTATGTAATATAAAAATATCTATAAAAAAACGAACTCAGAACTATGAAAGTAAAAATTTCATGCTTTAAAATTAGTTCGTTTGATTGTTGTGAAATTTTTTTTTTTACGAAGTTATAGTAATTTGAATATCGATTGGTTGATTTATGTTCTTTACTATATATGTCATTTATAAAAGTAGTTCAAACGATAATTCTCGTGAAAGTTAGAATTTTATGTATTTTCGGTTGATCTGGTGATTAATGACTTTTTTCGAATCGACTTAATAAAACATAAAAACAAATAATACTATTCGCATAACAATTACACGAATCGTTCATTCGATTATAAATTAAACAAGTTTATGAGTAAATAAATAATATAAAATTATATTCATACTATGAAATCTTCATATCCTAAAAAACAAATAAATATTAAATATAGAATTAATTTTTTTAATAGAATTAACAAAAAACAAAATTAATAATAAAAAAAAGAAATAATCGATTTTAGATCTCGATTTTAGAGGCGCAAATATCTAAATGAAATTTTAAACAGAAATTTAATTTTTATCGAAAAGTAATAATGATAGAAAATAAATCATACAGAAGAAAAAATTTTTGGAGGTAAGGAATATTGAATTTTTGGATAAATATCGAAGCACTTTTTTGTTCAAAAAAAAAAAAAAATATGACAAATATAAAGGTTTTATTGTACTATGAAATTAGATATTGTATCAGATGAATATCTTATAGTCGAACACGTATACTGAATATAAATGGAGATTCATTTATTCATTTCACATTAATTGCTATGTAAAAGAATGATCAAATACGTGAATCGCATACGTAAATTCTGCATGAAAGAAAACTTAACGATCACTCTTTAAAATTTATAAATTTTTAGATTTTTTCTTAAGTGTCTATTGCTTCTTTCTATATCAACCGATTTCGATGAAATTTTATATATATAACTGATAAAATATATAATTGTAATTTTTAAAAAAAATTTTTTATTATATTATTTAATAAATTAATTCTTCTAAGATTTAAAAAATAATCAAGTTAGTTATCAATTTAACTTTTAAAGAAATTATTTTATTTCAAACAATGATCGAATATATTAGAGATTAACAGCAATATATTATTAATCATTTGCTTTTTTTATGTTAATGATATTATTTCTTATAATTATAATAATTTATAAAGTTTTATTATTATATGATTTTATTATTTTTTTCCTTAACTCAATAGTGTTATTTTGAAATTTATTTCTGTATTTATATAATTTTATACCATTTTATACTAAATTATGCAATCTCAAGTAAATTTCAAACAAAATTCATTAAATAAATTTTTTCAAGTATATAAAGAAAATAAGAATAATCAGAAGTTTTTGTAAATGAATGTTCATTGTTACGAAGTATATAAAATATTTATAAATAAAATAATATTAAAATTTTAAATTTAATATATTCGATTCTGAAAGAATCTATATATAATCTATATATAATCTATAATCAAAAAGAGATGTAATGTAAGAGATGTTTGTAATTTTAAAACAAATTATTCTATTTTAAAAAGTGATCAAATATTTTTTATCAATAATTATATTATGCTTTCAATAAAATATCAGTAGTCATAAAAAAATAGATACGAATTAAATACTAAAATTATTTCAAAAATATGTACGTACTCCTGAACGATCTATAGATTCGATTGACAGTGCCGCAGTAGGATAAACAACTCGACCGACGTCGAGGGTGGTGTTCGGTGAATCTTGAGGAGTGGCCGCTGTATGAGTAATTATCGGTGGTTGACCGGTAGAACCCTTCATTTTATTTACTTTTTGAATATTACACTTAGGCTCGTCTATTTGATGCTTCCATACAGTATTCTGCTTTTCCTTGCTGTTGTTGTCTTTGTATTTGCGTAACTCTTCCGCACTCTGCCAGGAATTTTTTCGATCCTAAATTTAAATATTTGCTTGCTTGAGGTAAATTGCAAGTTTTCTCATATTTATGTATAAATTTTATTTATTCCACGAGATAATGGAATAAGACTTAGAAATTTAAGAATATTACATATTCTTATGTTGTTATGCTTAAATAGATAAAAAATTATATTTCTTGTTAAATTAATTTATTAATTAATTTTTGAAATTGAAAATAATTTTTTATTAAAGGTTTGTTATTTATATATTTATTTATAATTTATAATCTATTATAATCTGTTTAATGAATTATCTATTTCTTTTATGTTTTATACACATATTATTAGATTTTTTCGTATAATTTATACACATTCTAATACTTAATTAGAATATTTTAAGTACTTACATGACACTTTAAATTTTATATAGATAATTTTTATAGTTTCATGTATTTTATTTTATATATTTAATATTATATATATATATAATATTAATTTTTATATGTATTTTATTTTATATTATATATTTTTATATATTAAATATATCTATAATATATAATAGATTATATTGAAATAAATAAATTTTTATCATAAAATTTTAAAAAACTAATTTTTCCAGTTATTTTTCACAATAGTATATATCTTTAATAATATAATAATATAATATAATTAATATATTTAATATAATATATTTAATATATTTAATATAATAATATAATATAATAATATATAAAAATATATTAAAAATATAATAAACTTCATTAATTTTGATATTTTCTTTCTTCTTTTCATTTCTTTTTTATATTAGAATATTAGAATGTAAACTTTTAAGATATATATATCTTAGGTATATTTGTTAAAATAAAATAAAACGAAAACTTCATTTTATAAACATTTAGCATATTATTAATATAATATTAATCATATAATATTAATATAGATAAATAATAATAAATTTTTTAGATATATCAATATATAATATTAGGTTATTTTATATATTTGATTTCTATTTGATTTATAAGATATATCTTTATATATGTATTTTTTAAAAAGATATATCTTTTTAAGATTTTAACAAAAGTTTTAATTTTTTCTAAATGAATTATTAACAAATTATGTTATACTAAAAATATTAAAAGATACTAAATATATAAAAGTAGAACTTCTATAAAATAACAAAAAAATAATAATAATAATAATTCATTGCTATTATGCAGTATAATTTCTTCTAAAACGAGTAAATTATTTACTTTATCCGGAAAAGAAAATTCTAACGAAATTCATTGTGCTCTATTTATAGCATATATCCATCATCTTTCTACTAATTATGAATGACGATATCTAACTTAATAAGCAATTATTAGGTTGTTGTATATGAAATGTCTCTATGGAATTTAAAGCTGTCAAATTGATACTAATATTATCCATTAAATTTTGAGTTATTATCAATTGAAATACTCAAAGAAATCAAAGTAATATAAATATAAATAAAACGAAACTTTAATATGAGAAAACTTAAGTAAACTTAAGTAAAATGATAATATTATAATAAAAAATAAAAAAAATTTATGTATAATAATATAATATAATTAATATATTTAATAATATAATAATATAATATAATAATATATAAAAATATATTAAAAATATAATAAACTCCATTAATTTTGATATTTTCTTTCTTCTATTCATTTCTTTTTTATATTAGAATGTAAGCTTTTAATATATATATAGACATCAGACATCAAAACATTATCATTATAACGACTTACTATACTATTTTATTCATTCTTAAAATTGAATTTTTATATATAATAAATAGATTAAAAGATAAATTATTATTTGATCTTTTCTTTATTTCATAAATATTGAATTTAAAAAACTGCAATTAAAAATGCAAAAAAGAAATGAAAAATAATTTTTATAAAGAATAAATAGGGAATTATGTTTTTAAAAATTATTAATGTTTAAGATTATTATAGTTGTAATAATAATTTTGAAACTAATATTGTGTAAGAATGATATATAAATTTATTAATATTAATTAAATGTAAAAGATTCTAATATTTAAATCTTATCTACATTTCTTCAAAAGTTTAAAAGTTTAATATTTGTACAATACCATCAATATATAATAGAATCTTCTAAATATATATTTATTTTTATTTATATTTTTTATTATTTTTTTTATATTTATTTACTTATTATTTTTGTATTCATTTTTTTCTTTCTTTTCTTTTAGAAAAAATATATTCTATTTCTTTCTCAATTTTTTAATGAATTTTTCAATTATATTAATTATACTAAAGAAATAATTGTAATAAATATACAATAAATATTACCAAGATTTAAAAATATTAGTAAGATAAAAAAAATTAAATTTATAGAATATCATAAATAAAATATATGAGCTTAAATTCGAAAAAAAAGTATAATAAAAGAACATTTAAAGAAAATTAAAATCATTTAACATTTATTCGTATCAAGGTTTTATATCAGAATTTATATCAAAAAATAAATCGAGACATAAATAATAATATTTTAAGAAATATTGAAATATTATTGAAACTGAAACTATTTCACGATAAACAAGAAGATAAATGACATTTCGAATGAAAATAAGTTATTATTCATCACTTGATTCAAATAAGAAAAATAAGAAATAAATGAAAAAATGGATTTTTTTTCTATATATTTTCATATGAAGATATACAGAAATTTAAATAAATAATGATAGCTATCAAAGTTGTTTCAGAATCATTTTCAAAAATATCATTTGTAATAAAAAATGAATCTCGGATAATAATTTTCAAAATGATAGTTCTCTTCTAATGAATCATATGTGTCTTGATTTTTTTATTTTCGTATTTTTTATTTTTTATTTTATTTTGTTTCAGATATTCAAGATTATTTTAAATTATGGTTATGATTATGATAATTATTTATAGTATTTTATTGTACCTAGTATAAATAAGTAACAGATTCTTAAAGAATTAAGTCAAAAAAAAAAAAAGAATAAAATTTTTTGATGTTCCATTTTTAATATTCCACTTTTTCATTTAATGTTTTGAATAAATAAAAAAAAATTTACAAGTAAAATGGAGTTATAGTTTCTAATTTAGATATAAATTATCGAAAGATAATTTAATTTAATAAAAGATAATAGAAGATAATTTTTTTATATATGAAAAAAATATAAACAAAAAATATATAATAAATTTTTTTATTTAAAAATTAGTTTTCAAGAAAATTAAATTTAAAAATTTATCAATTGATGTGAATACAATATAATTCTTTAGCTATAAATATTCAATTACGATTTTCTTAAAAATAAGGACTAAACAATGAAATTCTAAAAAATTATATTTTTTTATTATTATTATATATAGTAATCGATAATTTATTTATATCTAATCGAAAATTATTCTTACATTTTGCCAATTTCTTACATTTCTTATACAATTTCTTATATTTAAAAAATTTTCAAATCTAATTTATTTAATTTAAACGAAGTTTTAAATGAAAAAATTTTATTCTTTTCGAATTATTTCTTCATAAAGAATTATGAATAATTGTATAACAAATAACGAATAATGGAATTCTATAAGATATTGATAACTCGAAAAAAAAATTGTTTTGTCTGTTGTTAGACATTAATATCAACATTTTTATTTTAAAATGAATAATAAATAATAAATTTAATTTATAATTTAATTTAAATTTAGTAATCTATATCTAATTCACATTATTCTATTTTTATTAAATAACTGAATATATCTTATATTTCAGTAATATATTTTACGAAGAAATTTTATTTTTATAATTTTATAATTTTATTATTTTTATTCTAATAGAAGAAAAGGAATAAAATATTATATAAAGAAAAAAATAATTTTAAACAAATTATAGAACGAATAATAATTATATAATAAATTAATATTTATAAATATATATAAAATAAATTGAATTATACAAAGAATAAATAAATAATAATTTGATTTATCTTTTCTTAGATGTTTTTTACTATTAGATTTTAAACAAGCATATATTTCATATATTTTAATTTGATTAATGGTATCGCTGTCCACTGATCGATAAATAAACCTCTTTTGATAGATTGCTTTATTCTCTTCTTTAAACAAATTGCTTCTTGCATAAAATGTTTAGCAAGTATAGATATAACTTGAAGTGATCGATAAAGATTCATTCATTTTAAAAAGATTCAAGAAACTCGTGATAAATTTCTTTACAAACTGTACTTCATATTTGTATATTCAGTTTTTTTTAATTTATGTATCAATTTTTGTTGTATGATTTTCCAAATACATATATATACATGATAAAATGATTGATATAAAATTTCAATATGTTTTCTCTATATTAATATTAAAAAAGATATATTTTTAAATTAATTTCATTAAACATTTATCTTATATGTGAAATAATGTAATATAATATAATACATATTCTATTTAAAAAATTTATTCATTTCTTTTTTTTTTTTTTGAAATGAAAAAAATATTTATGCAAAATTTGGATATATAAAAATTTAAAAAACGCACATATGTAAAAAGATTTAAAATATTCAAAATATAATAAAAATTATTGTGTTTAAAAAAATATAACAAATTTCTATTTAAGTTCCATTTCTTTAATCATGTAAAAAATTATTCATAACAATCCATTAATAATCTATAATAAATGATAAAAATTATATATAACGCATATATAGTGCGTTATATGAAATAAGATATGTAAATAAGTTATATATGCATTTAAAATGTTTAGAGGTAAATAAAAATATTGAAATCACATAATATTGAATAATGAATAACTTAAATATAATTTTATATATTATTATGTATTAGTATTATCTCAAAAATGCAATTTTATTGTACTTTTCTTTAAATAAAATTTTATAATTTTTATTATTTGATCTAGTTTTTTAATTTCTATAAAAAGATATCAGAATACTCCTTTACTAAATCATTCAAAAATTATTATTGAAAATTTTCCAAATTTTTTATTCTCATTATACTATACACTATAATAATAATATAATATACATATTATAATATTAAATTAATTAAAAAATTTTTTATTTATATTATTGATAATTAATTAATTTCCTTACCTGGGTGTAAGTATCACTATCAGTAATCGAATGAGATCTCGAAATTCTCGAAGAACCATCGTCACTGTCTATTCCTGTTTCTTTCGCAGCAAGCCTAGCCATTTCTCTTTGTTCTCGTTCTCTTCTTTCATTTCTCTGCAAAAATAAATCAATATTATGTAACTTGTTGCATCTGATTAAACTAATTATGTATAAAATCTTGTTTATATTAAATATCAATCTATTATTATTAATTTTTTGACTGTACTATTGTATTAACTATTGTATAAAATTACAAAATTGCATATTGAATTAATTAAATATTATTTTTTTTGTAAATATAAAATGTAAAATATTGAAAAAAAATATTTAATTATATGTATATTTTATTATTGATTATTAGTCAATAATCAAAGATCAAAACGTAATAGAATTTATACGATTTTACTGGAAGTTATTATATTTATATGAAATTTCAATATAAATTACGGTTTATTAAAAATCAAAAGAAATTTTAACTTTACATTTCAAATTAAAATAGATAATAATTAAAATTTAATTAATTATTTAAAAATAAAATTAATTATTTGATTTTTGAAAAGAAAAATAAAAAAGACATTTTTATGAAAATTACATTTTATACAAATTAAATTTTATATTAATTAATTTATGAAATTATATTTTATGTACAAATACTAATACAAATAAAATAAATAATAATACTTTTATATACAAAATATATAAAAGTATTATTGTTTTTGCAATTAATTTAATATTTTTGCATAACTATTTTTATTCAATAATATTCAATAAATTAGAAAAATATAATAATAGTTTCAATAAAAAATTATACTAGAAATAATAAATTAATTAATCAATAATTAATATATAAATTAAAATCTGAAAGATAAAAATTTTTTCTTTCAAATGGAGTGAATTTTTTTCTATTTCATTTTATTTCAATATAAAAGATTTCATATAACAGAATTTATGATACAATAGAACCTTCAAAGACATACTACACTTATTCGAACGTTCTATCACCAAGGAAGATTTTATATAACGAAATTTAAAATACAGTAGAATCTCCAATATCTGAACACTTATTATTCGATCGAAGATTTTATGGTATAGTATAAAATATAATAAAAAAGATGTATTCAAAGATGTAATATTCGAACATTTTGATATTCTAATATTAAATTAACAAATAATTTTGTTACTCAAATAATATGTTATCTAAAGTTTTTTTCCATTATTTAAATTTTAAATTTTGTTATTCAAATGTTCAATTATTCTAGATTTTTTAAATAATAATTTATTAATAATATTGGTATTAAATTAGTTAGATATAGTTTTTAATAATATGAAATTTAAAGTTCTATAGAATTATTTAAAATAAATTTATTTAATTAAAATAAAAATTTTTATGATTAATACATATAATTTTTCTGCTAACATTAAAACTGTTTAATTTAATTATTTTAAAAATATGATATTTCTTATAAATTTTTGTAGAAATATTAAGCATCATTTTTATTAATTGCTTAATTTTTTTGAGTTAAAAATTTTAAAAATTAATAAACTTTTTGCAGTATATCGAAATTGTTGATAAGAATGAAAATTTTTATTCATTTATAATAATTACATAATTCTTATAATTTATTATTTATATAAAAAAATATATAATAGATTATTTATATAAAAAACATAAAAGAAAAATAACAATTTAAAAATATTACGAAATATAATGTTCATTTTAAATTTAATAACGATTTTTAATTACTGATTTGATTTGTTTATAAAATGTATTTTTCAATATTATTTACAAATATTAATAAATATTCAATACTTTTATATGTGATAAAATTATAATAAAAATTTCATTGAAAAACATTGATATATAAAGAGTTTTGAAAAAAAATTCAATTGAAATTTGAAAAAATTATATTTTGAATAATTTCTGTTTTTTTACTGTTTATATCTTTTAATAATTAAATCATAATTAATATATATATATATATATACATATATATTTTCATTATTATATCGATAATAATGAACATTAATAAAAAATAAAGGTATACATAAATATATATATGAGAGCTATAAAGTTATATAGTAATAGAATTATAAATACAAAAATATAAAAGTATACAAAGTTTTAAACGTTTCATCATTACTTTCATTAATTTCATAAATTAAGAATGACACAGATTACAGATTATTTGTTTTATAAAAACTAATCATATTTTTAAAACTTTAAAATTTAAGATCAATTATATTGGATTATCATATTTGAAAGTTGTGAGAAAATCATTGCTGTAAATAAAAAATACACGAATGCTTGAAATTAATACATATACACAATGTTCTAGTTATAAAATAAATTGAATATTTATATTCCCAATTGTTTTTTCAAATATAATATGTGAATAATTATTTTTAAAATTCAATAACAAAAGAAAGTTTTAAAGGACAATAAATCATCTATTTTTGAAAAAATAACTTCTATATATATATTATTATATATATAATATTTATTAATATTTATTTATGTCCTTTAAAACTTTCTTTTGTTGAATTTTCAAAAATTGTTATTTACATTCTAAAAAAATCTTGAATATTAATATTTTAATTTATTTAAAAAATACGTAAATATATATATGTGTGTATGTGTGTGTGTGTGTATGTAATATATATATACATATAAATAATATTTTATATGTATATATATAAGAAGGATACAGAAATCAGCAATTAAAGAATTCATTCAATTCATTGAACTTCAGTTAGAAAAAACATTTACTTCAATAAGCTGATTTATCATTGATTGAAAGTTTAAATAATAAAAAAATTATGAAATATCTTTTCGAATAACAAATAATTTAAGAATAAAACCCTCTATAGAAGAAAATACATCTTACATATTTCAGTAACCTTGATATATTTTAGAATCAAGGCCTCCAAGTGCAAAACCATATCCTAAGGGAATTTCCGGCGTTCAGTACGTCATTCGATTCTTGGAACTATTTGTAAAATGTTGTACTTGTAAAATGTTAAAATATCTTCTCTTAAGATTAATATCTCTTTGTTTCAAAATATATTAAAATCATTAAAATTAGAAAAAATTCATTTTCAATTGAAATAATTCAAATCATTTATATCAATCATGTATATATGATTTAATAACTAGTAATTATTATTGATCTTGAATTTTTTGGTTTCAGATAAGAATAATTTAACAATTGAAAGTTATTTTTTATTTTTATATTTATTCATTATACATTAAAGAATAATAAGAGAATATACTAATATAATTAAAAATATAATATATATATATATATATAATAATATAAATATAATAAAATATAAGAAATATTAATATAAAGAATATAAAGAATATAAATATAAGAAAATATAGAATATGCCAAATCTTCTCTTTGAAAAACAAAAAAAAATAAAAAAAGTAGTAAATGATTTTAATTTAATTCATTGTCAGACGAAGCAAAAACTCAATTTAAATTCTAAAGTATTATACATACCAAATATGATACCAAATATATGAATACCAAAAATGAGAAAACAGCTTAACTAAAGATTTCTGAATAAGCAACTTTTTTCTTTTGGAAAAATTTCGATTTTTTAGCTTTATTAACGAGTTATTAACAAAAAAACATTGACATATGTCTTCATAGAGCACATAGAATTGTCAAATCTTGATGGTAACATTGAATATGATTTATTTGGACAAACTCAAATAAATAAGTTCAAATAAAAAGAAAAAAATTAAGTCCAATATATATCAAAACAAATGCTTTAAATATTTATTATATTATCGAATTATACTTCACAATTAATGAATATTATATTTTTATATTTAAAACATAAAAATATTTCTGATAATTAAATTATTATTAATAAAAATTCCATATCGGCATTAATAGAAAAATTAAATAAAATATAATTATGTGATAAGCAAATAATTTTTTCGATAATGAATTAATTTTCGATAATAATATTGTGTTATTCACATTATTAATTTTATTTTATATTATAAAATAGATATTATTTTATTATTACATTCTTAATTTATATTATCAAAATTTTACTATTTTATTTTATTATAATTGCTATTAATAATAAATGTTATAAATAATTTTTATTATTTGTATTATTTTATCATTATTTAAATTTCTTAATTAATTATTAAATCTAATCTAAATTTTACTTTTATTGAGTATATATATAATATATAAATATATACGATATATTCTAATATTAATATTAGCGCTTTATTTATAAAAATTTTGATACTTATTCTCTCGCAGAAATAAGAGAAATAAATGTTAAAATATATTACATAACATACATTTTTAATACATAATTATATTGAAAATCAGAATTCATTAATTAATTAATTATATATATAATAAAAACTATTCAATATTTTGACAATAATATCATTAAAATTATTATCATTAAATTCGATGACATATATTTCTTTCTAGATTAATAATAAAATTACATGATTTTTTTTTAACTTCCAGATTCAATATATAAAAGAGTTTTTAAATTAATTTTCTTCGAGGACTTCGAAATTTTATTTTTTTATATTTTTTAAATATCTTTGTTATAATGTTTTTTTTCTTAGCCATATTAATTATATATTAAATTTATTGATATTTTAATTTTATATATTTTGAATATGCAATATTTATAATAAATGTATATATATATAATATATATAAATGTATATGTATATAATGTTATAGCAAATTAAAAATATTTCTGAAATGATAATTTTTTTCAATTTATTTCTAAACTAAATTTTAATTTAAAATTATTTTAATAATAAACATTATTTGATAAAAATCAAAATTATAAATAGTAAATAACTGAAAAAAAATTTATATAAACATAATAAAAATGATGATTTTTAAATAATTTACAGTATTTCAACAATTTGTCGATTATATTTATTTTCAATATCTTATATATCATTATAGAAAGTAATTTTTAAAATATCAAATCAAATTTTCATTATTAAAAGTCATAAAAAACCTCATTCTATCGTAATTATCTATTGAATTATTAAATTCAAAAAGATACACAAAATATATTTACTATTAATTATTTAATGAATTAATATTAAATCAATAATTATTCATTTCCTCTAAAAATAATTTATATTATCTAACACAGAATAAAATAAAAATATTTAAAATTAGCAACTATCTATAAAATGCATGAATGAAATAATTATACCTCCGAAGAGAATCCTTCGACAAGAATGGCGACCAGCAGATTGAATAGGACGTAATTTCCAAAGGTCATCAATGCGACAAAATAAAGAGCTGCCCAGTGAGACGTCTTCTGCATTCCATTGAACAACACGACGTTCCAATCTTCCTGCGTCAAGATCTATATGAAACGGAAAAGGAAAAATTTTTCATGTAAAACAAAAATATAAATATTATTCGTTACAATTTGAACAATAGCCAAAAAATATTCTAAATTCACGACAAATAAAATGTAAAACTAGAAATATCTCTATCAAATTTGCTAATTGTTAATCGATCGTTCGTCTCGTTTATTTGGAAGAAATTAAATTAGCTTTAAATTACTTGATCCGCTAGTTCTACATATTGGAAGTTGAGAAAATAGAAAAAAAAGGAAAAGAGATAAAAAAGAAGTATAGTATATAATAATACCGATTAATTATTTAATCTCGATATTCTCATTTCTATGGATTATAAATTATATTTGCATTCATTTAATCGCGAATTTCTCTCTGTTTTCAACGCGTTATAAAGATTTTATTTTAGAAATGGTTTATTCGGCTGTGCTAGATTTATTTAGATGTTTCTCAACCGCGATATCCATATATATATAGTATAATCATATATAGGCAACAAGCATAACAATATGATGTAGTTATTCATTTAAAAAAAGAACAAGAACAGTAACACTACTGGCGACAGCGTAAATCCATGTAATCGATTAATTTCTATGTCGGCCGACAATGAACCGTGTTAATTGTCACGACAAACAAATCGTTATTTTATTTCCATTTATCCTCTAATCGATCTCCAATCACGAAAATTAGTACAAGGTTCAGATCGAAAAAATGAAGAGAAATAGAAAAAGGAAAAAAAAGAGGAAAAAAATTAATAAAAAAAGAGAAAAAAATGTGATGAAAAGAGAGAAACTCGTCGATACATTGCTAATATGGTACAACGCTTTTATTGATTTTCGAAGTATGGATCGCGTACAATGGCTGGATCAGAAGTGACATACAAATAAATTCAAACTTATGTAATTTTTGTTATTTAATTAATCGATTGGGACAAAAATGACCCAGCCGTTAAATTGCTAAAATCAAATCGTGTATAAAGAAAGAATGAGAGAGAAAAAGAGAAAGAGAGATAGAGGGAGGAAGAAAAGAAAGAAAGAGAGAGAAAGAAAGAGAGAAAGAAAAAGAGGGAGGGAAAAAAGAAAAAAGAGAGAGAAAATGAGAAAGATGAAGAAACAGAACAAAAAGAAAAAATTTTAAATACATCAATATATGCATATATTTCAATAGTATGATATCAAAAAATGAATGGAACGCAATGGAGCGAAAAAGCGAAAAAAAATTATACACAATATTATGTAACATGTACGTATATAGATATGGACAAATATAGATTGTAGATACAGAGTTACAGATAGATGCAGATAATAGATATAGATATAGATAGACATCGATATAGACATATAGATATAGATAATAGGCAAACCAATAGACAAAGATAAACATAGATATAGAAAGATTATAGATATAGATATAGATATAGATATAGATATAGATATAGATAGATATAGATGGATATACAGTTACCCACGAAATTTTCCTTACATTTTATAAAAACGCAATTTTTGTTCAAATAAATTTCATTTTAAAGTTTATTTATCTTATCAAGAAAATTAAGAGCTAGATTATTACTATTATTATGAATTTACTAAAAAAAAGATTGATACATATTGATATTTATTAATAATAAATATTAAATAATTAATATTAAATGAGATATTATGTATTTTTAAATATATAACAAAATTTGTATATGCATATGTGATCACTATCTCAATATAAACCATTTAAAAAGCAAATTGATTCTATTTTAATATTTTGGTGATAAAATTTTAATTTTGATAACAAAATATATATCCAAATAATAAGTCTCTGAAATTGATCAATTTAATATATGTAATTTAATATAATTTTAGATTTCATATTTGATCATATAATCATACTTGAATTTATCATTCAAAAATTAAATATCTAACATCAATCTTACATCAAATATCTTACATCAAATAATTCTTTTATAAATATGTATTTTCATGGGTAACTATATATATATATAGTTATCTATAGATATAGCTATAAATAAATATATGTATAAATATAGATATAGATATAGATATAGATACAGATACAGATATAGATAAAGATTAGATATAGAAATATCATATGCTTATAAATACTTAGCATATACAATAGTAGTGTATATTTTCGGTGTAAGAGAGAGGGGAACAGTGGTACCTGAAAAACCGTGACAAGTGCCCAGACGATGTCGTTGAAATGTTTGCGATCACAGCGACACAATGGGTGCCGCGAGACCACCTCGGCACAGGTGCAGGGCCGACTCCGGTCCGCCCACATGCAAAACTTACCCCCGAACAGGTACATTCCTAGGATGCTGCAACCGAGACAATCCGCTGGCCTAAAGTATCACCGCGATGAACGAGAAGGAAATGAGGAATTGGGATATCCGAAACTAGTCACCGTGAAATATCTTCATTCTGTCTCTTGTTCATTTCATTTTGATTTTTTTTTTTTTTAATTTTTAACAATTCTACGTAGGTCAATAAGATTAATTTTTTTTTTTAAATATACTATTGTTTCAATTCGAAATATTCATTATATATATATATATATAATATATAGGATGATTCTCCATTAACCTAATCTAAATTACTAAAAAATATTTTTATATGAAAGTACAAACAAAAGTAGTAACTTAAATTTACATAATTATAACTTAAATTTTTTAATTGTAAAATTTGATCTTGCTATTGGAAAAAATTGTAAAGTAAAGTAATTGTAAAATATTGTTCATTATAATAAATATACATAAATACATATACATATACATAAATCAATAAATGCAAATAATAAACATTAAATATATTTATTTTTTAATTATTAGTTTTTAAACCTATCTTTTTAACCCAATAACTTTTTAATTAATACTTATTTAAAATTGGAAAAAATAGTAAATGTTATTATAGTAAGAATAAAAAAAACTATCATTTATATATAATGAATATATAAGTTAAAAATATTATTTCACTTATTGATAAATATCTACTTATATCAATTATAATCTAATAATATTTTGTGTTAAAAATCATTTAAACAATATCTCTTATGGAATTTATTATTTACATTTTTTAATAGTACTTTTTTTTAAATTTTACATATTAAAAAAACTCAATGTAAGTAAAAAAATAATTGATACATATATATATATAAATAACTATTTTATATTCTATTCCCTATTCACTCATACTTTTGTTTAAAATATATTTTGATATAATAAGCAGTTTACAAATAATTTAGCTGGCAATGTTAATAAGAATCACCCTATGATAAAACTGGTCTATGAGACTATAAAAATTCGAACATTGCTAAATTTGTATGGTATCAATCTTCTTTTCTGGCGCAACTATTAGAAAATGATCGGTTATTCGAATGTAAAACTATGGTAAAAATACATATCCGGGTTACGTAATCCCTTAAGCGGTGCTTTGGATGTCGGTTTGAATATGGCCGTGAATATTTTAAGCGGTAATTTCCAGTCAGAATTGCGGCCGCCATTTCCCGGTGCGTTAGTTAGCGCATTGTTCATTGCCACGAAAATTACCTTCGAGCTGAATAGAGATTGAAATTGAAATCGTATTTAAGGAAACTCTCGATTATGATTCGTGGACGTTTATCGAACTTCAAGAATAAGTATTTACTTGGATCATTTATCCGATGACTTAAATTGTTTCCACATAAAATGAATAGTGTAAAAGTATCTGTTAATGTTGATTTTAGTGCAAACTGGTTCGAACGAGTATCGTATGGTTCAAATAGAATTATATATACAGGATGTTTCAAATAAAGCATTACGATGTAAAAAATTATTTCCGCAAATTTTTATAGGGATAGTTACATATTTTTATTTATTAATAGAAATATATTTAATTCTTTCATATAATGTGAATTTAACTTTATGAATATATTTTTCTTACAAGATTTTTGAAAAATTTTTTTTTATTTCAATATATTAATTCTATTTTATCTTTTTATTATTAATTATATTTTATTCTATTTATTATATATGACATTTATCATGATGAATAAAAGGATATAATAAATTAATTGGCAATATTGTCTAAAAATGAATAAAAAAAGGCAATAGAATTCTTTCTCGTCATAATATGTTTTGACATGTTCCCTATCACTAAAAAATTACATATGCTATATTTTCATTCATTTCAGAATTTTAATCAATAATAAATCATCGTAATTTTTTGGAGAAATTAAATATGATAAAACTTTAACTTTACATTATTTAGAGGCTAAAAATAAATGGTATGTAAATTTTTATATAATATCAATTTATAATTTATTGAATTTTTTCTTCTTTTTAATTGATGGATTATATATAGTTACTTTATAACAATGTAATTAATTATATAATAATAAATTATTGAAATAAATATAATTATCGAAATAAATAAATAATATTAAACAAAAATAAACAATATTATTCTAAAAATAAAATTTCATTTAAATCATATATAGATCATCAATCGATATTTCCTGAGAATTTCATGAAATACTTTATCCTATCTCATAAATAATATTATTTCTCCATTAATAAAAATATGAATTAACAATTTTTAGCATTAAATTTAATATCATTTAAATATTAAATTTATCATATTTAATTACTTAATTAAATATCTAATTCTTTTTCTTAAAAATTGATTTATTATATTTTAAAATATTTTAATATAAAATGCAGATTTGAATATCTGAATATTACTTTTTAATAATAATTTTTTTAGTAATATAAAAAACATTTAAAATAAAATTTAAATGGTTTTAAAGATACAGTTTATTTTTTTCGAATTTTTCAAGAATACTGTTATTTATTTATTTTTTTTGTGCAAAATTCAATATTTTATATATAAAAAACTAATAAATATAATTTTTTTTGTTTTATTTTTCTGCATTTATCATATTTTATATCAAAATATATAAAAATATAAAATATTTTCATCGATTAATTGATGATTACATAAAAATATTTTTTTTTATTATATTGATATTAAATATATTCAATTGTAGCAAATCAAAAAATTCAAATTAATTATGAAATCCATAACAATATGATTTAATCAAATATAATTTTCTTGTAATATAATTGCAAATAAAATTCAACAATTGTATAATAGTATATAATGAATATATTAAAAAGAAGAATATTTTAAACAAATATAAATCTATTTAAAAAACTGATAACTATTAATAATTAATTTTTTTATTTTTTTAGAGAAAGATAATAATTGATAAAAATAAATTTATTATATTAATCCTTTATTTTTTTAAAGAATTTGTTCTTATTTTCGCAAATATTTTATTTCATAAATCATAATTATAATATTACCTTAAAACATTTAAATTTTGATTTTAAGATACAATCACAGTTACAAAATAATCGTACGATTGTACATGAAACTTTATATTATGCATAAATGTTTAAAATAACATTTAAAAATGATAATATATTTTTAAAAACGAGCAATCACGATTAGTATACTCTTATAATTATTAAATAATAGCAGAATAATAACAAATTCTGATTATATTTTTCATTATTTTTTCTGAAGTGGAAAATTGCTATTGCATCTTATATACTGCAATTCAATGCCTCTAAATTTCGCAGACTTGTAAATCTTAAACTTGTTCACAGCAAGGACATAAATCGAAGATGACTTATAGAAAATTAATTACATAAACCTAATTGAAACTATCTATGTAAATGACTGATAGTTAACATTTTCAAAATGTTATTAGAATATTAAAAATAAAGATATTAATAAATAAAAATATTTCAATTTTTATCAAACTTATCAACACTTTTTATCAAATATATTAAATAAATTTGATCAGAAAAATTAATAAAAATTTTCTTTTAATTATATTATATTTCTTAATTACATAAATTTCAAATATTTAATTAAATAAAATAATAAGAAAATACTTATATTTAACTTATATTGAAATACCCTGCATAAAATTTAAGGAATAAAAGAAAACAGGATATATTTTTCTGTCATAGAAAAAAATATTATAAAAATAATAATTAGAATTATATATAATAAGAATAATAATTAGAATATACAAATTCTATTTTAAATGTTTTTCGGCAATTAGAGATTTTGAAATATAGAGTAATAAGTTATTCCAGAGATTACAATATATATTTTTGAAAGGATTCAATTTTGTTTCAGATAAAAGAGAGACTGAATTAATGAGAACTATTTGATATTTATAATAATCTAAAATCCAAATGTTACTATTCAAATCAAATTATTGACAAACATCGAGAAAGAGTTTTAATAATAATAGTAGTAACAATAATAATAATAATTAAATAATTAAATTCAATATCAATATAAATTCAATTTTTTTAATCGTTTTGTAATCACGGACGAGATATTCCACAACATAATATCGTTCATATGATGTCATATGATGAAAATATTTTGTAACACAACATAATACAATTTGTATGATATCACGGACAAACTACTGGTCTATATTTTTAAATATCATTCATCTAAGAAAGATTATTAAGGACTTATTAAGGACTATTAATTAAGGATTAACCTTAATTCTCATTCTCTTAAATATCTCGTCCACAGTTGCAAAAAATACATAAAATTAATTTGTTCGCCTAATAATTAGCAATAATAATAATGATAAATATTCTGCATTTATATTCAAATTAAACCAAAAAGTTGAGAAAAGATTTTAAGGAATTTAAAACGAAAATTTTTTTTGAAAAAAAAAAGGGATAAAACTTCACTTAATAATACGAAAACGAATATTTGATATTTTACTTATATTCAAAATGATCGAATCAAATCGGTAAATGATTCAGTTCGAATCAAAATTGACTTTAAGAGAATGAAGACACTTCACGATTACAGCATATAAGCAGGTATATCGGGTGAACAGCGAAAACAACTGTCACTCGAAGCTTGTACAGTCACATTCTGCAAGATCGGCGATATCTGTCCATTTATACAAATACTATGTAATCCTATATTCGGATGAAAGAGAAAACAAATAAGGTATAACTGTGTAACTTGTACTATAATATGTTGTTATTAAGCGATATAATTACTCAAGCTGCATGTACAAACTGTAAGAGAAAAACACGTATAGTAATAAAATTGAGAAAGAAAAATTGTATTATTTGGACTTTGATCGTAAAAATAAAATATTGATGTTTATATAACAGCTAGGAAAATTGTCATATTGTATTTTATAAAATTTTATGATTCATGTTACAATCGACGTTATTGGTTAAAACAGAATATATCGAAAAGATTGAACAAAATTTTATAATAGTTATATATCTCAGAATAAGAAAAAAAATTTATATATTAATAAATAATATTTGTCAATAAATTTTAACAAAGATATTAAAATAATAAATTCAAAATTTAAAAAATTTAAAAAATTATAGTTTTAAATATAGATATTTAATGAGATTCTTTTATGCATATTCTTTTATATTTTTTTATATTCTTTTATTATATATTTATAATATTTTGCTACAAATTTCAGACAAATATATAGAAACAAATAAAAGATACATATTAATTCTCTATAAACAGAATATAGGTACTTAGTAATAATAAAATTTATTATATAATATTAAAATTACATTTATTACATTACATTACAGGAATTTATAAAAATATATAAATAATCTTTTTTTTAGAAATAAAATAAGTATAAAAAACAGTGAACAAGATTTATATTTAATTAGAAAATTTTATCAATTTAACTTCTAATAAAAATCTCTTTAATAAATGAAGTAAAATATTTGAAAGTACAAAATTTGTTTAAATTTAATTTTATTCAAATAAAAATTAATTTTTATTAATTTTTTCAAGTAAAAAATTTTGTTATATATATATGTATTCTTCTTCCTCTGAATCTTTCATTTAACTATAAAGAAAGTAATTAAAATTTAATTAGAAATTTAATTAGAAAAAAAATAATTATAAATAATTATTAATAAACAATATTTAATAATATAATCCAATTCTTAAAAAATTAATGAGTGTTATAAATAAATGATTACAAATATTATGAATAAATTTATGAAGTAATTATAAAAAATATATCAATTTTAATTTAATTATAATTTAAGAATAAACGATGTATGATATATATGTAGTTTTTTTAAAGAATATTACAAAAATTTGAAGAAAATAATAAACTAACTGTATTAAATTACTTATCTAACTAATAATAAGTTAAATTATTTAAATGTATTTCATTTTATAACATTTGTATTTTCATATATATTATAATATTTGTATTTTTACAGATAAAAATTAAACATAAATTTTTGTCCAATCTTCCTATACTCCGTGTATAAATAATATCAACCAGTATCCGTTGTTCAAAATATCATTTTGCAACGAGCAATATCTTTGTAATCAATGATTTTGTACAATTCGTTATATTTTTATATACAAAATGATATAACCAATGAATAGAATGTTCCTCTACATAAATCGAAAATAAATCATAAGAAAATATTTAATTAATTATAATAATATTTTTATATTGGATATCCATTTTCGAGAAAATTGAATTAAAAACTGAATTTCCATTAGAACTAAATACAAATGAATTATTGATAAAAAAAATGATTCTATAGACGAAAATAAACAAAAAATATAAAAAAAAATTATTTTATTTAAATTTTCATTTTCAAGAAAATTAAAATTAAACATAAGTAAGCAATTAAGTATTCAACTTGAAATAAAAAATTTTTCTATATTTATCATTTATGTAAAAATAATATTACATATTTAATCAAAAATTAGCCTAATTTCAAATTTAATTTTCTTGATGAAAAATGAAGTCTCAAAAAAATGTTATTTTTTATTTCTGACTTATTTTTATATGTAGAATCACTTCTTTACTAAATTATATAATCGATATTTAGAATGACCATTATTTAGAATGATACACATTCCTTCTCCAATTATACACATACCTCATATTCTAAATATATATTGCTTAATTAAAAATATAAATATTTTAAATCTAAAGTTTCTTATTTTCTATCTTAAGAGAATATTTGAATATTAATCTTTTTAGTAAAATTTTACACAATAATAGATTTTAAAGAAAATAGTATTTTATTTTTAGATCAAATAATTAATTCAAGATATTTAACATTAAAGTTATGGTAAAATATATTTTTACTACACTAAATCTTTGATAAATGTTCTCACATCTCCAACATAAATAGATTTAAAAGTTTAATATTAAAGTATTAAAGTATTAAAATTCTAAACAATTAATCTGCTTTTAAAATCACATATATATCTATATATAATTAGTTGTAATATTCTAAGATCCATTTTATAAAATTCTTCTTCTTAGTTATTTTGAGAATAGAAAGCAAACTATTTTAACATTCTCATTAATTATTCGGAAGAAAATATATCATTTTGTTATTATATCTATGTTATGTTAGAAATATAAATCTATTGTACAAAATCATCTCGCATTATCATATTGCTCATGTTGATTTATATCTAATCCAAAAAATAAATACAATTTTAAAATTTCAATTATATCAATTTTATTATTAATTTAATAAAAATTAATGTTAGCGCAGTCGCGGAGAAGTCATATAGTACCTGTCGTTGCAGAATGCCACAGTTGACATTTATTCGAATAAAAAGAAACTAGGAGAGAATAAAAGAACATAAACAATAAAAATAAAAAATAAAAAAAACAAGTAACGGCAAAGCATAAATATGTATATATAATATAATATAATGTATAATTTCTCTAAATATAATAAGTAAGGTTAAAAATCTTAAAACGAACTTTCAGCGGTTGGTTGCACAATTACACACTAGCTATCGGTATTAGCAGTATTTGTAATATTGTTGTTATATATTTCATATATATATATGTCTCTAGAATACAGTCTACTTGGAATTTGAATAGCATGGATATTTGGGTATTGGATAATAAA
Source organism: Apis mellifera (assembly GCF_003254395.2). Taxonomy (NCBI): domain Eukaryota; kingdom Metazoa; phylum Arthropoda; class Insecta; order Hymenoptera; family Apidae; genus Apis; species Apis mellifera. The sequence goes on from NC_037648.1 coordinate 6,238,599, forward strand.
GGTGTCTATCTACAGCAGCTAAACGGAGAGATATTAATAGTAACGTAAATCGTACACAATGGGAAACGGTTGTACTTTTTATTTTTGTTTTTCCTTCTTACTCTCTTTTCTGTTTTGTTTTTTTTATGGATTCATCATTTTTATTTTTTTTCTTTTTTTCGTTTCAAATAATTTACTTTTACTTTTCTTTAGTTCAACGGACGTATCACGCATCGATTTTTTCAATCCGGAATATTGAGACTCCTGTACGCATTTATATCATTTATCATTTATATCATTATATCATCGCGACATATCATTTTATTTATCGAATATTCGTGCGCGGACATGTTGGAATAGAAAGTGAAGAATCGAATAAAGAGAGATAGAGAGATTGAGAATATAAATAAAGTAAAAATGATAGAAATAGTGTGAAAATATCGAATGAATTAGAGATACTAAAAAGGAAAATTATCCAAATTTTATATAAGTTTTAAGAAAATAATGACTAATGGAAATAATATCATTCTATTTCCTAAATTAAATGAGCAATATTCGTTCAAGGATTTTACATCGATCAAAAAAATGACGTTCAAATGATAGCATAATCGATTATAAAAAGAAATGATTCATTTTTTAAATAAATTTAAAAAATAAAAAACTTGGAACAAGAAAGAAAATTATAAACATTACAAATTTATTTCAATTATTAATAGTTAAAGAGTTTTTCTTCCAATTTTTAGAATTAATTTAAAATTTAAAATTTGAATTACTTTCCTTATAATTATGAAACTTAAAAATTCGAATTTGTATAATAAACAAACATGTACAGATATGGAACATAAATGACACCAAATGTAACTATCTGAGAAAAAAAATGGTATGATAGGTTCAAAATGTGCTACACTGTTAAAAATTCATGGCGTAATGGCCAATACGCGTTATTGTATCCTGTTTCTGTGTACTGTTCCATGATTATAAGAAATTGTTTTATTGTTGAAATAATTTTAATCCGTTCCGTTATTTATAGTTCATGCTACATTATTTTTTAGCGGCATAGCGCAGGAAGCTTTAACTATCAAAATTGACTTCAAACGATCTCACGTGTTGTGATTTCTTAATTTATGGCTAGTTTCCGGTGAAATTAGAATTTATTATTGAATGAACATCTTTCTCAACATTATAGTTAGAATTGTGTCATGTTTGATTGTTTACGGGTATGAATTTGAATTCCTTATTCTTGAGAGAATAAAGAAAAATTGATTCAATTGAGTAACATAACTTTGGATTACAAAAATGTATTTTATGTTAAGGTAGAGATTTTGATTTATTGCTTTGATGTTTTCGAAAATGAATAATTTATATTTGCAAAACATATTGATACTTCTGCATTCTTAGAAATTAGAATAAATTTAATTTTATATTTAATTATAATTTTTAATTATCTAATAATTATTATTTAAAAATATAAAAAATATAATAAAAGATATATTTCAAAATTTTTATTTTATTTTAAATATAATTTATATATCTGTTATTAAAAAATTATTAAAAAAAATTTGTTATATGTATATAAAATACATTAATATTAATTGATTTATAATATTAATTGTTTAAAAATTTTAGAACTATATTGTCATAAAAAATTATTCTTATATGATTTTTGTATATAATTTTAAATTTAATAATATTAATGTGTATAGCATAAATATTAATAAATTTAAAATTTAAATAAAATTTTTGTTAAAAACTTTCAACGATAATTTAATATTTAAGTTAAATGATTTTTCATTACATGAATTGAAAAAAAAATTGGAATATACCATCAATAATAATGTTTTAAGAAATATTATTGAAACTAATCCATGAACAAGATAAATAATATTTCAAAAGAGAGCAAGCTATTATTTGTGTATTTAATTCAAATGGAGAAGCTAAAGAAAATAGACAAATGGATTCCGTATGAGTTAAGCAATAAACAAGAGAAATAAAAGTTAATCATTAAAATTAAGAGAAATAGATAGAGAATGAGAAATAAATAAAATGATCCATCTTTAAAATATATCATTAGTTTTAATAAAAACTTATATTTATTATTTATATTGAATATTTAAAATTTCTATTAATAAATATTTTTAAGACGATTAAAGATATTTAAGACAATAAGTTAAAAATATTAAAAAAATTGATAAAAATAAACATATAAAATATATAGAATAGAATAATTGTTCCAGATTATTTATAATATTTATTTATTTACTATTACTTCTTACATTTTAAAATAAATACATTTTAAAATAAATACAATTAAAACAAATACATGTATATTGAATTAATGGAATACAAAATGCAATAAAAATAAAAAATAATTTTTTTAAGTAACATAAAATTTTAAATAACATTTTTAAATAACATAAAATTTTAATAATTAAACTTTAATAATTATAATTTGTAATAATTGTAACAATTATTATATACGAAAACATAATTATAATTTTCTAAATAATTTTTTAACAAATACCAATTTTTTTAAAAATTAAAAATCTATAGAAATAAAATTGAATGCAACTTCAATGATTTTTATGAACTAATTACATAGTTGATATTATTTAAAAAAAAAATTTGATATGCATCAATTTAATATTATGTAAAATTTCCAATTAAATAAACATTTAAATGACATTTTTTTATAATATGTTAATCATGAAAAATACTTGTTCAATATTCTTTGATATATTTTGTAGATATATACATTCCACTGAAGAAAAATATACGGACTAATTCATTAAATTAGCTTACCTGAAAACTAATTTTTGGTATTAATTTCAAATAATAGAAAAATTATGAGAAATTAGAATTATTAGAAAAATTTAATATTAGAAAAATTTATAATTTATGATTTCAACGAATGTAGTATAATAATAATAATAATAATAGTATAATAATAATAATTTTATTGTAAATGAAGATAGCATTGCATATTATAATAATTTACAATGATTTACTCACATTCTAAACATAAAAGGAATTACTAAGATAGCATTGCATATTATACCGTTATAATAATTTATAATGATTTACTCACATTCTAAACATAAAAGGAATTACCGATATAAAAAAAAATATAAATTATTTTTTCAAAAAATTTATTATTACTATTTTTATTATTGTTAATTTTTTTAATTTATTATTAGTATATTATATTCCAAAATTAATCATGATATATTTTTGTTATTATTTATCCAAAAACAATATATTATATTATTTTATTATATTATATTATATTACATGGCAAAAAATATATTGTAATATATTGGACAAAAAGATAAAATTCATCTGCGTATTATATATTTTTTTCATAGAGAAATGTTACATATTCGCATTTGTACACAAAGTATACAAGCAAAGAAGGTTTAACCCTCTAGCTGTAACGGAAACAGTCGAGAAAAACTATTACAGCACAATTGTGAGTATATACTTAAATTTCTAATAGATAGAATAAAGAAAGATATATCATCTCTCTAATTATCTGGTTAAATACTAGCTTGAATAATAAATTCAACCATCTTTAATAATAAATGCTAATATTTCAAGAAATATTTCAGAAATTTGAATATTACAAAATGAACAATCACATGTAAGGAATAATTGAATAATAGAATTTGAAATAATTTATAAAAATCAATTTATATTTATATTTAAGATAAAAATAAGAAACAATTTAATTATAATATTTTTAATTGTAGATATAGTATAGATCAATTAAAAAGCATTTGTTAAATAGGATTTTAATAGATTTCCATTTCCACTTTCTATTTCTATTTTTAAAAAAACTAATTGCAAAACAAACAAAAAGTTTTCCTTTTGAATATTTAAAAAAGAAAACTTTGTTCTAAATTAATAATAGTTTACATTCAAAAATATTCTTTCAAATGGAAATATGAACTTTAATAAAAAAAAAAAGGAACGTGGAGTATAAATATAGATACATATTATTTACAAATATTTTATCTTTTTATCAAATCTTTTATTTCAAAATTCTTTATGATACAACTAAAATTATTAAAATTTATAATATTTAAATATTCCTATTTTTATAATTTTAAAATAAAATCATTTCGAAATTTATAAAATATTTTTCATGAAAAGTCAAATTTAGAAAATATAAAAATATAATTCAAATTATTTAATAAAAATATAAAATTTTAAAATAAATAAATTATTTTACATAATTGTAGACAATAATAAAAATAAAAAATATAATATATACATCATTTTAAATCTATTTCATATAAATCAATAACCCTTAATGCCCTTTTAATCCTTTTATAACTGGAATGAAATTATTACTTAGAAAATATTTATTTTCTTATATGTTCTCAATAATTATAAAATATATATAAAATAATTATTTTTCTAACTTTTTGTAATAATAATAAATTATTAATTGCATTATGTGTAATAGATTTTAAACATTTAACATTTAATAAGTTTATTAAATTTTTCACATTTATATTTATATTTTTACATATTATATTTTTACATATTTTGTAATAATTAAATATTTTGTAAAAAATGTATATATAAAATGTTATAAATATTATATACATTTATTATATAATACTACATATAATTTCACATTTTATTTTGTAATTTATATATATATATAATAAATAAAATAATATAATAAATATTATGTTATATATAATAATATTAAAAATTTGTACTAAAATTTACTTATATAAACTTTTTTTTTTATTAGATTATTAAGTTTTAATGTCAACTATATATTTATGATTAAAAGTTATAGTTAACTATATGAAGATCATAAAAATATTACATACTGCTATAGAAAATTAAATATTTTAAAAACAAAAAATCTGAAGACGTACATATTTAGTTCTTATAACTGGTTAATATTCGTTTTAATTTAGATTTTAAAATGTTCAAACGTTTTGATGATTGATTGAATATTACTGTATAAAGAAAAATACATTTCCAATTGTTACATTATTTTTCACAACAAAAGAATCGATTCATAAAACAGAAATAATTAAAGATTAAATATCCGGAAAACGATAGATTTAAAATTTATATTTTTAAATTTTTTTTTAAGATTTATAACTCTATATATTTTTATTATCAAAAGACAATCGTTCCATTTATGGAATGAATGAAATCTTTTATTATATACATAGGTTTATTGGTCTTTATATATAATCATTATAGAAAAATTCAGAAAAAAATCAGAAGATGTAATAGTGCTTTCCTCTTTTTTTCTACCTTTTCCATCACTTCTATATTTTTCTTTAAACAGAGCCATATGGTAGAATGGATGTCACACATTTTACTGACAAATGAAGTTTGGATATAACTCTCTAATTCTATTTGTTTCCATGAAAATAAAATTAATAATATTATAATTATAATTATAATTTTTGATTTGATATGGAAATCTAGAATTAATAATTACTGCAAATAAACTATTTGATAACAGTGAGATATATAACAAAATATGAGAATATGTACACATGACGATATACATATATATACATGCGGATATTTATGTAAATTTGCAATATCGCAGAAATTATAATAATAATTGTTGTGAATATTCATGAACAATATGAATGTAACAGAAATATTAGATATAATCGTAAAAAAATAATTATAAAAAGAATATTTGTAATAGAAATACCTAATTACAACGAAAATAAAAAAAATAATCATAACAAAAATAAATTTATTAAAAATAAGAATTATAACAAAAATAAATAATGATATATAACATGACCCATTAAAAAAATAATTTTTTAAGTAAATTAATCTTCTCGTCAAGTATAATTAATAATTTCAAGTAAGTTGTTAATAATTTTTTATAATATGAAATTGTAATCATAAACGACGAATTGAAATAAACAGATCTATAAATAATCATTTTAATATGTTTATCCTCAAAAACGCGTTTTAATAGAAAATATATTAAGAAATATATCATTTCTTAATATTGATAATAACACAATATAAGAAAAAAATCAATTTTGTCTTAATTGCATAAATAAACTTCATATCATATAATAATTTATTTATCTATATTATTTTCATATATTTACATTATACAGTTAATGTAATAAAGATATAAACAAGATAAAGATAGAGATTAATAATGATAATGACAATGATGATAATAATGACAATGACAATGACAATGATAATGATAATTTTTTTACACATATTATGAGATTTTTAAAAATTAGATTCAAAGATTATATAACAAATTAATTAATCTAATATATTTAATTTAATTAAATTTAAATTAAAAAAAATTATTTTTTAAGAATAAAAGTTTTTTAAATATTTATTTTATATATTTTATTTTATATACGTTTTTTTTAATCATATCATTATCAATATAAAAAAATGATATAAATAATATAAATTTTTAAATAAATTACACTTCATATATTATTTATCATAATCATAGTTATTAAATCTTAATGAAGTTTAAATGATAATTATAAAATTATGAAATTTATTATCATAATTATAATAGATATTTATCAAAACCATGAATCTTCATATTAAATAAACAATAAATAACGAAGTAAAAAAATTTAATTTTTTTAAAAATAGAATAAGAATAGTTTGGAAAGCGTAATTTCTTTGAAAATTAATTTTATGATTAGTTTTAAAAAAATACTATAAAAAATAAAAATATAATAAGCAATAATTTAATTTTTTTAAAAATGCATTAGAGACAAAAAAATTCTTTGTTATGAATAAATTAAATTAATTTATTTAATTTATACGTATATAAAATTTTATAATTTTCTAAATTTTTGAATTTCTTAACTTTTCATATTATTAAATTATTTTATTACAAAGAATTCAAGAATTTTAAAATTCATCAAAATGGATAAAAAATATTTCATAAATTCTAAAGTCAATATATTTTCTACAAAATAAAGTTTATATAGATATTTAATACATTGTCTTCTTATTAGAAGATTTAATCAGTTTGATTTATTCGTCTTTATATTTTATTTATTTGTCAATAAATATAATGTAATATATTTATAAAAAAATAAATAATATATTTCAATTACCATAATAAAATGTACATATAATAAAATCAAAATTTTATAAATAAAATTTTATGAACAAAAATTATTGAAATTTTATGAACAAAAAAAATATAAACAGGACTATATGATAGTTTTTTTTTTATAACTAGTAAGTTTTAATTAAAACAATAATTAAAAGTTTCAATTTTGAAGTTACTTTTATTTTTTTAAATGGAATCATTTTTTTTTATGCATGTTGATTCTTTATAAAAAAATTATTAATTTATTTACATCGAAAAAGTATTAATTTAAGAAATATTTTAATTTTAATTTTATTTTATTTTTATATTTTTATATTAAATTTTTAATATTAATTTTGTAAATCTTATGATATAAAAGACAAGAAACACAAAATTCTTTTTATGTCTTTCTTGTCTTTCATACAATATATTTTACAAAATTAAATATAAAATATTTCTGAAACTAATAGTATTTCAACGTATATATATAGTTTAATTCTTTTTTTTTTTTATACAAAATGTTGAGATGTGTGAATATTTAATATGTTATGCAAAATATAGTTCATTTTCTAATATTATAAATAATTTATATTAAAAAATATATTATGATATATTATGATATATTATATATTTACAATAATGATATAGAATATGATATATTTGAATATTTGATATAGAAATATATGTATATAATTTTAAAATATTTTAGTTAAATCATAATCTACATAAAAAATTTTTTAATTTCTAATAATAATGTCTAACAATACTAAGTTCATAATTAAATTACTTATAATATAAAACTATACTTTATTGCAAGACATTGATTTTAAATCATAATATTTAAATATATAATATATAAATCTCATATATAAATCTAATATATAAATATATAAATATATAATATATAAAATCTCTAATTAAACTTGTTATTATTTATGATTAATAGATATGAATTCAGTATTGAATAGCACGAAAATATGAAATTATGTTTTAACATAAATTCATTTAAATTCTGAAATCTAATCTAAATTATTATAATCGTTCATATAACTCATACAAATAATAAATTATATTTTATTTCAAGACAAATCAACTCATACAAATAACAAATTATATTTTATTTCAAGACAAATCGATTTCAAATTGTAATCTTATAAATTTTATCTAATGTTATTAATTCAATATTAATTCAATCTATTAAAATTAAGTTATAGAAATTAAACTACTCAAAAAATAAATTTTAAATCAAATATTTTTTACCTCAATGAATACTTCAATTCTTTAATTTTATTATATTTATTATATTTTATTATATTTTATTGGAATAAAAATACGAATTTCAAAATTCACCGGTGAAAAATACCATCACAAAAGTTAGAGATCCCTGCGTCAATCGGCCAAATATATGTATTGTATCATATTTATAATTCAGATTGCCGTTTTTTACAGTGTAACGGAATGTCCTATGATCGAATGTAGATATTGTAAGGAAATGTGTGCGTATTGAAACACTGTCAGGGCTAATAGCGATGAGAAGCAGCAACAATAACACGATTACTTTAGAGAAACATATCAGCATGCAAAGCGTATATAGAATGTGAACGATAATAATTAACATGCACGACACGAGCGTACGATCAATCGAAATAAAAGCGATCAAAGCTTGAAAAAACGCTGATACGAAAAAAGAAAGAAAGAAAGAAAGAAAAATAGAAAAAAAATGATTGGTATTTTCCATCTATGTTGATGCGACAATTCAAAACAATATCTCCGGTTATTTACGGAGAAAATTCTTCAACCTTCTACCTAGAATGCTAAAAAGAAAATATAGAAATATCAGTCGCTTATCACTTCATTTCATGTCAGAGAAGAAATTGTAGGGAAAAATCATGACAGCAAGCTATTATAAGTGAGAATTTATGCAACTTACGACGACCACAATAAGAACAGTCAATATAAACAAATGCGAAGCATTTCCTCGATACAAATTGCTGTTTGTACACAAGATGCGACGACTCAACGTTATTTCTTACGAGCAAAGAGCTTATATCACAGATATTTACTTGATCGAGAGAAAATTATTCGGTCAAAGGCATCGTGAATTATCGGAACGAAAATAAATTTGATCAAAAGCAATTGTGGTGATTTCGTTCGGATCTTATTTTGCGAAAGAAAGAAGAAAATATATTTGTATTTGTAAGATGTGATGTAAGATCTTTCATTCATTCGCTATCAGCATGTTTCTTAAACGGTTTCTAAATGTTTCATACGCGAATTTGTTTTCTTTTTAATAATCGAGATTGTTATTATCTGATAATGAAATTTCACATTTATTAAAACATTTTAACTATTTGTAATTATTTTCTGCTATAAGTTGCAATAATATACATATTATATTATATACATATTATTATTATACATATTAAATTTGAGTAAAACTATCATTGAAGTTATGAAACATGGATTTAGAAGAAGAAAATATATTCTTATTAAAATCTAATATAAAAATTTAAATTAGATTCATTATAAATTCATAATTTATATTTTAAATTCAAAAAATTTCGAAAATTTTTTATTTATATATTTTGAAATTATTTTAATCAATTGATTATATATTATCAAAAATTATATATTATATTTTCTTTATAAAATTTATTATATTTATTATGTACTTATTATATATTTATTATATATTTATTTCCATTATAGAAAAATATGTAGGATAGAAAAAGCAAATCAATTTTCAATTAAATATTATAACTTCGTAATATTCTATATCTAGCATATATATTTTATTTTTTCTTCTATTTCATATATATATATATATATATATATATATATATATATATATATATATATATATTATAATTTCTTTTATTTGAATCATTTTTTTTCATTCATTTTTAAAATTTTTTTTTTCTAAGTAATTTTAACTTTTATTATCAATTTTTGCACAAAAATATTCGTAATATCATCATTTTAAATTACTGATTTATTTAATAGAAATTTCTATATAATTATCATCTAATTTCATTTAAATTTCTTTATATAAATAATATACACAAAAACAAAATAATTTACTAAAATATTTAACTTTCGACACTTGTAAACTTCAACACAACAAATATTTTTAAAATTATAATTGGATCAAACATCAAAAATGTTATATTTTATTCCTTAAAATAACAAACAAAAAATTATGCATTTTGTTAATAATATGCAAGTTTCATTTAATTATTAATCATTAATCGTTTAATATAATCGAATATCTTATGAATAATTAATGTTATTAGAAAAGTGTTCTAATAAGAAGAAGACATCATAAATATGCAAAAAATTTTTTTGTAAATCGATTGATAAGAAAAATTTCATTTTTTAAAAATAGAATTATATAATTTTGAATGCATTTGATTTATTTAAGCATAAATATTAATCTGCTTATATAAAAATCATTGATTTAGAACATATTTTCTAATCGAAATTTGTAAAAATTATTTTTAATATTTTAATTTAATCCTTAATATTTTTTATTTTTTTTATAATATTTTGTATTTTATAACAAATACTCATAAATCGATTAATGCATTCAAAATTATATAATTTCATTAAAAAAATAAAATTAAAATCTTAAAATCTTCTTCATTATTCAAAAAAAAATTATTTCCACAATATGATATCCTCTTTTTTTTAGATCAAATAATTTTTATATTAAAATATTTTTTCATGAGTATTATATTATATTTTTCAAGTATTTTATTTAACATATCTTAAACTTATTTAACATATCTTATATACATATACATATTAATATGATAATATGAAGAAAAAATTAATACTAATATTATTCTTCCTTTTTTTCTTTCATTCCTTTCATTCAATGTTTTAAGATCATATACATATGAAAATTATCGAAATTAGTTCAATTCGCGTAAAGTACAAATAGAAACCGCGTAAAGAAACTTTATGAGCGGAAGCAACATACACAAAAGAATCGAAAGTAGCGAAAGCATTATATCCGAGGGCTAGCTCGACGTGATGGCAAATATTTGGGCGCGCATTTTAAAACGCATTTTACTCTCGCTAAGCAGCGATTACGTATTAGATGAGTAAGAAAAAGCGAAGAAACATTATTATCATCATCATCATCATCATCTTCATCATCATCATCTGGTCGTTCGAATGATCCGTGGCCTCCTCCTACCTCGATACGGCTGCATGCCATAAGAATATTATTCATTTCTGTTCGTGTATGTATCTCTCATACATTACCTTAAGGCCTCGCGAAATCATAAATCGTAGTAGATGACACATGGTCTGCGGTTGAGAAGGTTTCGTCATTTCAATGACAAATGTAATATGTGTGTGTGTGTGTGTGCGTGTGTGTGTGTGTGTGTGCGCGCGCGCGCGCGTGTGCGTGTGTGTGTGTATGTGTATCATACGTATTTATATATATTGTATATGGGACATATATGTATATATACATATATACATATATATAAAATAATTTATAGCATATGTGGATGCATGTGTTTAACGTTAATATGTATACGAATATAAATATATATAATATAATATATAATATATAATATACACTATAGAGGAAAAAAAGCCCTCGAGAGAGATACGTGGAAAAGTATCCTTTGTAGGTACCTGAAACACTGTCACAATAGCCCAGAGTAACGAGTCAAAGTTTTTCCTATCACACTCGACGTCAGAGCTGCCTTTCATCGTTTCACAGAATTTGCAACCAAACAGGTTCATCCCGAGAATACTACAACACAACGAAACGTGCAATGTACTTCCTTATCCGTAAATATATAGATAGATAGGTAGGTAGATATGTGTAGTACGGTAGAGAGAAAAGGGAAGAGAAAAAAAAGAAAAGTAGTAAGAATCAAGGATATAGATAGAGGAGGAGATGGAACGAAGAGATGGATAGAGAATGAGTAAGTGGAAAAAAAATTTAAATAAGAGAGAGAAAAAAAAAGAAGAGAGAAACTTCTCTTTATTAAATAAGATAAATCGAGTCACTTAACGAATAATTGTTTAAAAAGCCTGATGACGGTGCGCATGTCCTACTTTATAACACATTAAGTAATACATACTAACATTCCTTTAAATTATTATAGTGACTATTTTCTTTTTTTGTAAAAAATAAACATATAAAATTTTCATGAAAAAATAAATTTACTGCAAATTTCTATTTTGTTATTACAATTATAATTATGTACGATTACAATTATCTAATTGCATATGATTTTATTAAAACCTAAAATTAAAATCTAAGTTGAAAAGTATAGAAAATATTAATTATTTTATGATTTTATTTATTAATTTTATTGGAAAATTTTTAGATAATGATATACACTATCAGCCAAAAGTATAAAAAATTTAATTTATAGAAAAATCATTTAATTTAATTTAAGAATATTTTAATTAAATTTAGAAATAATATTTATTTTAGTTTTACATAAAATTAACAAATTTAAAGTTTAATAATTTTAAATAATAATACAATTATTAAATTCAATATATTATTATGTAAATACATACAATATAACATTAAATATAGAAAAAAATGTTATACTTCTACATTTTATTTTTTTTATTATAAATTCATATTTTATGTATTTAATGATTACAAATATTTAAAAGTTTATTTCTTATAAATAAAAATACATTTTCTTAATAAAATTTTATAGAAAATTATTGCTTAAAATGTTGAAAAAATAATTATATAAATAATATCATCTTATATAATAATATAATAATATATCATATTATATATATAGATATATATATATATATATATAATTTTTTATATAATGTTCCAATCAATGAATTTGTTAAATCAAATTTTGATTAAATTATAATGAATAAAATAATAAAAGTATTATTAAAAATGTATTTAAAAAATAAACAATAATATTAAAATTCAAATTATTTGATATCTTATTATTAATTTTTTGAAAAATGATTAATTTAATATTAAATTAAAATAAAATTGTGCATTAATAGAAGTAAAAAATTATTTAAAAGTAATTCCAAGTGAAATTTTTTATAGTTTCTATATTGATAGTTATCTTTAATTTAAAAAAAAATAAAAAATTCTAAGAAAATTCTAAAATTCATTCAGAAATGAAAATTATCAAAAAAGATATTATTATATTGTTATTATATAATTATTATTATTTCACTATTTTTATTTCTTTATTTCGCTATTATTATTTGTAATTTGTCATATTTTATTATAAATTGTTTTTTCAATAAGAATACCTAATTAATAACTATAGTTACATAAAATACACGTAATATTTGTTATTATCCATGAACTTTATATATATAAAAATTTCACTATATTTGATTTTATATAAAATAAAGCTACTTTTTAGAAATGATTTTTAAACTAATAAAAATTGTAAAATTATTGAAATAACAAATTACGACTTTTCCTTATTATTTCAAATAAAATTTTAGATACATATTATAGATATATATATATAAAATATAAAACTAAAAATATAGAATTTATAAATTGAAGACAAGTTTTTATAAATTTATAAATTAAGATAAGTATGCCACAATGCACACATAATTAATCACAATTTGCTATAAAAAAAATAGCAATAATAATCATGTTTTTGGCTGAAAGTGTATATTACAATGGAACGAATTCACACCTATCGCATGGCTATCAGCTAATGCTTTTTGCATATTTTTTTCGTCAGATAGTTCAAAAATTAAAAAAGAGAGAAAAAAATTAAATAAAAAAATATATATTCGTATTAATGCGATACTTAAAACAAAATCCATAGGTTAACCCTCAAAGTATACATTGCAGAATATTGAATTAAAATTGAGTTATAAAATTATTAATTTAAAATTAAAATGAAACTTATCTAATTCTTTATTGAATAACATTATTTCTAACCATTAGAATTAACTAGATCAAAAAAAAACCCAGTCGTTGAACCGCGAGGGTTAAAAATCCACATCTGCATCGTACATAATGATGACCAAAAAATGACACGTAGCCTATGGCAAATTGAACGATCAATCGATCATCGGATGACTTTGAAACACTATAAATCGCGATATATAGCAAAAGGCCGTGAGCATAATGAAATAATCGAAAAAAATACAATATTATTCATTCGCAAGCTGTCTAATATCGATGACCACACCGAGACGCACTTTTTAGGCATTTAAAATAGAACATAGCATAAAAAAGGGAGAAACGGGGCAGAATAGAATAAGAAAAAAGACGTATGAATACACGAATAATTAATAGATAATAGTAGATATATATATATATATATATATATATATATATATATATATATATATATACATATAGCTCTCATACTCGTCGCTAAATAAAAGCACCATGCACACATGAAGATATATATATATATATATATATATTCATTTAAATATTCATATGTATAACAGGTGTCCTCTAATATCAAAATTGTAATTTAAAAAAAAAAAAAGAAAAAATACAGAGAGAAAAAAGAAAAAAGAAAAATATAATGTAATAATATACACGTTCGATGCCTCAAGCCATGAGAAAGGACTAACAAGACGACCCTCTTTAGACGTGCCAACAAACACCCATCAATACAACGTTAGAAAACGCCGCTCGCAAACGCAACAATATCGGTAATAATAAATGTACGACAACTGCTGCTGCGATTCGGTCATCTATTATATATATATATATATATGTGTGTGAGATGCAATTTACGCGGCAATTCATATGCCGTGAGAAAAGATAAAAAAGCGCATAAAGAAGAAAAAAAGACAAAGGAATATTAAACGGAAGACATAGTCACCTAATACACTTCATGATCGAAGAGCAATGACATACAAGCCCCAGCTCCTGTGGAAGCTTGGAAGCGGACAAGAAGCTGTTCTCAAAATACAATAAATGTCAACGAGACTTAGACGGATGAAACACGGCTCACATATTTCATGAACATATACGAACATATACGACTTTACTGATTGACACTTTATCGATCGCGTGACAATTTTCGAATGTTGATTCGTGATCTCGTTGACATTTAACAATCTTTTTTCTTGATAAATAGTCTGTCCACAATCCGTAATAAGTCTATCGATAATCCAGTGATTCTCAATTTGGCGGTCATGCAAACAGTTATGCTGATATGAGATGATCATCTGAACAGGAGTTAAACGCGCGACGTTAATCTGCGTCCGTGAACATGAAACGCGCTTATATACATTTAATACTTTGGAACCACGATGCGCGAACCGCGATCCTTGAATCGTGCATCTCCGATTTTTATGGGCCGATTAATACGTGGCTTGAGAACCGCGATATAATTTTCGAGCACTTGTTGGCTAAAAATAAAAAGAAATAACTTACCTGAATATAAAGATGAAAAGTACTAAAAGGGAAAAGAATACGGCAACGTTATCCATAGTGCGCAGCATCACGAACAATTGTCGTCGAAGGTTTGGTAGAAAACGCACCAATTTCAGGATTCTGAGTAACCGGAACGTTCTCAACACACTCAGCCCGGAACTGCCACCCCTCTCCTCAACGAATGCTTGACAAATCTCCACCACGCTAGATGTTCAACAGAAAATTTTTTCCTCCTCTTTGAAATTCTTTCGAGCAGTAATTCCCAACTTATCGATTGCAAAAATTTTTTCTGACAAATTGCCAATTAATTTAACAACCCAGAAATTTTTTAGTTTCGCAAAACTCGAAATTCGTGTTATTTCAAAACTCTAAAAATCTAAGATTATTATTTTTTTTTAAATATAAATCAATAATTAAAAATATGAATATTTTTAATTCAAATTCATAATTAGATAATAATATTTAATTAATTCCTTTAAAAAATAAATTAAATTTTTTAAAATTATAGAAAAATAAAAAAAATTTTTTTAAATTAATATAATAATAAAATCTTATCAATTAAAATGATTCTAAAATCTAAACAGAAATTCAACTATATTATCAAATATTATTTATTATTATGAAACTATAGATATTTATGAGAAATGATTTCAAGATTATATAAATATCCTTAATTTATTAATTATTAATTTATTAATAATTAATAAAATATTAATTTATTAATTAATATAATATACCTTAATTTTAATATAATATAACAATATGATAATATTGTTATATATATAATATAATATAATAATATTATCATACTGTTATATTATATCATAGAATATAATATAATACAATTTTTATATTATATAATAATATGTTAATAATATGTTATATTAAAATTAAATTTTATTAATATTATGATATTATTATATTAAAATTATGGAATAAAATATTCATAATATATTTTGGTATATAGATTATATAAATATTAAAACAATTTTTTTCCTAATAAAGACAAGATTATACCAATAATCATATTTTTTAAATTTTATAAATATACTTTACAGGAGAAGATAAAAACATATTATTTGAATTTTATAAATTGTAATTCAAAATTGGAAAACACTGCTTTAAAGGAATTTTTTATAAAGTATGAGATTCATATCAATACGAATAGCTTTTATATTGAACATTTGAAATCATTTCTGATATTCACAAAAAAATAATAATAATAAATAAAAAATTTATAAAAAAAGACAGAAAAGACAAAAAAATACGTAAAAAATAATATTAATTAATTTTTATTTTTTAATTAGATGTTTTGTTAAAGATATTTTTTTATTGTATTCTTATTGTTCTTCTTTTATTTTTTCAAGCTAATATTGCAATTATTTTATTTAAATCAATTGTATTATTAATATGATTTTATTAAAATATGGAAAATATGAAAATCTTGAAACTGACTTTCAATCTTTAAAATTTTATTTACTTTAATTTAAATTATAGAAATATCATAATCGAAAATAATATTAATTATAAAAATATAAAACTAATTCATTTTTTATAAAATTATTTAATTTTTATTATAAAAATTAATTCATTTTTCATTATTCGTAATCATCATAGATGTTATAAAAATAATAATTTTTTACATACCTGAGCACTACAACAACTCCATCAAAAACGTTGAATCCATTACTTATGTATCCAAATGGACCTTCCGCGATTATCTTGAGCAACATTTCCACAGCAAAGACGGCCGAAAATACAATATTGCTTACCTCAACTACTATAGTTAATTGCTCTGGCTGTCGACCGATAAACAGAAAAAAAAATACCATCTATTCGATAAACATATTTATATTTAACTATGAAACATTAATTAACCCCTTGTCTTACAACATCGACTTTACAATACTTGTTAACTACACTATTATTAGTTTAAACTTATTATTTGCGAGAATAGGAATTTAGTGTAAATGTTTAATGAGTTATTGATTTTATTGTAAATTTTGAATCTTTATCAATTAATATAAAGCTACATTATTTTACTTGTAATAAAAAATTTACTTGTAATAAAAAAATATTTTATATTTATTATATTCAAATATTATCTTACTCAGAAAATTATACAAATTTGAAATTATATAATTAAAATAAATTATACTCAATATTTAAATATTCATTTATACATTTTAATAAACGGGTATTAATATATTCGATACATCCTTATAATCCTTAGATCATTTCTAGATATCGAAACAGAAATAAAAATATGCAAATATATCAGTTCTTGTAATATTATTTTATATCGAATTTAGAGATAGAATTTAGAGATAGAAATATCTTAAAACCTAATTGTTTTTAAATTAATTATATTAATTCATTATTATTTATAACTCAATAATAAGCATCAATTGCTAGTTTTGCATATTAATTTTTCGTTTAGAATCAATTAGATTTAAAGATCGTCCGATTAGATTAAAACCCTCTATAATTTGTCACTGATTATTATCTGATAGATATAATACATGCGTATAAAGATGGAAATTTCATGTAAATGTATATACATGCAAATGACAGAATTTCGACAGTTCGAAGTGAACTGTGTGCCAGAAATTAGGAGGTAAATAAAGGTAGAATATAGCTACCCTAGTTTTGAGTGTATATTACGTGTCAATAACACTAACAAAATGATGACGCAGTCTCAACAAAAATCACAATATTCTCTCACAATATGTAAAATCAAAGATCAAAAAATCATTACTTATAACTTATTAAATATTATAACTTAATTTTTATATACTAATGAAAAAATTAAATTTAATATTAAAAAACATTAAACAGAAATTTTTGTTTTTATGAATGAATTTATTATTATTTTAATTATTATTTTAAATATTTTCATGTTTTTAATAGCTCTAAAATATTTGGAAACTTATATTCTGTAAAATTCTCGAATTTAAAAATTTTTTTTCTCATTTTTATTATTTAGAATTTTCAAAATTTAGATAAATAATAATTGACTTTATATTTATATTTAAATTTACTATTAATTTATTTAGGCTTATTTTAATCGATTGATGAAATTAGTTATTAATTTGTAATATTAATATTAAATCTATTAGAGTTCTACTAGATATATATACAAATTTTTATTATATTAAATGAATACTGAACGATCAGAGGTAATTGATTGAAATTGATTATGAGGACAGTTTCAAATATTAGTTTCATATCAAAGAGACTTGAATTATTAATAATCTAATTGAGAATTTATTTAATCCATAATACTTACTTCATTACATATTTTTTATACAATATTTATTTACATAAATTTATTATTTATATAAATTTAATTATTATTTATATAAATTTATATAAGTTATTATAATATTATATTTAAATATAAATTTTTATTATTAATTATAATTAATTAATCATTTAACTATTTTATAATAATTATTAATTCTTAATTATAAATACTAGATATAATTCACATAAATGTGTTTCATTCTTTACGATAAAATAATTTTTCATTTTTTTCATAAATATTTTATCAATTATTCTTATATAATTATTTTATGGATATATATCTCATTTTATTATATTAAATTTTTACTATTTTTTAGTAAATTTTTTTTACTTTTCTTTAAATAGTATTTTTTTTCTTTAAATAATTATTTCTTTAAATTCAATTACTTTTTATATATCTTCCCTTTTTAAATTATGTTCCATTTAAAAAGTGCTGTAACAATAAAATATATGATGATCAGAAAAGGCCAAGTCAGCTGATTATTCCTAAACACAATTTACAACTTCTTTATCTCGACAGTAATACCACTTCTTTTCCGATATTTCAAAGGATCATAAATATACAAAATCGTAAATATATTTTATCTATTGATAAAATTTATTGCTAAACTTTTAACAGTAAAGGACTCAAATTCCGTAAATTGATTAATTTTATATAAAATAAATTTTATTTTATATAAATATCATTTTTAAAAATGATAAATTTTATATAATCAAATAAAAAATAATAAAAATCAGGTCAATTCAAAATTAAAGATTTTATACAATATATAGTGCCGTAATTTAATAAAATAACAAAAAATTTCAATAGATTATATAAAAAATTTAATGAACGATATATTTTTGTCTTTTTTTTCTATTTAATTATGTTTTTTCATTTTTATTATTGAATTTTATTTATAACAAAATTTAAAAAAAAATAAGAAAAGAATATGTTTACTATAAATTTAATGAAAACCATGAAAAATAAGTTCAAAATAGTCTCAATATTATTATTATTAGGTTATTATATTATTTAATACAACAACAAATATTAATTAGATTTTCAAATAATTATCTTGTGTTATTGTTACACACAATTCTAATTTATTTATTTTAATTAGAAATACTTTTATATATTAGGAAATGATAAATTATCTTTGGTCTGGCATTGCAACATATTTATTTTTGATTATTTCAAATTCCTTTTCTTTTGATTAACAAAAATATTATGCAATAGATTTCGAGGTTGGGCTCGAACAATATGACTTTTTCATTAAAGAGCAATAATGAAAGTGTTAGAATATAAACAAGAACCTTGCTTTCAAGATCAACAACGTGATTGAGTGTTTTCTAAGAATTTCTGCAGAGTTTGCTTGAATAAATGATTGATCGAGGGAATAAGAAATAGAAAGAATATATTTCGTGATAAAAAACGAGGAAATAGAGGATGTAAGGTCAAACATGAAAGAACAGAAGTGTATTTAAGTATTAGTTATATTGTTGTGTTTATAATAAATGTTATATAAAATATCTAATTAAAATATTCAATAAATTAAAAATCTTACAGTTTCAACAACTTATTTCGAAAATCAAAAATATTATTCTATTATTTCTATATACATATTTATATAAGATGTCTTATCTAGCTAAGAAAAAGTTTTAAAATAATTTAAAAAAAAATACATTATTTTCCAAAGGTGAAAATTTTTCAAAGATTTTAAAATCAATAATAACCAATAAAACCAATAATAGGTTTTAAATTGAATTATGTATTTTTCTTATATATTAATATTTCTTTTCTAAAAAAAAAATATTAAAATATCAGACAAAAAATGATTAAAACATTAAATAGTAAATAGTAAAACTTACTAAATAATAATTATACACTTTATGGATATACACTTTATATCTCATTTTGTTATATTAAATTTTTTATAAAATTAAATATTTCTTAAGATAATTATTTTCAGAAACAATTTTGCTAATGTTATTTTTTTGTATATATTATATAATATTATTTAAATTCTTTAATTTTTTCTAGATACATGTTTTTATATAAAATTATAACCTATATCAAATAATAAAAAAAATCGTAATATTTTATTTACAATCGAAATCATAAAATCTGTGAAATATTTTCTCCTTCATATAATTTCATATAATTTAAAATTATATATAAAAATTCTATAAATTAATAATTATTGAAAATATTTTAAGACAAGGGGTTAATCTATTTCAAACAATAACATAAAAAAATAATTTCTCTAATAAGTTCACTGTCCGTTAATTTAAATTAAGATAATCGAAAGTTATATATTTTTTCTTTTAATATAAAAATAAATAAATTCATTTTAACAGAGAAAAATTATTATTCAATTATAAAAATAAATCGCGTAAGATGAATAAATTCATCATCAATTATTAAATATTTTACATTTTGAATATATTATTAACATTCGAATATAATAATAGTTCATCCAAAGATAAACTATCTCTACTTATATCATTGCATTCCATCATTATATTCGTAATAAAAATACTTTATATCACATATATATGACAAAGATAACTATAATCGACTTAACTAAAACTAATTTAGTTCCATTAATTCTTAACTTTGTAATCGAAACTATATCTTATCTCCGTTTCCAATTAAAAAATAACTTAGTTGACGAATTAATTTCATTGTCGGGATATAGTTTCCAAGTATTAGAATTGGATTTCCAAATATATCGAATATAAGAAAATCGAATATAAGAAAAATCGAGTAAAATTTCGAAAAGAGATTTTAATTATAATAAATTATTCTAAAAATTATAAAAATTATTAAATAACCAATGTTATTTGAGATTATGTTATTTTGAATTATAAATACTGTATAATTTTGATAGAATAATTGAAATAGAAAAATAGAAAAATATTATTTAACTATTTCATAAATAAAAAATTGATTTTTTTTTATATTAAGTTTACTTATAATAATTTTTAGACTTTAAACATTTTTAATAAAGTATTACTTATGTATACTAAATTATAAGTTAAAATTGAACATTTTGAATTGTAACATTATTCTTATTGAATAAAAATAATAAAAAATAGAAAACAATATAATTTAATTCATTGGATAATCTAAGTTAATTTTCAGCAATTAATTATTTTTAAACTTTAAATTGATAATTTTTTATTCGTAATATTCTTTTAATAAATTAATGATATCTAAAAAGATCATTAAATAAATATAATTAATGCAATGTAAATATATTGAAATATTTAAAAAATAAGAAATATGAATACACACGCACACGCAAAAGCCGATAATTAAAATATTTACTTACAAATCACATCTTTTATGTTATTATAATTAAAATATTTGTTATTATCTTAAAATAAAAAAATAAAAACGAAAAAAAATATATAAAAGAATTTTTTAATGTATAAAATAATTGTATAAAAGAAAAACACATAAATTGAAAAAATACAATTAGTGAAAACGATATAATATATGTTATTAAAATTATTTTAGAAATCCAACAAATTTAATATAATAATAATGGAAATTAAAGAATTCGAATTTCATATCTTTATCAAAATTTTTTCAAAATTATATAATATTAATTCAAATTATTTCTATCTTTCTAACTAACATTATTATAGATATATTATAATAGATAAATAATAAAAATAATTACATTATTTAAAAGTAATATAAATAATTTGAATATTATCTTCATTAATTATAAATTATTAATAAATGAATTTCAAATTGGATAATATAAATTTTATGTATAGAAATATATATATGTACCTATGTACGTATATATACGTACCTATATAAAAAGAAATCATTAAAAATATATTTAAATAAAAATATATATTTACAGAATTAACTTTGTGAACATAATTCTCATTTTACAGAATAAAACTTAATTTCAAACTACTTCATAAAATATAGTTTTTTTAATAAATTTGCATTGGATGAAATAAAATAAACAAAATGCGATGGCGATATAACAAAGACAGAGCTTTGTCTCGTATTCTCTAAATAAATTTAATTGTTTATAACTTAAATAAGTTTTGATCCATATTTTTGTATATCAATATTTATTTTGACTATCAATTTTTCAAAAATATCAAATATTAATACAATTAACTTTATATATTACAAGAATTAATTATTTTCATTTTTTCAATTTTAATTTCCATCGATCAATTTAATGTTTTAATTTTTTTAATTTCAATTTAATTATCATCGCTTTCACTAATTGTGCAATTCTAATCCGGACAGTGGACATATTACATAACTGTTGTACAAGGTAAAACACTGACCTGGTTATGATATTCTATTCCCATGCTCAAAGTATTGATCAAAATCGCCAATAAGATACCCTGTTGAAAATATTTGTGCTCGACCAGCTTCTTGATCAACCGTCTTATGCATCTTATAGCGCAAATACAACTGTTTCCGCAACTTCTTAGGAATCTTTTCGCACGGGAATTTTTCGTCCATTTGTCACCTTCGTCTGGCCATTGATCAATACCCTGGAGTTCACAGCAACAGGAACAATTATCAATGTCCGAAGCTAACCATTGCGTACGATCCTCTAGGATAATATGTCGATCCGTTATTCCTAAAATAAATTTCCTTTTATACATATATATACATATACTATATGTAACTGCATTGAATATTTCTATTTATCTGATTTCCATCTTCTTCTTCAGATTTATATTTATTATTCATAATAATTTTTTTGTTTTTCTGATTTATATTTTATATTAAGTAAAAAATAATTTGAGCAACGGTGATTTCGATAAATTTTAATTACATACAAAAAATAACAAAAAATATACTTAATTTATTAATGATTTTAAATATTCTGAAAATATATTAAATATTTCCAATATTATAAGAATGAATTACATATAATATTATATAAAATTTTAAAAAATAAAATTATTTATTTTTGCATATAAAATTATTTTCTAATCTATTTTCTAATTTATATATTATAATTTTGAAAACTTTCTGTGATAATGAAAAAGATGATAATTAAATCTATATAATCATTCATAATTGAAAATTATATATTATATATAATATATAAAAAATTCTATAGATTCTGTAAATAGATCTGATATTTTTTTTTATTATATATTTTTCTTTTATATCATAAAAGAAACAATAAATCTTTCTTGTTCAACTAATAATAAGTATATGAGTATATGATGTAAATTTGTATAAATATAGATATAAGAAATAAAAAAAAAATATCAATAAAAATTGCAATATTTTATGAAAAAATATCAACGAAAAAATTCAATATATTTATAAAGATAATTAATAATTTCAAGGAATTATAATACATATAATAGATATTAAGAGAAATGAAAAATAATTAATTTAAATTGAAAGCATTATTTCCTATTGTTTTGTAGAATATATAATGAGGTTAATTTAATTCATCTATAACAATATGAGTGAATTGTTTGTAACATTGATTATCATAATTATTATTGTTATAATTCTAATTATAATGTTACAATAACATTATAATTAAAATAATAAAAGGAAAATATATTATATTAAACAAAACGAAAAATTTAAAAATATAAATTAAAAATATAAACATCAATTCATGAATACATTATTTATACAATATTTTACAATATATACACAAAATAAAATTAAATTATATATATTAATTTAAGTTTTTTTATATATTAATAAACAATTATCTTTTATAATAACTATAATCCAATATTGAATCTTAAGTTTCATTAATTAATATATTTTCAAATTATTTAATCTATTTATATTTAATCTATTACAAACATGTATATATAAATAAAAATAAAATTATATTCGAAAAAATTAAAATAATAAAATCAATTTTTTGAGAATAATTTATTTCTATTATTAAATATAAGCTATTAAAAAATCTAATTCTTTCATTTTTTAAATTCTTATATTAAAATACAGGGAAAAAATGAAACGTCAATGAAATATCAATTACTTCTAATTCTCATAACACTTATAATTATAAGTTATGTAAAAAAAGTAATAAAATACGAAGAATGATAAAGCAATAAATATCTTCATTCTTCAATAAAATTGAAATTATGAAAATATAAAAATTTGACGAAATAATAAAAATTGGACGAAAGTTATCACATAAAAAGAAAAATAGATGACTACTTTTGTATTACATTAGTTTTTATATTCTTTTATATAATAATTATATTCTCTTATATATAATTTTCATCTTGTTTCCATTTTTTACTTTCAGTATTATTGCTTCATATATTTTTGGCATTTTTCAGTTGATATATGAAATTAAGTTGTCTTAATAGTCAAAATATAGTAATATAAATACATTAACATTATTATTTTAATTTTTTCACGTTAATCTTTTATTTTAATTGTTAAATTTTTTATGAATATTTGTATATTAATTTCCAATTTAGATATTTATGCATATTTTATACATATTTTATGCATTATATACATATATAATTTCTATATATTTATGTATTAATTTCAAATATAAATTTTTACAATTATATAAATCAAAATACATAAAATATATTTCATAGATATTTTTTTTAAATCATGTTTCATGAAAATCTAGTATAAATCATTTTTTTCCAATAACTAATTATAAAAAACGATTTATCAATATTAACAATATTAAAAACAATAATATTAATAATAATATATTTATTATAATATTAAACAAAATTTACAAATAACATATCTGAAAATACAATATATAATATAAATATTGTATAAAATATATTTAATATATATTAATATTTGGAAGCATATTTATAAATATTTTTCTGGAAAAATTTTATTCATTTTATTTCTAATTTCATTCAATTAAAAATATCTTCACTTGTGCCATTTTTCTTCAAAAATTGTTCTTAAATTAAAACCGATAAAAAATATAAACTATAATTACTCGTCCTTCTTTTAAAAAAAATTTTCTTAAGAATTTTCTTAAAGAAAAAGAATTTAAAAAAAAAACAAGAAAAAACAAAAAGAACTTACCTTTGGTAAGAGAATTAAGAAAAGAATCCAATGCCAGTTGTCCAGTCGGTAATGCAGCGCTTAAAGCACCGCTTAATGCAAGTAATTCTTGACAAGTCATAGCTTCGTTTCCACCCAATTCAGCTTGCATCTGTGATGACACGTGCACATGACAAATTACGCATCAGTGGAAGTGAATCGGTAAGACCCGACATCTCTGTAGAGCCGTAGTAGAAAATACCTGTATATGGTCTGGCAATGGACTCGACCAAACATTCCCGTCACCGGTCTGCGTCATTTTTTCGCTCGAACATACATTCCTTTCGCCGGGCGAAACCGCCATACCAGCCTGCAACGTGTTACCAATACTGTTGCTGCCGTGCAGCAACACCACATCGCTGAACATCACACTGCTTCTTCTGCGATAGTGTGTGCAAGGCGGACTTAACAGCACATTGTTCGTCTGAAGGCGGAGTTTTTTCAATTTTAAGAGAAAATTAAATTTAACGAAAAATAATGAATTTCGATAAATTTTTAATATCTTAATAATTATAATTTAAATAAATATCTTTTTAGAATATTTAAAATTCATATAATAATAAAGAATTTAATTCAAAACATTGAATAACGAATCAAGAGATAATAGATTTTGATAAATTTTTAACTTAACTCCTATTATTATTTCAAATTTCATATCGATCGTCTATCAAGTTTTTTTCAAAATTTTATTCTTATCTTTTTTTTTATTTTTATTTAAAATAAAATCCATATATGAAGAAAACATACCTGAATGCTTGCTTCGGTCGCATTCGAAAGAACATTATCGCTTCCATTACAAGAAACGGATGAAGTTCGATGAAGCCCCATACGATTGTACACGTTCAAAGAGACATCTGCTTCGGATACTTCGGGGCTGGCACGAGGCGCAATCGCCAAATTCCCATTACTACCGCCAATATTTCCAATCGCAGTTGCAAGGATCGCAGTCTGTGTTGGAGGACTGTTCGCTGGAAAATCAGTAAGCGATCCCCCACCACTGCCAATGCCTTGCTGTTGTTGCTGCTGTTCCGCGTATTCCAAAGCCGCCAACAATCTGGGACATCTACCATGATGGAGTCTTCTATCTGGTTAGAATAATAACATGAACGATAACAATATTGAAATGGGTCATATGAAATTCAACGATATCAATTATATTCAATTGAGAATCAGGAATCAAATATATCGTGTTTCACGGGGAAAAAACTGTTTTCTGGAAATATTAATTGTGGAAGTCGATAAATGTGCAAAAACAATTACGAATATTTCATATTAAGTCATTTCATGGATCTTTACAATCTCTAGTAAAAATCATCGTTTATAAATTTTATAAATTATTCGATGCTTATTATCGATCAATTTTAATGAAATTTTTATATAAATTTTTCATTTGAATTTTATATAAATGACATTAATTTACAAAATTTGTTTAACTTTTTGTTATAAACTCAGAATATATATATATATATATATATATATATATATATATATATATATATATATATATATATATATATATCATATAGAGAAGAATAGTGGAGAAGAGAACATAGTGGAGAATAAAGTTTCAAGAATAAATTCATATATATTTTATACAACACTTATTAAAATTATATATTATTAAAATTACTTTGGAATTAATATTTTATCAGAATATTTAATAAAAGAGTAATATAAATATATGACTTTTATGATTCTTATTTACAATTTTATTATTAATATAATATTAATAACTCTTATTCATTTAATAAAATTCTATATTAATCATTAATTACCAATGAATATATTAACTTGCAATCACACATTCATGCAAACTGAGTTATATTTAATAATTCATAATTAAATACACTAATATTAATAATGAATAACAAAATAAAATAATTAATATCAATATATAATTATAAATATATATGTATCACTATTATTATATTATATTATTATGATTAGTAAAATTGTGAAATTTAATTCGATAATTAAGAAATGAATTTTTTAATATAATCTTAGTTATAATCTTATAACTTGATAATTAGTTTTTGTCCATTTCAATGTATTCTTATATAATTTTCTATTATCTCTTAAATATAAATAACGATGTAAATTAATATTTATGTAAATTAATTTATACAAATTCTTATTTTTTTATTTCTATTCGATCATATTTATTTTTTATTTTATTATTTAATATTATTTTTATTTTTTATTTCTTTTTTCTGAAAATAAATATTAAATAATGTATGAAATAAAATTTTCTCTAATTCTTACATATTGGTTCTTATATGTCTATATTTATCTTTTTTTTTCTTTTTCATGAAACAATTCTGCATAATTCCAAAGTTTAAAAATAAAGTTAAAAAAGAATATATTATAAAAATAATTCCAAATTTGTATTTAAAAACTTAGTTTATAAATAATAAATAAACAATAAATACAAAATCTTGAAGTAATATAATAAAAACAAAACAGTTTAATAAAAATAAATAAATAAATAATTAATACATACATTAATCATATTTTTAAAATATTTAATTTTTGAATTAACGTATAATCCAAAATCTATGCAATTTAACAAAATGCAACATTTAACAAAATAAATATTGTTCCTTGATCTTACAATCAATCATATTGTTTTAAGCACGTTCTATCATCAAAGATCTCCTATTATTCTTAAAATAATAGCGTCAGTTCAAAGTGATATTCTAAAGTGATCATGAGAAAAACACCAATGATTTTAAGAATCTTTAAATGTGTGTATTCATCCCTATAAAAATGCTCTGAAACTTGAAATGAATCGCAGAGAGTTTGAATATCTCTTATAAGTACTTTTATTTGATTGAGATCGTTCTTTAATATTCCAATTTATCAAAATATCAATTATTTCATATAGAATTGAAAGTATTAATTTACAAATTAAAAAATTATAAAAATGAAATCAATATTGATTTTATGATTTAAAATAACGTAATAATGTTTCGCAAAAACATTCGAACATTATAAATAAAATTTTAATAATAAAAATACATTACTATTAAAATTAATAAATTAAATTTTAATTTATAAAATAATTATTTTAATAATTTTAATAATTATATTAATTATTTTAATAATTATAAATAATTATTTTAAGATAGGAATATTAAT
Source organism: Apis mellifera (assembly GCF_003254395.2). Lineage (NCBI taxonomy): Eukaryota > Metazoa > Arthropoda > Insecta > Hymenoptera > Apidae > Apis > Apis mellifera. The sequence continues at coordinate 6,267,549 of NC_037648.1, forward strand.
AAGATTATATTATATTTATGAATTTTAATAAAATTGATTCTTTAAAATGAAAAAGAAGATAATATAGACAAAAATATCAAAAAGTTTTGATTTTGGAAAAATAATAATACATAAAATAAAATTTTTATTATTGAATAATTTAATGTTAAATTTATTATATTTTCAGATTTTATATTTTACATTTAATATATTGCAATAAGTTTTTCATATTATTTACTTATGGCTGAACGAAATGGAATAATTAACTTAATCGTGGAACTAATAAAGTAACTAATTCTTTGGAATATTATTAAAGAAATAGGTTTTTGATGAAATATTTCATTTTCTAATAAAATAAAATACAATTTTATTTATAATATTTATCTTTTAAGCTTTAAATTAATAAAATTAAATAAAATTAATTAAATTAAATTAATAAAAACATTATTTTTAAAAAAACCAAAACAAATACAATTATTATGAATATCTATGAATATTATAAATATATAAAAAATCATCTATTGATTATTTTACATTTTACTAAAAATAATTTAATAATTTCTTAATAATCTAATAAAAAATAGTCTATAATATGATATAATCTAATAATAATCTAATAATTATATAAATCATTAATAAAATAAAATAAAAAGTATAAAGGTATAAAAAAATAAAATAAAATGAAAAGACAAAATTGACAGAAACGATTTGTACATTTGCAATGGAGACAAATTGTTACAATAATATCATGTCCTCGTCATGATAACAAGTAATTCCTATTGACATAATTTCTAAAAATATTCTGCTTATTATATTGACTTATTATATTGTATTTTCTATTGCAACATTTTTTTAAACGTCATTTAATTCAAAATTTTAAAAAAATTTTTAAGTTAATATTATTGGCATATCGATAACAAATGACATCAATTGTTTTTAAAAATATAATAATCGGAATATCTTATTCCCAAAATTTTTAACTTCAATCTCCTCTAATCTATTTTTATTGTCTTTTTTGTTCTATCAAATATAACTTTAACATGTAGAATTAAACAACAAACAATTTTAAATATATAAAATTTTTAAATTTTAATGATTTATTACTGTTTTGAAGAATATTTTTAAATAAAATTGTATTCAAAACAAAAATATTGAATTTATATAAAAATTTAAAGATGATTTAATTCTCTCAAAGAGATTTTTTTATTGAAAAATATATATATTTCATTATGTTTTACATACATGGAAATTTTTATTAAAATTGAATTTCAGTAAATTTCAATATAAGATATTATTCTAAATATTTTTGTGGATTACTGTAGATTTTTTATTGAGAATTTTCTTGTTTCTTTCAATCAATCTTAGAAACTTAATTATATTTCCATCAACAGTTACAAAATAGTTTTCATTTTAATAAAAAAAATACAATTTTTCAGAAAAATGTTTAAAATATTTATCTTAATATTACTATATATTGTAGATATATAATAACTTTAATAATACTCACTAAAGAAATTTCAAAAACTTTCTCTTTCTAAAATCTTTCTCTCAATCTTTCCTTATCATTATAAACGAATATCAATGTGATATTAAAACTTAATAAGAAAAATAAAAGAAATTTAAATTGAAAAAATCATACATTTATAGATCGTTAATTATCTTATCATTATAATATAAGCATAATTGTTTAATTTAATAAGAATATTTATAGTCAATTATATTACTTAATTCAAAATATTTTTTTATTGTAATGATTATTTTTAAATTGTTTCTTTAATCATTTTTCCTTTAATTAATTAATTTTATTTTATAATTAATTAATTAATATTTTTATTTATTATACAGTTTATTTTTCTTCTAAGTTTTTTATTCATAATATTTGTAAAAATCAAAAATGAGAAAGTAAAAATTGAAATTTTTTATTTTTATAATATACATTAGAGTATCAATAACATTTTAAAATTTAAAATAAAAATTTAATTCGAATCATTTAAAAAAATTTTTGTTTCAATTAATTTTAAATATAGAATATTATTGATAATAAATAATATCTTTATAATAATTTAGATAATAAATAAAATCTTTGATACCATTGAAATTAAATATATATAGCAATTAATAAATAAAAATATATAATTTTTGAAAATTCCTCTCTCTTTCTTTCTCTCTCTCTCTTTCTCTTTCTCTCTCTCTTTTCTTTTCTTCATAACTTAAAATTTAAATGAAAATTTAATTTAAATCTAAGCATTTCAAAATAATTCATAAAAAAATTCATTTTAATAAAATTTTAGTAAAATTCGATTATATTTTTGAAATAATTATTTCTTAATTAATTAATGAATTAATATGAATGAGAACAATTCGAAGGAAAAAAAAGAAACGATATAAACGCTAAGAAAATATAACATAAGTTAATATCATAAGTTACATTTAAAATAAATATGTACAATCATTTAAAAATCAATTACATTTACGTTTCTTTCAAAGAATCACTTCAAACATCATTTTTTCAAAGATCATTTACTATATTTATTTTTAAAATGGAATACAAATAGAAACAATTGGTAAAAAAATATTGCTATTGAAATAAACTCGATTAAATAAAACATATGGATGAAAATCTAAAGACTACGATACACTTACGATATTATATTAGATTAAAATACGATACACTTACCTCCGGGTAATCTATTCGAATCAGAGTTGGGTGCACCTCCTCGAAATGGATGTCCGTGTTGTTGCTGTTCCTTGAGCAAATTCTGTTCACGTTTCTGTTGTCTTTTATATAAATACACTCGGTATCTCTTCATTAATCTCCTCTTCCCTCTTCGCCACAGGTGTGCGATATATCTGAGAACATGCAATATGAATATAGCAGCATGAATGGAACAGGTAAAGGACAATTTCAAGTGGATGACTCTTCGTTCTTGAAATGAAGAGGACCAATGAAATAGCGTTTAAGTTCATTTATTATATACTTTGGTATAGTGTTGAATATATTTCAAGCAAAAAGTATCGAAAATAATTGTTGAAACAGTTTTGTTGAAATGAAATAATGTTTTATATTTATATATTTGAAGATTTGTTTCAAATTTGAGAAAAAAATTGTTAATTAATTGAAATAATTTGTTTATATATATTAAAAATAATTATTTATATAGCATTTTATAAATATAAATTTATATTAATTATTGTTATTATTATTTTTTGTGATTATTATTTAACACAAAAATAAATAAAAAAATAATATGAAAAGAAAAATATATTTCTTCAAAAAATATAAAATATAAATGTCTTCATGAAAATTCATCATTAACTACTTAATAGAATTTCATAAAAATAATACTTCATTTATAATATTCTTTTTTTCATTATTTTTAGTATATATTTAAAAATATATAAAGTATCCTTATCTTTTTCTGTAAAAAATTATTAGTATATTCTATAAAATAAGGGAAAAAATGTTAAAATAAATACTTTATTAAAAAATTGCAATATAACATAAATTAGACTATGCAGATGCAATAATGGTTAATAATTAATCTTGATAAATATGATTTTCTGTTTCCAAAATCATCAAATATCTTTGAATTTTTATTTATAAGAAACTTTAAATAAAAAAGCTTTTTTTATATTTCAAATAATATTTTAATTAATATAGAAATAAATTATTATTTCTATCGTAAATCTATATAATTAAAAAAATATATTTATATAAATATTTATATTAAATATTCTATATTCTTATTTTGATTTCTCTTATATATATATTCAAAAATAATACTTTAATAATGAATTTTTAAAGAAATTTCTCGTTTCTTTGTTTTGGAAAAATTTAAATCTTTTTATTCAATAAAATGTAATAGAATAAAAGTAAAAAATGAAATATAATGAATTAAGTAATTTATATTTCCAAAATCCTTCATTCTTAAAGTGAAACTTAATTTTATTTAATTAATTTGTACACGTTTTAAAAATATTAAAATTTTTTAATCATTTCTTCTGAAATAATGAATAAATGAAATAAAATCATTATACATAATATTTTTATTTTTATTCTTGAATTTTTATTTAATAGAAAATTAAAATAAGAAAAAAATTAAGAAATAAATAGTACAACAATTAATAGACTGTTTCAAATGATCTTTTATTCTTTAAGTGAAAGACTAATGAAGCAATATTTAATATCATTTAATATACTCTTTGTCAGAGATTTTAATTATTTTTAATCATTTCTTTTATATAATTATATATAATTTAATGGAATGAAATATAATAATTCTATTCGATATAAAATAGAAGAATAACATAATATAAAAAAAAGAAAAGTAAAAGAATGAAATTATTTAAACTAGAACAATTAAAAAATCAATAGAATGTTATTTATTTTTATAGATAGAATATTTTGATAGGATTAAAAAAATTTTTAAATATTTAAAAAAAAATTTATAGAATTTTATTTTATAGAACATAAAAAAAGAATGTATTGCATTATTTTCATTTAAAAAATAATGAAATAAAAACATAATGAACATAAAAAAGAAAAGAGAGAAAGAAAAAGAAAGAAATAATAATATTGATATTTTATTATTTTTATTATATTATACTATTATTATTAATATTATATATATTAATGTTATATTATAATATTTATATAATAACTCTTTTATAATAACTAACAATAAAATTAATATCAACTTTAATATTAATTATAATAATAATTTATACTATAAATGATGTCACTTCTTTCTGAAAAATGTACGCTAATAAGTTGAGAACTAATACTATGTTCTACTTTAATGTAAAATTATACATGCAAAGAATGAGCAACATAAGGTATGATTCAAAAACTATTAGAAAAAGCGAGATAAATTTCGCTTGATATTTTAAAATTTTTTATTGCTTTTTCTGTGACGTCTATGTTACAGCAACCAGGGAAATAAAAGTAATATGTATATCCTTTTTATTTTTTCGAATCCAGTATATTTTTTATATCTTTGAATAGTTTCTCTAAACCAATTTAAAAATGATAAAGAATAACTAAGAAGAATTAAGACAATTAGAAAAAAAAAAATTTAGAATAAAAATAATGATTCTTAATATTCTTAATAGTTACATATAAATAAATAATAGTAAGACTTTATTGTAAAAGAAAAAAAAATATTTCATTTCAAATTTAAATATAATTTTTTTCATATATAACAAACAATATTTTTTTTATACTTAATAAAAAACAAAATAAAAATTGATTTTTTTAAATAAAATGAATTTTATTTTTACATTAATTGTAAAAAGAATATAAAAATTGTTACTAGTATAGTTATAAATGTAAACATTAATAAACATTACATTGAGATTTAAGCGAAAAAAACATATATTTAAAAATTTTCTATTTCATGTAAGAATGTATTAATTATATTCTTTGAATTCGGTACCTAATAATAAAAAGTAAAAATTTTATCTTTTTGATAATCATATAGAAAAATTAATCTTATATAACAAATAAAATTAGTTTTATTTTTTTATTTTTATAACAAATATGAATAAATATTATATATATATATAAGACAATAAGAATTAAAAATAAAAAGAAAAACATATATAAATATAAGGAAATAACAAAATAATTTAATATTTAAAAAAAATAAATTTTTATCTAATAAGGATTTTTAATAAATATATTTTTATTTATTTATTTTATTTTAATATTTTTTGTTAATTATTAATTGTATCGATCTTTAGATTAAATTTTCTAGAATATTCGTCTTCAATATCAACAAATATTATTGAAATTTAATAACATTTTCAGAACAATATATATTGCATTGTAATTATAATTCTTAAAATTATTTGCAAAATATTCGCGTTTATCATATATACATAAGAATATTTATTATTCATAATAAATAAATTTATTATGTATTAAGTATAATCTTGTATAATCTTTTTTCAAAGGTTTATTGAAAATTTTTTCGGTTTTTTTTATTTTTATTTATATCTTAAAAAATTGTACCTAGAAACAATTTAAAAAAAAAAGCAATATAATATATATATAAAATAATAATTCGTAACACAATAAGATTAATAGAAAAAAAGAGATTAGTGAAATATTAATTTAAAAAATATAAAAAAAAAAATTTTTTTATTTTATGTTTACATTAATAAATCTCTACATCTTTTGTGTAATGTACATTTTAAATATTGTTATATTTATCAAAAAAGAAAGGTTGCTATACAAGGCTTTTCTTTAATTGAAACTAGAATATTAATAAAAATCAAAAATAGAAAAAAAAATGAATTTGTTTTGTATTCTGTACATTACTGGAAAATATAAAATTAAACGAAGTAAAATCAATATCTTATTAAAACTACACGATTTACGAGAAAGCAACCAACTTTAGTTGTCCTTTTATTATTATTTCCTCATTTCGTATTTAGTTAACAGTAGGTATATATTTTACTAAAATAAACTGAAGTTTTAATTGAAAACGTTAAAACGTCTGACAAATATATATATATATATATATATATATATATAAGATTAATATTTAAAAATAAAATTCAATATTTTTTTAAAAGATTAATCGAATATACGTATTAATATCTTCAAATATTAGTATTATTTTTCATTAAATTCAACAGTAATACATAAAATTACTTCAATTAAAAGAAAATTAAAAACAAAATTATATTATATTGATAAAATATTGATTTAAATAAAAATTCATCAACTAGCAAGCATAAGTTAAATTCAAATTTTAATAATTATAAATATTTAAAAAATAATAAAATATTAAAATATTATAAATAAATACTTTATATCTCGATTTAATCTTATATTGATTTCATTTTTCTATTTATCATAATAATTTTTAAATTAATTTTTTTAATCATAAGTTAAGTATTTTATATATTTTCTGTATTCTTTCTTATTTTTTTTTTTAAATATTATAAAATACTTTAAAGAAATAACATTAGATAACATTTAATTAAACTTTGATCATTTTTTTAAATAAATGTATATAACTATTGATTAAATATTTAATAAATTGAAAAAAAACAAAATTACTTTTAATTTGTTATATTTCTAATTATATTTTTTAATACAAATGATTGTATTTATTTCTTTTTCATTCCAATTAATCAATTGGTCCATTTTAATCCAAAATGAATTATTTTTTATAATAATATGATTAATCACAAATTTTCAAATAAACTCAATAACTTCAAATAAAAATAATTTTTTTTGTCTAAAATAGTAACAAATTATTTTCAAAATGTATGAAATGATATTTATGTTGATATGTTAGTTTCTATATTAATATATATTGTAAAATACAAAATTTTCACCATCGATTCAAGGAAGGAAATTTAATAGAAGATCCAGCAAGAAATGTGTAATATTTTCAGATAATATTCAAATAATAAATAATAAATAGAAATAAAAATAAGAAAAAATAAAAATAATGAATAGAAAATTTAAAACATGAAAGATTTAAATATAATAAAAATAGAATATTAATATTACAAAAATTTTACTATTTCATATTATAATATATAATTATAACAAAATATATTATATTATATTATATAATTTATATTGTTATATTAATATTAAACTGTAATTAACTGTAATAAATATTAAAATTTTTTAAATCAATTTTAGAGAATTAATAAAATATTAATTAATTAAATATTTAAAATTCATGTTGTTATTGTTGTTGTTGTTGTTGTTGTTGTTGTTGTTGTTGTTGTTGTTGTTGTTGTTGTTGTTGTTGTTGTGGTTATTGTTGTTATTGTTGTTGTTGTTATCATTATTGTTATTATCGTTATCATTATCATTATCATTATCATTGTCGTTATTATTGTCCTTAACATTGTCGTTATCATTGTCGTTATCATTGTCGTTATAATTGTCGTTATTGTTATCGTTATCGTTATCGTTATCGTTATCGTTATCGTTATCGTTATCGTTATCGTTATCGTTATCGTTATCGTTATCGTTATCATTATCATTATCATTATTATTATCACTATTATTATCATTGTTATTATCATTATTATTATCATTATTATTATCTTTATTCACATTGTATTGAGTCGAATCTAAAAACTTCTGCTCTAAATTTCCTTTTTTTTTAAATTGTATTAAATAAAAAGAAATTTAATTTATTTTCTAACAAATTTTTCCTTAAGTACTCACTTAACAATTTCTGCGTAACATGTAGTTGGCTCTGAAGTATTTGTCGACGATGCAAGAGTTGATGTAGAATGAAAACGAGCACGTTCCAGTCGCATTCTTTCCATCTCCCTCTTTTTCGTTTCTGAGAATTGCGTTGCTATTACGACTAAGCAGAGATTAATCATGAAGAAGGAACCAATCTGTAACCGAAATTTTTTTCAATGATTTCTTTTTCTCTTTACAAAAAAAATCTCTTCTCATAGTAATATCAATAATATCTAAATTATATATATAATCATTCGTATTTATTATTTATTTATATTTGTTTATTCATGATATCCTTTTATTAAATCTTCATTTTTAAATTTTTTTTATTTAATTTTAATTTAATAAAATGAAATTTAAAAGAAATGAAATAGTAAACGTACCACAATTAAAAGGACAAAATATATCCAATCCCAAAAAGAATGAGCATCTTGCACGTAATACATTATATCCGTCCATCCTTCAAGACTGATTACCTATAATAATAGTTATTAGTTTTATCACTTCTTTTCCAAATATTTAATTAAAAAAACTAAAATAAATAAGATTGATGCATAAATTATTGAAATAATTAATTTTTCTATATTTAGTAAAATAATTACATATTTGAAAAATATAAAAATATTCATTCAATTGTATTAATATATCGGATCATTTTATACCGGAGATATTGTAAAAACACAAAAGTAATAAATAAAAGAAATTCATATAAATACGAGTAAATGCATTTGAAAAAATCTTATTTTCGAGTTTTAATTTATTTTGTAACAATACGTGTGTATAACTAAATAAATATTGAATATTTGTTTATAATTAGATATTTAATTTGCTTTTTAAAACATTTCATTTTACAAAGAAATATTCTTTGAGATAAAAGGAATTTCTAGTAAAGATCATCAACGCTGTCTTGAATAATGGAATTTGAAATTATTATTAGTAAATTTTTATAAATCACAAGTTACATGATAGTCAATAAAAAAATAAAATTTTATAAATAAATTTCATCAATTTCATCATTATCAATTTTAACTTATGCTATTATTCTATTTGAAATAAAATTATGAAAAAAAAATTTTTAATTTATTATTTATTTATATATTTATATGTATGAATTCAATAATATCATATTAATTACATTATTATAGATATTGTATTGTAAATAGAAAAGATATTGTATTGTAAATAGAAAAATAATTAGAATAGAAATTATATTCAACAAAACAAGATATGTTTATCATGATTATGCTTATCGAATCCATATAATATGTAAATTCTTTAAATAAGTTAATAAAACAATTCATATGAGACACATATATCTATATTGAAGTTGAATATAGTCATTTTCTACAATTTTTGTGAAGATAAGTAAATAACTTTTGAAAACAAGTTATAACTCGAAAACAAGGTCATTTCGAGCAAGTATTTATTTGAACTTTCTTTATTATATCTATATATCTATACTCTGAATCAATGCATGCTGTATTTTTATCTATATACAAGATTTTCTGTATTTACTATATGTATTTATTAATGTAAATGAAAATATAATATCTACATGAGCAGCATGTATCAATATTGTTACATGTACAATGTGTCAAAAAAGTAAATGATCTAACTTTAAAAATTCCATTATAAGGATAAAAAAGTGTCATATAAACATAAGTTGTATTTTTAAGATGATTCTTTTATAAAATATAGAAATTTTTTTCTCACATTAGAAAAGTTATTAATTGTCAAGTGTATGATTTCAAACACTGTTTTTATTTCTATATATTCTGATTCAAATATTTTTATTTATAAAATGGATTTTTATTTACAAGAACATTTTAACTTATAATAATACATATGAAAATATTCATAATAGATTAAGATTTTTTGAACATTTATTACATATATTTTGACAGTCTTTAAGTAAAAAATTTTTATATCTATGTTTACATGACTTTTTTTTATATGAATATATCAAAAAATATATCTTAAAAGAATATATCAATGTTTGATCTTATTTTCTTGATATTCGATACATTCAAACATATTTATATATCATATAATGTGTATATCTATTATATACTAATAATTTAATATATATATGTTTTATATGTTTTATATATTTTATATGTGCATCATTATATGTGTAGATATTATTTGTTCAGTTATAGATCGATTTAAAAATTTAAGGAATGATTTTTTAAGTTGAAATGTCAAATACCAAAAATAAAAAAATTATTCGAATAATTAATGATTAAAAATTAATGAAATGAATTATTTTAAAACGAATAAATTCAAGACAGTTCAAACAATGAAAAGTAAAGTGAACTTCAAATCATAATCTTTTTTTTCATGAAAAGTATGAAATATTGCTCTCCATATATTTAAAGATTATTATATCTATTGAAGTACTCTAAATTTTTTTATATAGAAATATTTTCGTCGATATTTTATTATCAACAATTAAAACGTAATTTTTTTATAACAAATCACTCCTTATATTTTGAATATCTGTAACCGAATATTTCATATATGTATATTATATATGTGTGTATATAGAATATCTCAAAAATGTAATATCCGTAAACTAGAAATTCCTAAGATAATTTCAAACAATATTTTCCTTTGCAAAAATGAATTGTGAAATGAATGAACAAAAAATACTAATCAATTAGGAAGTACGTAACCTAATCGAGCCGTAACAATAATAACGTTGGTTACAGTTATCGCAAACCGAACACTAACAAATCTAAGCAACATATTTCGAAAAATATGTGTTGAATATGTATTATATTCAATATTATTTATTTATTGTTCGTAATATAATTCGTAATATAATTTTTTATCGATAAAAAAATATTTATTCAATTTTATTCAACATATCAATGGCCAATATTTTTTATTAATAATTCATTAAGAAAACTATAATGAAAGTTTTTACAAAGGAAAAGTTTTTGGTTGAAATTATCTCAAGAATCAATTTACAAAAGTTTTATATTTTTGGGATATACTGTATATTATATGTAATTATGTATATATATAATTAAATATACTGTGTAATAATATATATACATATGTGTATATGTATATGCGTATGTGTACGCACATATATAAAAGAAGTATAATATAACTGCAAAAGAGAATTTAAAAAAAAAAATCAAATTCAACTGGTAATTAAATGAAAAATAAAATATTTAATTATAAAACAGAAAGGGATTCTTATATGTCAATTACTTTTAAATTGTATTACAAAAAATTTTTGCTAAATATTAATAATGTAATATATAATTAAAATATTAATAAATAAATTTTATTTTGCAGTTGCGTTTCATCTTTTAAAACTGATATAATTATATATTAATTTCTTCTACAGAACTAGATATGTATTTAAAAATTTGGCTACAGTAAAGTTCCAATTTCTGAATATGAGAGAAATAGGACACTCACAAGAAATATTGCGACCCAGGCAAGACCGATATTATCGAATGATATCGTTCCTTGGAAAGGATTGTTACCCTGACCCTTGCATTCCGTATAGTAGTAATTCCAATTAACGCAGGTGTCGTTGGTGATAAACGTTGTATTATTGTTTGGCAACGCGGTATTATTGCAAACCACGTTTCCTAAAAGCGAGAACATTGAAAATTGAATAGCTTTTGAAATGTCATCTGCATTATTGTAATAACTATGAACTTATTTCGTATACACTCGATTTTCGAATTATTATTATTAATATATTTACTAATTATATTTTATAAAAATATTTATATTATAATATTATATTATATTTATATTATAACGATTAAATATTTATAATTAACTTTTATTAATTTTATTAATAAAATTTCATTAATTTTTATTAATTCTAAGTTTTTATTATATTTTTCATTATTTAATAGCACTTTATGTGTTTAAAAAAATTTGATATTATAATAAATGTGACAAAAAAAAGAACGCTTTATTAAAAAATAAGAATATATGTAAATTTTATTAAAAAATAAGAATATATGTAAATTTTTTTATATAGTTTTCATATAATTTTTTTATATAATTACCTTATATTATTTTTTTTATTAATGTCATTCAATATTTTTCGACAAGAAGATAGAATTATAATTTATTATATTATAATTATATATACTATAATTATTATTCTTTATAGTAATTCTTGATTTAATAGTGGAATAATCAATACTAGCTTTCAATTAATAATACGTTTATTATAAATTTTCATAACCTATATTATAAAATAATAATCAATTTTCATTATTCAAAAAGAAAAAAAAAATTTATTTCTATATTATAATAGATAATAATAATTATTTTTCAAATTTCATGATCTTTAATTCATATTTCATATTAAAAATAATATAACAAATATATTTTAAAATTCTGATCAAAGATTTAAATGTATTAAGATTGATTTATACTAACAAGAATAATAATAAGATTAATTTTCTCAGTTATCATCCTGTAAATTATATATATATATAGTTATTTGACTATATATACTTATATATACTTTACTATTATTATTAGAATTATGAAGAAGAAAGTCTCATTTGAACTTGATATAATTATAATAATTAATAAATTTAATTTTATTTATAAACAATAATTTTAGAAAAATTTACAAATATTAAGTGCCACATAAAAGATAAAAAAATTATGAATAATTGTTAAAAAATTTCATAATAATTTTTAAATAATTAAGTTAAAAATTAGAAATTAATAATTCAAAAAATTGTTAGTTTTATCCTAAAAAAATATATAATTACACTGAAGAAATTATGCAAGTAAAATTATAAAGTATTATTTTATTTTATTGGAATTCCCTAAATTTTCAAGAAATTATATACACTTAATCCTCTATTTGCATGATAGATTGATTTTAGAAACAATCGTAAATGAAAACCATATAAAAAGCAATGTAATGTATATGAAAAAAAAATTCTAAATGAAAAATCGATGTTAATATTATGCTAATAGTTATTTTGAAATGAAGAATATAAAAATAAAATTATGTTAAATAATAATATTAAATAATAAAAATAAAATTCTAATTATCTTCAATGGAATATTTTTAATTTTAAATATTTATTTAGATATTATTAAGATATATGCATATGTTTTTAAAAAAAATAATATATCAATAAAATATAAATTTGAAAAAGCTAAAATATTGTTAATAGTTTAGTTTTATATATATATATTATTATATATTAGTTTTATTTTATTCGTCATCATTTTTTGAATTCTTTCATACGAAATTAAAATTCAATCACATCCATCACTTAAAAATCACTTTGATTGTTTTTTGTAGAAAAAAAGATAGTATTATGAAATATTACTGGTAAAATGAAAGTTTCAATAAAATCAATATTACAATGATATCTTTGATTTTACAATATATTGTAATTCATTTCTTTTTTCTATTTGTAATAGAAAAAAGAAATGAAATTAGATACAAATGGATTTCAAATAAATTTTATTAAATTTGTATATCAATTTTTTTTATTTTTATAGAGAATTCTTATCTATAGACAATTCTTATAATAGTTTTAGGATAAATAATATATTTATTATCAAATTACTTATTGTAATAAAATATTTTATAAAATTTTTTAATGATTTATATATATATACAAAAAAATTTATAATATTAATTTACTGTCAACATAAAATTATATATATTCGATTACAATTATAACAAATACAAATTACATTATACATTCTATATGAAAATAAAATTAAATCCGGAATTCTAATTCTTCATATTAGTTAAATAAATATATTTCTTTTTTTTTATTTCTTAAATACATACTTAGATAAAAATATCTTGTATGACGTAAATATATGTAGATATATTGATGTAAATATATGATAAAGATATTCTTAGATATACTTGAATATACATTATATACAAGAATGATTATTATATATGATTTTTATACTAAATAGTTAAATTATATATAACAATAAAAATATGTATTATATAATAATAATAATTATATATATTATATATAATATATATAATATAATATTAATTTTTCTAAATGTCATAGTCAATATATCTACGTAAATAAAAATTTTTAAGACAAAAATGACAAAAAACGAATTATAATTACACATTACCACTTTTTCCTCTACAATAAAAGTGAAACATGAAACAATTTCTCAAAATTCATTCTTTAAATGTGTTTTTTTAAAGTCAAAACACAAATTGGCATACAACAAAAATATTGAAATTTATAAATTACGATCAATTTATGTTAAAAGATGAAATGAGATAGATCCATTTTTTAATTTATTTAAACTTATTAATGACACAAAATAAAAGAAGAATGTAATATATTAATGTATATATATGCGTATATTACATGTTTATTCATGTGTATTCATGTATCTTATTATTGTATTTTAAAAATTATCTTCAATATTCATAAATACTGCTTTTGTTTTTAAACTATATTATTTTTTAATCATGTAAAAAATCATATAAGATGAAAATTAGACATATTCTTAATATTGCAAATTTGTTATATACTGAAAAAATTTTATGTAATATTATTACTATTTATGTAATAAATATATCAGATGTATTTATGAATATTTTCATAATAAATAAAATATTAAAAGATAAATAAAAAATAATATATATTTGAAATTGATACTTATTATTTATCATGATGGATTATTATATCAATCTCAGTCTATACATTTTATTTTTACATTTTCATATTAGATATGTATATTTATTATATAATCGATTATAAAGAAATTTTATTTTTTTTAAATTAAATATGTTAATTTTGATTTATGATGACGAAAATAGTCTATTAATGTCACATATTTTTATCATAATTTAGAAGAATTTAACTAATTAAAAAATAGAACATATTACTAGCACTCGAAACATATCTTCCCATGATAAGATTATTAACGATTAAGGATTAAATGTTTTAAAAGCAGATAATAAGGAATTAACTATTATATATGCATGCTCATCTATGTCGGCATAATTTATGCTGACAAAGATAATTTACTATTCATTATTACATTAAAACTAAAATGATAAAATAAACTTGTCACATGTGATCCTAAATCGATGACAAGAAACTATAAAAATAAATTTATCATTTATTTAATTGAAAAATTTTTAAGAAATTTTTATTCGAAACAACTTTCATGTAATTATTATTAAATTATATTTTACATATAAGAAATTATATTTTATATAGTACATATTCTACATATTTAGATTTTATGTAATAATTAAATATTTATATTTTGTTTAATCACCAATAATTGAAAATTACAAAAGTGATTTAAATTATATTTTTGCAATTTTTATTTAGAAATTTAGAATTAATTTTAAATTTCAAATGTAATTAATTTAATATTTAAATAACTAATATTTGATCACTATAAAGTAATTAATTATTTACTCATTTCTTTTTTATTTTCATTCATTTTAATATTAATTTTTTTAACAATTCAATAGTTATATATATATATATATAATATATATATATATATATGATATATGATGTATGGTATAATAATTCTTAAGAAAAAATTTATTTATTTTTTTAAGTAGTTTGAATAATAATTAATCCAAAAGCAATAATTGACACATTATTATATATAATATATCGTTTAATTTATTCAATATATTCAATAATTATAGATAAATCTATTAATCATAGTTAAAAATTTTATTAAGTTTATATTTTTATAGATAATAAACTTTATATATTTTAACTATATATATTGACGTATATTAAAAAAATATTTTTTTTTAATTAAAAAAAAATAGAAAATAAAAAATCAATAAAAAATAGACTTATCAAGATTTTCTTTTTATTTTCTTTAAATTATAAAAAATATTTTTTTTAAATTAAAAAGCAGGAAAAGCTATATCAATAATTCTAAAAGAAAATTATTTTAAAAGAAATATAATACAAATATAAAAATATAAAATATAATAATCATTAAATCTCACAAAAATCTTTTTAAAAAATCTTTTTATTACAAAAAAGTTATAAAAAATTAATAAATTTCTTAATTATTGATAATTATCCCCAATAACTATTATTCTTAATCTAAAAACAATTTTATTTATAATATCGATTATTAGTAATCAAAACAATTTTTTTTCCGACAATAATTTTCATAATCATGATAAAAATTATTTAATCGAAAATATTAATTACGACAATATTTATGTATAATTTTTTTTATATTTTAATTCTATCAATTAAATTCCTTACTTTAAGTTCATAGATTATCGATTCTAAAAATTGCCAAAAGATCTCTCGTTTGTTTCTATCTCACGATATTTTTTCCAAAGTTTTGTCAATACACATTGAAATATGTCAAGGGAAACCAAAGACATGTTCCAATGGAAAGCGAATAAAAAAAGAAAGAAAAAAAGATTCAAACCAGTAAAATTGAATATCGAAGATGCACTCACCCAACTTGAGCGGCGGTAAGTTACTGCAAGAGTGCATTCCGTTGTCGTCGGGACGCGAACAAATGTAGTCCTGACCCTGATATTCGAAGTACTTCTCGAGATCGCTAGAAAAGTAACGAATCACGATTAAAAATCAATTTCAAAATAAGATCAAATCCTCACGCCTAATTTTTTATAATTAATAGTTGCATTTACATTATATGTATATATATGTATGCTTTATGCACGTATGCATTCGTTACATGCTTCGCTTATGCGTGTATACCGTGTATATGTGTTTTATATAGTATATTATATATATAAAGATTATGTATAATATATATGCATATATACATAATATATATGTATATATATATTATAATATAATGTATATAATATATAGAGAGGACCATGATTAAATTATTTTTATTATAAATGAATCAATTAAAATATTTGTTATCACATGATGATATGATTTCAAAAAATCTTCAAAACAATGATATTTGTTTTTTTTTCTTTTCTATATCTCTTTTCTTGAAAATTATTAATATAATATTTTCAACATTTTTATAGGATATAGTAGGATATAACTTTATAGTTCTTTTTGCTAATCAAAAATATTGATATATAAATTCAAAAACATTTTTTTCATTTAATGTAAATAAAAATTATAGAATTATATATAAAAAAATTTAAAAATAATATTGTAAACTTTCTTAAGAAAAAAATAAATAGAAAAAATATCTTTGAAAATTCTTTGAAATCAATAACAAAAGAAATTTTAATCGATTTAATAATAATGAAAATCTAATAATTATATTAAGTAGTCCACCCTGTATATGATGATTATTTCACAAGAAAAGGTGAATGAAGTAGTACAACATAACAAAAGGAATGTTTTCGGTCTAATAAAACATATTTAATTAAGACATATTAATCATACTTTATTTTTTGGTAATAGAGTTTTAAAAAATGAAAATTTTGTATGTATACTATGAATAATTTGCCAAATATTAATTGTTTTTGTAAGATTATGATTATGTTTCGAAAATCAAATTGTATAATTTCCAGTATGAAAATTATATAATATTTACAATATTATTATATTTTTTTTACGAATAGTGAATATATGAAAAAAACAACAAACAACGAACAAAATTATTTTTAAAAATCGATATAATAATATTTTTAATAATTGCAACTTTTTTAAATATAAACATAATTTTTAAATATATTTTATAATTTTTATAAATATTATGTAAATATTATATAATTATATAATAATTATAATTTTTATTATTTTATAATTTTTAATAATTTTTAAATAGAATTTAATTTTTTAAATGAAATGCAACCTATTCTTTTATATTACATATATATATATATATATATATATATGTATAAATTAAACTACATGCCAAAATATTTAAAAAATGATTGTTTTTATGATTATTTTTATCTGTGACTTTATATGATAAAATTATTATATTTATATCTGATTAAATTCATTTGTCATTTAAAAATATATTTTCTATTTAAAAATTTATTATTATTAATTATTATTTTCTTCTATTTATTATGATTTTATTTAAAAATTTATTTTCTAGCAAAATATTATGTTTTAGTGTATCATGTTATTTAAAATCGTAAAACTTCTTTTTTTTTTTCATATTTTTCCACATACATATATATATATTTATCTACCAGAAATATGAAAATATCTATCAGCTAATAACTATGTATCTCTTCTTGTTTTTTATTTTTATATTATAATATTAATTGTGATTATTATTATTTTTTTATTATATTTTTTATTATTATCGTTATTATTGTTAAATTTAATATTCTTTTAGAAAACTCACAAATTTTATTTTAAATAATTATTTCCATTTATTATCTATTTTGAAAATGTAAATACTTTTTTAAAATTATTTGCTTTATATTTATATTGCTTTTTTAAATAATTAAAATTTTTATTCTATTATCGAAGAAAATAGATTATTACATTAATAATTTCCACTCCAAACAAAATCATTATTTTTATTTTTTTTTTCTTCTCTCTGGATAAATGATTTTCACTTCCCTAAATTTTTTCAAATATATATAATTAAAAATTTTTATTCAGATTGATTTACAAATAAAACATCATCGTTTCTCAAAAAAAATATATTAATTCTCTTGTAAAATTATACCATTTTGACTTCATTTTGACAGTTTTTCATAATTTAAAAAAAATATATTTCTATATATATTTATAGAATATATAGAATATATATATAGAAAATAGAATTAAATTTAAATTAAATTAAAAAAAGAAATTAAAAATAAATTTTTTTATAATTCATATAATTTATATATTAAATTTCGAATCGCTAATTGAATGAAAAAAATTTAGATAATAATGCTAATAATCAACTAATTAGTGAACAATTTATTTATATCTTTTTTGAAAGATGTAAATTGTACAATTAATTTATTTTATTTTATTTATTAGTGGAATATTCTATCAAAATATGATTGAATATGCTTCAGTGATTTGAGAAAAAATGGAGATATGAATTTCTCATAAGAATAAAACTGAGTTGTGTATCTCCTTAAATGTAATATATTATAAAATGTAGTAAAATGTAGTAAAATATAGTAAAATGTAGTATATTATATATTTTTCGATAATTTAATCTTTATCGTTAAAAAATCATATATTATGGAAAATAATATTGCAAAAAAGATCAATAGTTAACTCTAAATAAATATAATTTTATAGTTTATCAGTTATTTTATTTTACATTAAAGTTATAAAGTTATAAAATTGTAAAAAATTCTAAAATAGTTTTTTAAATATATTTTGATTTTTTTCAATAAAAACAGAATTCGTTAAATATAAATTTAAAAAATAAAATAATTAACTTATCAATCCTTGATTGATAGATAATATATTTATCAAATAAATTAATATATTATATTATATAATATTATAATATTATATAATATTATATAATATAATATAATATTGTAATATTAATGCAAGTTTTTAATAATTGTAAAGTATATGACATTATTTTTTGTTACATTTAAAGGAATATTGTAATTAATATTATTTAAAACATTGTTTATGTAATTTTAATGCAAGAACAAATTAATAAATATATAAATATAAATATAGCCTCCTTATTAAAAAATATACAATTTTCTGTTAAAAGTTTTATTATAATCTCACTGAAATAGCCTATCTTCTTCATGTTTCTCGTCGATTGACATTCGACCATTTTTCATATCTCTATTACTAAAAAATAAAGTAAAATTATATATATATATATATATTACAGTTTATTAGAACACTTACAAAAATGATGTAAACCTGAAAAATCATTAAGAAATTATTATAATCTTAAAAAATATTACTTTATTTGAAGGAAAATTATAAAAAAAAATATATTTAAATATTCGTCATCATATATAATTTTTTTGAAATTATATACAATAAAATTTCTATTTGATTTTACATTATATCAATAAAATTTTTAAAAAAATTTCTCGAAATCTTCTATTTTTTTATTTTTAAAATTTAAATTAGAAAATCATAAAAAATAACACAATTTAATTTATTATCTTTTTATAATTCTCATAAATAACTTCTATAAATTTTTACAATGTTTCATATCTTCATAAATATAAATTTTTAATTCATTATTTCATTATTATAATTTATTAGAAATATTATAAGAAACCAGATGAATTAATTAATTATAAATAAATTTTTTATGAATTATTTAATAAATTCTATTACATAAGAATAATGAATTCAATAATAAAAATAGACTTTTATGAATAAATTTTACAAGTTATTTCGTCCATTATAATTCATCTCTTGAAATTATAAAATTCTAATAAAAAAAATCTACAATTTATAATTTAAAACATATTGTGTTATTATTAATTAATAAATCATCAAAGAAAAGAACTCGTATATTATAATACTCATAAAAATATGTACATATCATATATATTTATTATTCAAAAAACATTCCTTTCCGTCATTCTTACCTCAATCTATTTCAGGGATCCCTATATCTAAATCCATTTGTACCTATGCTATAATACACGATATAGAAGAGACACGTACGCACGCATGCGCGTTTATATGTAAGACTTGTGTAATCATGGCACAAATAAATAAATGCAATAATCACCCGATAAAAGAGAACAGAAGTAGAAAGAAGAAAAACAAAAAAAAAAAGAACGGCCAAGATAAACAAGAGCAAAAGCAAAGTATTGAAGTTTGTGTGCACACAGAGTCGACCCTGTTTGCAACAGATCGAAACGATAAGAAAGAAAAACCGATAACATTGTGTATCGGAATGGCCTCCGCGATCTTCAGTGTCATCTGGTTGATGCAAGAAAGTAAACATTCTCTTCTTCGGCTTCGAGGATGCTCTTTGCCTCTTATCTGGCCGCTATTCAATTTTCATCGTGAAGCATGGCCACTAAAACAATGTCAACCGTTGCGACAAAAACCGTTTAATAGAGACTTGCCTCGCCACTGTATTTGTGTTATGACTTGTTACAATGAGATGCGCACCTATCGTGATGCCACCCATTATGCGTGTGTATATAGATTGGTAAGTATTCAATTGTTACAAATACCCCTTTTTCCGCCATTCAAATCAGACATTCTTTCTGATATTCTTTTTATCCATTGATTTAAATCAAAAAAAAGATTGTAAAGAGTCAATTCTCGTTACCAAATGGATTCTTTTTTAAAATTGTACAAAGATAAAGAAATTTATCAAAAACGATACTCAATTATTTCTGATAATTAGATTTAATTTATTCTTTAGTCAATACGAATTTTTGTTTTCTATGTATAATTAAATTGTAAGTATAAAAGATTCTTAAAATCTTGTTTGTCTTGGTTATTTAAATTTTGTAAAGAAAGTTCTTTTAAAGGAACTGCAAAATAAAATCTAATCTAGCACTACTGATTTTTGAAAAATTTAGGAATTTTTATTGATTCGAAAATTTTTAATGTTTTTGCTACGAAGACTTTTTTGGTATATAATTTAAGGTAGTTTTTTATGATAGAGAAAATTTTATATTTAAAAAAAGAAAAACGTAAAATCATTTTTTAATATTCATAATTTTTAATACCAAAAATTGCTTCTTATAACATTTTAATCGAATTTAATCGATAAATTTTGACTAATCATTTAAGAATTATTATTTTCGTAAAGATTTCATAAATTTATGTTTGACAATTTATAATAATTTATATTTTTAATTTTGTTTTTAATAAATAATATTTCTTAATTATATAAAATAAATTATATAAAAGAAATTTGGAATTTAAATTTAGAATAGAATAAAGAAAATTATCATTTTATATTCTTAATTTGCATATTTAGATTGCAAATATATATATATATTTTTTTATATATTTATTTTAGGATATAAGTAAATTAATAATATAAAACAAAGAAAAAAATATTGTAATTAATAATATAATAAAATTGAAAAGTCAAGAAACATTTAAAGAAAGAAGAAAAAATAAAAATTTTAGACTTTTGTGGAATCAAAAATTAAGTTTACAAAAACTAAGCTTATTTTGTACATTAATCTACAGAATAAAAGTAAGTCTTATTTGCTAGAAAATAGAAAATAATCATACAATTTTGATTTTTTCGTTTCATCTTAATAATTAATATAAAAATAATATTTATTCTAAATATTTTTTATAATTAATTATAATGTATGTTATTGTATGTATTTTTGTATGTATTGTATGTATTGTAATGTATTTATTTTTTTAATTTAATTTATGTTATTTTTTGAGAAAAAGGAAAAATAATATGTAGAAATAAACTATTTATTTATCAAAACAACTACTTCCAAACATATTTATTTTTTTTCAATAGAAAAAAGTTTAAAAATACATTAATTTTATAAAAATTATAGATAATGAACAATTTTTTCAATATGTTTTTATAAGTTTTTTATTTCTACGAAATAAATGATTATTGATAATTAAGAAAATTCTGTAGATTACAGTTGGAATTATTCGTTATTAGTATTACCTAATTACAACGTATTCATGAATCATTTATGAAAATATAATCAGTGTTGAATGATGAATTAAAATGGAGAAACTTCATACATGTTATTTGTGATAATATTCAGAATTATGAAAATATTTATATTTGTATATCTTATTATTTTTTTAACATTGATTTCTTTTATTAATTATTTTTCTTATATTTAGATTATCATATATAAAATCAATAAAATTATCATTTAAAAATCAAGGAAATTTAAAAATAATCTTCAAATAATTTTTTATTCAATTAAACTATTATAATTTTCATAACAAGTATTTATACTGCTTCCTATCGAGAAAAAATAATTATAAAAATAATATATTACAATATATTATAATAATCATTTTAATAAATAAAACTTTCAATAAATATGAGATTTAGATCCACTTTCAATGTTCTTAATATGTTATCAAAATTTTTTTTTTTCTAAATTCTATATTTATCAAATATTTTTTTCTTATTTTTATTTACTATTATTTATTTACTATATATACATAATATGTATATGATAGATATGTTCTCAAAAAACGAAAGAATATCTTAAGCATGTCCAATTTAATTTCCAATTTTCTTTCTTTTTCAAAGTTTCTTAAAGATTTCTATAAATAATTATTTTTATAATTATTATAATATATAATTGAAAAATTTTAAATAATTAACTAATTTAATAATAATTAAATAATTAATTAATTTCTTTAATTTTTTTATATGTTTAGATTATACGTGTTTTATGTACCCATATGTATTTTTAAATTTACTCAAACTTTTTACAATTTTTTATTAGGACCAAATTTTTAAATTTCATCTATTTTAAAATATATTTAAAAAATATAAATTAAATTTATTAGATACACATTATTATTATTATTTCTATAATTGTTATTAATTTTTATGAATATATATGTGCGTGCATGTGCGCGCGCGCGCACGCGTATGTGTGTGTGTGAAATATTCTGCTTTATGATATAATATATGTATAAGACATTCGAAAAACATTTTTTAGATTTCTTTGTCTAAAAATCATCTTTTTATCAAAATTTAGTACAATCATTATGTTGATTTTTTTAGCATACTAATTTTTAGCATTCTTCTTTAATTTTAAGAAATTCATAAGACTTTTATGTTTTTTTCTACTATATATTCTTGAAACATGTTTCTTTATTACAACATGAACTTGATATTTGGAGAAAATTTGCTATTTCTTGTTTACATAAAATTCTACTCATCATAGCTCATCATTGTTGCGAATTTTATGTTTGTACGTCATCTGATATTTATTGCAAGAATGTAGATATTAAATGAATTTATTTTAAATTTATTTTAAAAACGCGATTTAAATTTTTTTATCTTATATTTTTAACGCAGAAAAAATGGAAAATCGATAGGAAACTCGCGTTGCACATGTAATTTCATCATTTCCTTTTTCTTTAATGTTTTTTGAAAACGATTTCATATTTGAAGAATTATGGTTTAAAAGTCTGCCAGCGCAATTTCTCTCCAATCAAATCATAAATAATATATTTTTTAGTCACAATGGTATATTATTTCTGATAAAAAATATATACTATTCGATATACATGTGGCTTGCCAAAATATATAATTTTTTTATTAATATTAGAAGTAACAGATGAATTTTAGCTAATAATTTTATAACTTTTTTTGTAATTACATTTTTTATATCTTACATTATATTCTCTCATTTTCATTTCATTATTCAGAGTTATCTCTCTTCTTTATATATTGTTCATATGATATTTACCACATGTACTTAACGTAAAATCAAGGGAACACTTGAGCATCGTTACATAAATAACATTATGACGTAAATATTGTTACATAAACGTAGACAAGTAGCATGTAGAAAATATTTTCATAAAGTATTTAATCATAATTCTGAGAATTAAGTTCTCTATGCAATCTGGATGATTTTAACTCAACTATGTATTTATAAATTTAACTCTCATTTTCTAATAGAGATTTATCATTGATCATAAATATAAAATATCAAAATCTGATAAAATTCGTTTAAAAAAAAAAATTTATATCTATAATTCGTTCATTATATTTATTTATAAAATATAAATTGAATTGCATATATTATTATAAATATAAATTTAAATTTAAATTTTTAAATGTAAATACTATGTAATTGTATTATATGTAATAATATTTTTTTTAATTTTGAATATAGTTATTTCAAATGAAGTTTCTTCAATAATGAAGAAGAAACAAAAATTAAAGAAATGAATTTATTACATACATATACAATATTTAAATAAGTAAAAAATTCACTATTAAAATTAAATAATTCATATTATATGATTCACATTAGAACATAAATCAAATCAAAATCTTTAAAATAATTTTTATTGAACAATATAAAATAAAGATTTATTTTAATTTTAATTTTAATTAAAGTTAATTGAAATAAATTAAAGTTCATTAAAATGAAGATTTTTTTATATTAAAATCTTTTATATAAAATATTGAAAATTGAAATATACAAAAATAATATATTAAATGAAAAATATTTTTTCCATATTTTTTTTTTTATTATAATTAACTTCTAACAAACAATTTAAACAAGGCTGAAAAGTTTTGTCAAATAAACTTTACTAAAAAATTTTCCATAAATCATAATTCTAAAATAAAACTTTCTGAAGCTAATAATAAAATTAAAAATCGATAAAAATAAAAATCGAGATGCGAAATCTTTTTATTATGTTTAAATAATTATTATTTAACTCAATATTATATAATTTATTTGGTAGCGACAATTGACCCAATATACAAACATCTTTTATTATATAATTATTTAAATAATTATTCCTTTGGATGTTAAACATATTTATAAAATATGAATATTACAAGTTATAAATATTTTAATTTATAAACTTGAAATGAAAATAACATTAATTATCTTTTTTTTTTCGCTTCAATTGAAGCGTATTTGATTAGCAACACGTGTATGAAAGATACTTGAGATTTGATTTGAATTATTTCTTCTTACAACGCATATTCTGAATTTATTTTTAAATCTATTCGTAGCAATATATATATATATATATATAATCATTTATTTTAGCAATTATTTATAAAATTTATATTTAAATTTAAATTTATATAAACTAATTTAATAATTTAATTAATTATTTAATGCTTTTTTGCGATATTTTTACTAAAACAATAAAATAAATATTTTTATTAATATATGTAAGAAATTTTAATAATAATATTTAAAAATATATATATTTTTTAGAACAATATATATATATATATAGAAAATTATATAGAACAATAATAATAATAGTTAAATAATTTAAAAAATTATCAATATAAATTTAAAAACTTTAATTTCAAATAATTTTAATTTGTAAAAATTAATATTTTTGTTGATCATAAATTCAAAATTAATTTAAAAAAATTCAATATATAATTAATATTAAATATAAATTAGATTAATTAATATTAAATATAATATTTAATTAATATTAAATATGTTTAATTAATAATAAAAATGACGAATGATAATATTGATATAAAAATATAAATAATTACATTCGTCAAATTCATATCAGAATATTAATTGAAGATTAAAAATAAAATTAAATATATAAATAATATAAAATAAATAAATATAATTTAAAAAAATCGTTAAATTATAAATATAAATTAAAGTATTTTATATTAAAAAAAGTTAAAATTCATATAAATTATGTGAAGTAATTTCATTTTATATCATTCGAAATACATAATTCGTTTTTCATTTGAAAAAGAAAAAAATATTTTCCCACAAAAATTAATAAATTAATTTCATTTTATCGAGCTGAATATTCGTTTAATCCAAAATAACAGAATTAATAAAAATAAATGTGAAAATCAAATATCAATTGATTAACACAATCTGCATGAAATTGTCATCGATACAAACGCATTAGCTACTAATAAATTTGAGTTCTAATTAAATTCTATCAATAGATCGTATGATTCTATCATTGTTGTATTAACGATATTATGTTAATTATCGCTTAGATTAAATCAGTCATCGCATACGAATACATAATAATTCAATTCTAGAAGACAACATTTTCAAGACACCCAATACGTGGAAGTTAGATCAATATTGCGCGTTCAAATAAATCATGGAAAATAGCATGCGAAAACACGCGATACGATAAACTGAAAATCCTCAAATTTATTCAATATCCGCCTAAAGCGGAATTATTTATTAACAACGTTTTATTCATATACTCCGTAATATCGTATCTGCGAAATATCGAATCTTCATGTTCTTCTCTGTTTTTGCGAAATAAAATCATGCAAAAATCAGTATCGCTATTTTTATCTAATTTCTAAAACATTTTTAAGAGAATATTCTCATAAAGAGGCTCGAAAAACTTTATAGCACATTAAAATTTCTAATTATAAATAAGTTTCTATATTTTTATAAAATACACATATTTGTTCGTTATTTATTCGTTTTATAATTGTAATGTTATGTTTTTATTCTTTTTATAATATAAAAATTTTAATAATTAAAATTTATTCATAAACATAACAAGTTTTTTTATTGCTTATCAAATTCAATTTTTTTACACAATTTCAATTCAAAAAAATTCAATTTTAAAAAACATAATAATATTTTGAAAAATAAAAATCAATTTATTTTTCAAAAATATTATCCAAAAAAAAGAACAAATTAGAAATTTTTAAATATTTACTTGATTCCAGAATAAAAAAAGCTACATGAAGTATGGAATTAAGTGAAAAATTTGTTTCAAAAATATTAAATAGATAAAAACAGAATATTTAAAAACAAATATATTCAAATGTTATTTAAGTATTAATCGAATATTGCTGACGACAAACTTAAATTTTAAGATAAATATTTTCAAAAGATTGAACTTTAAGCGTGTATAATAAAAAAAGGTCAATCTTTCCAAGTCACCAAATGGGAATAGTCCCGTAAGCAGCGACGTTTCGCTAATACGATAACGCATTGAACGATTTTACATCAGCAATGGCGCACGTGCACCCATCTGGCTATCCTTAATACACGTGGCCTAAGACATAGCACAGCTAGGTTATATGCTCATTATACGCTTGTGATAGTGCTGAACATGCTTCTCGTAAAAAAAATAAAATAAGAAAGAAAGTGACAGCTAATCGAACGACTAATGTGGTTGTCGAGGCTAAATGTGCGAGTGCATATTGCAAAAAGTTTGCATAGATATTGCGTAGCCATACTACGGTCGTGCTGGTCACATGTGAATCACTACATGTACACCTTAATACTTCAGAATAATAATATATAAGGTTAAATTTTAGTTTTAGATTCAAAATTTTTTTTCATTATTTTTTTCTATAAATTGATTAATATATAAATTGATGCGCAGAATCACGAAAAATTGATGATTTAAATTATCAGACTTTATTGATTTAAATGTTACATATATGTAACAATTTAATATTTTTAAAATTTCTTACAATAAAATAATATTATAATGGATTTTCATCTAATACGCATCAAATTTAAATTATTTTTTGATTAAAAAATAAAAATATAAAATTAATACTGATATTTTGAATTGTTTTATTTGTTAAAATTTATAATAAGATTTATAAAAATATAAAAAATTTGTAATATTTCAAACTAAAGTTCAGCCATATTTAATAATATCGAAATAAAGAGTGTTAATATATTCGTGAATGGTTTTGAAAAATCGACTCTGAAATTCAAAAAAAAAAAAAAATTCAAAAGTTGGTATATAAATATGTTAATAAGGCTTATTTCTACGTATAAGTTATAATTTAAATAAATCTTAAATGAAGCGAGAAAAACGAGATAAAAAAAATGAATATAAAAAAATATTTCACTTTCTTTTTATCTTATTTCATTGCAACTTCAATTACTTATAATTTAATAAATAAATTTCAATCAATATTTTGGTATAACAACTTTTATATTTCTCTGAAAATTGAAAATCTAAAATATGAATATATTAATACTCTATATATAGATATAATGAAATAATCTTTTTTTCTTTTAAAACGATAAGAATCGAGAAATCGATTGGAATGTAATATTATTTCAAAATAATTCAAAGTATATATCAATCGGAATATTAATTATTCTTCAATATAGGAAATTCTTACAATTCTTAAAATTTTAAAATTTCAAGAATTCCTATAAGAATTGTATGAATATATTTTCTTTTTTTCTTTATATTGTGAAATGTTACTGAAGAATTCCAGTGATATATTTCTTTGTAAATATTTATTGGAATAATCCGATCTATCAACCTGAGAAAACGAGATCATATTGCTTAAAAATGGCTTCTCATTGCAGAAGTTTAATAATTACACATAACAAATATACATATAGAGAAAAGTAAATATATTTCTTATTATGAACTATTGTAAACTCAATTTTATTATTATTTTAAAAATCATTTTCTAGATTTTTATCTTGGCCATATTTATTATACTTATTTTATGTAGTATTCTATATAATGAATATAATTTCTTTCTTTTTTCGATACAATTAGATGGAAATTTTTTTATTTTTTTTATATTATATAATTTTAATTTTTTTTATCAAGTTAAGAAATATTTTCTTAAATACTTTATTTTTCGTAAATCTTCTGATACAATTGAATAAAAAAATAATTTTTACAACATTTTCTAATATTCTATATTAAATAATATTAAATAATATTCTTATATTTCTTTCTTTTATATTTTCTTTATAAAAATAAGTAGATTTTAATATCAATATCTATTTTTGGATAACTTAAAAAAATATAATCTTTTTTTTTAAGGAGTCATGATATATGTTTTTTTAAATAAAGTAATCCCAATTATCAGTTTCTTTCTTGATTGAGAATATACAAAAAGAGAATACTTATGAATTTTTTTATGTAAATATAATAAAATATGACAATGATACAGCTGATACAATGATACAGATGATATAGGAAACAAAATTGTTTTTCATTCAATATCAAAAGTGTGAGCATGATTCATATTATTTCCTTCTTTAGTGACTTATGTAAAAAGAATTCTTTCTTCTTTTTATATTTATTATATATATATATATTATCATTTTAGAAAAATCTTGAAATAAATTTTTTTTACAAAGAAACAAATGTTTAATAAAAGTTTAATCTTTTTACAAAGGAATTTATTATTTATTATTAAAAGAATAATAAAGTTTTAAAAAATTTATAATAATTATATATTTAAAAAAATTTTAAATATATTATATCAAATTTAAATTATATTATATCAAATTGATTGTAAAACTTATTAAATTGTCATATCTATCATTTAATATAATTTAAAAAAAATATATATTAAACTAAAATACTAAAGTGTGCTAAAAAATTTTTGTAATTACATAACTTTCGAATTTATGATTCTTCATAACAATTATCAATTTTTTAAAGTTAATTTTTAAAATATTTAAAAAAAATTCATTTTCAAAATTGGAAATATAGATAATCCTTTAAATAAATAAGAATAAAAGAGAAAACATAATTCCATAATGATTAAAATTCAAAATTTTTATTTCAATTAAAATTTTTGCTCAATAAACAAAAATCTCTACTTTCATTTGGAAATTTTATATTTAAATTTTTTATATTTTTTGAAATAATGCAATTTTTTTACAATATAAACATATTGATTATATAGATTATATGGAAATATAGGTAAATATTTATAAGAAATAAATTTTTCATTATTATTATTATTTTTCTTCTTTTTTCAAAAAAATATCGATTAAATTGCAAAAGACAAACAGATAAAATTTGATGTCTCATTTAAAAAATAACATATCTAAATTAATGTATCAATTAAAACAAGATACAAACAAAAAAAGATAAATCAAAATTTCTTCGAATGTTCATCAATGTTATTTTTCAAATAGAGTTATTTTAAACTACTGATTTAAATCCCTTGTCTAACGAATAAAAGAGACTCTCCTTTAATCTACTAATTAAAATAAACAAAACTGTGCATTTCAAAAGCATTGACATATGGATAAACCAAATTTTCAATTGCATAAGAATGTTATTTTCCAAATAAACTAAAGATATAAAGAATTCTTTTATTACATCACTCTACTTTCCAAGATTAAATTCACTCGAATAAACGAGTAACATGATACGTATGGTATTTCGATCTACTTGTACATTATTGTAGCTTTTAAATAATGTGATAATAAAATAATTTATTAATCTCTTATCCTGCAATTTAATCAAAAAATACTATTTAATTTCGTTCAAAATTTCGTTCTATGTATAAATCAATAAAAATAAAATTGAGAAGAAATAAAAAAATTTAGAATCATCGATATCTTCATAAAATATAAAATATAAAATTTATAAAATTTTCAAAATTTGAGTACATATCTATTACATATCTATTACTAAAAAGTTAACTATCTGAAAAATGTTTCAGAGATGTTATTATAAGACAAGAAATTAGAAACGTATCATTATGTTCATCTTCAAAATATTTTCTATTCCTATCTTATATATCTTATATATCATCAATATATATATATACATATATATATACATATATATCATCTTCAATTATCCTTCTATATATATTTTCTTGCTTATGAAAATAAAAAATTGTAACTGATTATAATTTTTGAATTTAATAAAAAATTTGAAACTAAAAAAAAATTATAAACAAATTATTTGTAATGGTAAATAAAATGCGATAGTAAAATGATATACAAAAAAATAAAATTTTTAAAATATGGATATATTCATATGATATTTGGAATTTTTAACTTATTTAAAAAAAAAATGAAATTTTATAGTTTTTTCGGATATTAGTTGTTAGATTATTTCAAAACTTTTATAAACTAAAAAGGATCTCACTTTTTTTTAATAATCGTAATTTTTGATAATAAATTCTTTAATATTTGAATTTCCATTGTATTTTTTTAATGATATATTCATACTTATTGATTAAACATTCTTTATAATTTTTGCTTGGCATTTTTCTTTTATTTCTTCTTTTTATTCTTTTTATTATTTTTAATTTTATTATTATTATCATTATTATTATTATTATCATTATCATTATTATTATTATCATTATCATTATTATTATTATCATTATCATTATTATTATAATCATTATCATTATTATTATTATCATTATCATTATTATTATCATTATCATTATTATTATTATCATTATCATTATTATTGTTGTTGTTATTGTTATTGTTATTGTTATTGTTATTGTTATTGTTATTGTTATTGTTATTGTTATTGTTATTGTTATTGTTATTGTTATTGTTATTGTTATTGTTATTGTTATTGTTATTGTTATTGTTATTGTTATTGTTATTGTTATTGTTATTGTTATTGTTATTGTTATTGTCATTGTCATTGTCATTGTCATTGTCATTGTCATTGTCATTGTCATTGTCATTATCGTTGTCATTGTCATTGTCATTGTCATTGTTGTCGCTGTCGCTGTCGCTGTCATTGTCGTTGTCGTTGTCGTTGTTATTTTATTACTATTATTACTATTATCTATATTTTTGCATTGATTTTCTTCAATTTACATTGATTACATGATTAAACAGATACAGATTAAACAAATAAGATTAAATATGAACAAAGATATAACAGCAATTATTTAACAATAGTAGAAATTCATTATTTGTCAATGTATAAAAATTTTTATGAACTATTTTTTATTATTTAATTGAAATCGTTTAAAAATTTTATATATTTCAAAATTTTTAGAATATTTAACTACATGTTCTTTTTCTTTATAAAAAAAAACATTTTTTTTAATAGATAAATAATTGCAGATTATTTCTATATTTTTTAGATTTTGTAAAATCTGTTCTGATTTCACAAAATGATATCATATATATATATATATATATATGTATATATATATGTACTATATATATATTATATATATTATATATATATTATAGAATATATTTTAATATCTTCAAAAATATATATATATACATATATCTGTCGAAAACTTAAAATATGAATATAATTGATTTAATTTATAATAATAATTTTAATTAATCTCAATAAAAATGATATAATATCTATTTTTTTCTTTTTTTAATTCAGTCTTCATTGTTAAATATATAATAATAATTAAATATATATAATAATTGAACAAATATTACGGAAATTATAATTCTTTTTAATTTTGATATAGAGATATATTATGTATTATTATAGATGAGTTGATGAACAAGCTATTTAGATAGAAGCAAATCCTCGAGTGAAAGATACTACATATAAGATTCTTGGATCGATCAAGTTCTCTACTGTTACAGTACTCTTACAATATATGCTCTTCTATTGTATTTAAAATGATTGCCTGTTCTTTTGTCGAGAACTACTTGTTCAACCATTCTTGAAAATGAGACTGTTGCAGTTTGTTGATGTTTGCTCCCTGATTTCAGATATAGTGTACGCATCTCAGAGATTTTCAGAAATCGCAATACAATTTTTGAATATTTTTTGTCATGAGAATTCTTTATATTTTTACAGGATATCTCAAATTTAGCTAGACTTTAACATATTTATTCTATGGATTAATGAACAATATGGAATTTATGCCTTTATTAATTTTAAAGAAATATTATTATATATTATTATATAATATTATATATATATATATAATTAAATATTTATATAAAGTGTTTCAAATTTAAGATAATAAATATATTTTATGGATTTAAATATTTATATAAATTGTTTAATATTTTATTAAAAAATTATAAAGAAAAATATCAAGAGAAAATATTATTTATATGTAATTTTATGCAAGCTATTTTACTATTACCGATTTACTATATTTATTATATTTCTGCAGTCATGAAATTAATATTAATTATTAATATTAATATTAATTTTGACATTAAATAAAATTTAAAACTAATAAATACATAATTGGAAGTAATATTTCTTAAGAATACAATATTGATTAGTGATTCAAAATTTATTATTGTATGTAATTTATTTATATTTTGTTACTAAATTGAATAAATTATTAATTCTTTTTATTTTCTATTTATATATTAATATTTAATATTAATATTTATATATTAATTTTATATATATAAATAGTATATTATTTATATAACATACAATTCAAATGTATTAAATTAATAATTCTTAAAAAATTGTGCTAATAAACACGTTTTAATTCTTCGATGATTCGCATCGAACTTCATTTAAAAGACAAAAACATGTAAAATTTGAAATATTTCTTTGTAAAATATTTTTTTAATAGATAAATAAATTAAAGTATAATCGTAGATTATTTGCATATTTTTTGGAATTTATGAAATGTTTTCCAATTAATTTATGCTATCTTTAATTGATTTTATTGTGTCATTTTAAAAAAAAACATTTTTAGAGTAAGAGGAGTGAATAAAGAGGATAATGCAATTGATCTTAAGATGATTTACAATTTGTTTTTTTCATTTTTTGCAAAATAGATCTCTGAAGATGTTTCTTTTATGTTTTATAAGAAAAAAATTATTGTAAGTTGCCAAATTTGATGAATAATTCAGAATCTGGTTTTGATTTGAGACAGTCGAATACATTTACCAGCCAAAAAGTATATGATGAAGCTTTGAAGCTTGTTTTGATGCCGAATCTATTATTCAATATTTTCAAATTCTTTTTTTTGTTATAATAGTTTTTGCCTTATTTTTATTTGCCTTAAGTTGTTTTTTTTAATAAACAGCTTACAATTAATATATAATATCGTTATATATTATCTACATTTTGATCCCTTTCAATCAATGAAGTTCATCAAAGTGAAAACCGTTTTGAAGAATATATTTATGTTTACTCTTTGTAAAAAATAAAAAAGAAATGAATCTGTTGAGTGTTTTTATAAAAGATTAATTAATAAAATTTTAATACGTAAAAACGTAAAGCATTATAGAAACGAAGAGTATTTTAATGCTTTCGAAATGGATTTAACTTTTAGTAAATTGACTTTTAATAAATAGCACAAAATATAATAATAAATCGATTAAAAATAAGTTAAATCTAATTTTCAAAATGGAATTAATAATTATTTATAATAAAATATTATGTCAGTAATATCAGAAAAATTATAGTATATTTAAAATTCATTTAAAAAAATTAATTAACGTAAAATCCTATTAATTTCGAAAGGATTAAAGGAAATTTCAATTAAATTTGTTTCTTACATAAAAATCATTTTCAAAAATTATTCACAAAAAATTTATTAATCCAAAATATAATAAGGAATTTAGTTTCCACAAAATTATAAGAAATATACTTGATTTTCAATTATAAGAGATATTGGAATACGAAACAAATTTTACTCTCTTTATTAAACTTTATTCTCTTATTATTCTAAGAAATAAGTACAATAATTTTATTTTCGATTTATGTCGCAAGAAATATTATTCAGTTTGATAAATTCTAACAATTAGATATCAGAGAATCCATAAATTACAATGAAAATCGAAATATCATTTGTATATATATTTTTAATTTGATATAAATAGTTCTATTGATATAAATTTAATATGTAAATATTTTATTAATTTCTTTATTAATATTTTTTTCGTTGATGATTTAAAGAAATAATAATAAATAATTTTAAGAAAAAAAATTAAAAATTAAATTATTATATATTCTTAATAAATTATGAAACAATTTTTTATCATTACAATATTTCCATTTATATTATTTCTTTTATATATTTGACAATATTTTTTATTCAACAACATAATTAAACTAAATTATTAATTTATGAAATTCAATTTAATTAATAAAATAATAGAATAAGTCTGAAATGAATTTCTATCTTAGAACTTGTCTGATGAAAATGTCTGAGAAAATGCTGAGGATATTGAAAGAAAAATATGAATTTGATAATGATAAACATTATTATATACATTATTATTTTTAAAGAAAAGAAAATATTATTATATTATATAAAACATCGTGTCTTCACGTATGAATTTAATAATAATTTAATAATATTAATATCAACACGTCAATAAATGTAAGTATAATACAAATTCTGATAAAAATATTGTCGATAATATTCAAATTAATCCTATCTAATCAGAAATCCAGAATAATATACATATAGCGAACAATTAATCCTGAATTTAATTACTTTGTCTCAATTATGTAAAATATTATAAAATGTTATATATTTTCATTATATAATTTAATTTTAATAACTTATTAAAATAAAATTATAAAATTTAATTATTAAACTTAACTTTAATTTAATTAATTATGAAACCGATGTATATAAAATATATTTTGTAAATATTTAATAAATAAAATAAAAATAAAAATAAAAATATTATTTACATAAATTTATTTAAATTCATGAATTTCATCTAAAAAAATTTTATCTAAAAAATCTAAAAATTTTTATTTAATTTTATTTTCAAATATGAGAAACATAATAGGTTATGATAAAATTATACATAGAATAATTTTTTTTTAATGAAAAATCTCATTGAGAAAATGAAATTAATGCACAAAATTTTATTATTTTTTTTGTGTTTTTATGAAAATTTTACGGTATCTCATTATAAAATTATATTTTTAAAAATAAGGCTTTTTGATTTCAAAGTTTTCTTGAAAAAAAAATTTTATGCTTTTATTTTATGCTTGTTAATATATCTATTATATTTTAAATAATATTACATACTATTATCTATAAAATAAAAACAAACTATGTTACTATAACAAAATTTTTACTGATTTTCATAACATAATTTATTAGTTTTTCAAGTTTGCATAAAATATACAAAGATTATTATCAGTGATTAGTATATTGATTATTATCAATAATAATCAAAAATATGTAACTCTATAAAAAACTCTTTAAAAAGTTTATTATTCTTTTTTCAATCGAAAGAAAAATGTTTTTTGATTTCCTGCATAATTTCCAAGGTCATCTTTCCCAGAGTTCAAATTAAAAATTATAATCATTTTACACATAATAAAATTTCATGAAAGTATTAAATCATTTGTTAAATAAACTGTTAATAATATAATAATATACATTAAATTTAATTTTGATAATACTATTATAATATATTATAATATAATATATAATAAATAATATATTGTATTATAATATAATATACTATTATATTATAAAATAATTTATTATTCTGTTGAAAAAATTATAGAATTATTCGTTTCACAAAATTAATCATATTTTTTTATATTTTATAATTGATTAATTATTTTTCAATATAAACTTTAATTACGAAGTCGATATGTCATAATATTGATTACTTTTCCTATATTATAATATATATAATAATATAATAATAATATAAATATATACAGAATATTAATTCATGGGATATGTTGAAAAATTGATTCTAAAGATTAAAACTGATATATAAAAATATCAGTTAAGTTATTAAGTTATAAGTAAATTAAGTTCTATTTCCATCGTATCATTGCCTCATTTCTCATAACACAAACTTAAGTTATTTTTAACTTAATAAATAACAATATTTTTATATATCAATTTCTATGTTTGATTTGACTTTTAAAATCGATTCACTATTTCATATTGATTATTTATATATACTTTAATGGAGTATTACTATAAAAGAATGAAATGGATTTTTAAATATATTTAAATAAATTTTTTTTTATTCTTAAACATAACCTTGTAATAAAACAGATAAAAACTTTAAATATATAAAATATTTTAATTTCAATAATTTACAAATATTTACACATTTACTCTATTATAAAAAATATTTCCAGAATAAATTATATTTAAAACATAAAAGAATGGGCGTGAAATTTTAATAATTTCATATTCAATGAGATTTTTCATCGAAAAAGGAAACTACGTATAATCCATTATACTCCATATAAACACAAACTTTCGTTAAAATTAGAATTTTCATATTACGTAAATTCCCCTTCGAATAGCGCTCGAATACTTTTGCGAGTGACTGTATAATCGGTTAAATTTCATGCCTGACTACGCATCAAACGAGACCACAACCTGAAGAAACATGCCGTACGTAGCGCCACACATTGTATATGCGCTAGTTGCACTCCGGCTCGGTTGATGACGCGGTGAGAAGCTGAAAGTACTATGTAACACGCAGTTGTAGAAGTCGATAAACGATTCAAAATAGATGCCATATAAACCGAAGAGAAGAAACTAATAGTAGACTCATTGCTTTTAATTAGCTTCGGGATGCATTTGAAAGAGATTGATTTTCCACATATCATCATTATAATCGCAAGAAAGGTAGGTAGAATGTCCACGGCTGCCAAAATTATAATCGAAATCGGCGTCGTGCGGAAGTTCAGAGCAGAACTGGATCTTTTTCAAATAAACTATCATCCCACTCTGAGGAAGAGCCGTTTGCTATTGTACGATAGTTGAATGACCACCGCGAACAGAGGACGACGGGAACAAAGAGTAAGAAAAATAAATGGGATTTGGAATACATCCACCAAGAGAAGAAATGTAAAAGGAGAGAGAGAGAAATTATGTCCGCGATGTGTTCCCGAATGAATAACAAATTCGATGAGCGACCGAAAGCGATATCATGGAGATCTCTCTTCGACAATTATAATATTAATGCGTATAGAGTTATATTGAACGGAGAGAGAAACAGAGAGAGAAATATTTTTAGAATGTTAATTAAATTCAAAAAATGGAGAGAGAAAAGTTAAAAGAAAAAATCTGGATAGATAAATATATATAATAATAGAAGAAGAAAACGAAAGACGTGCCAGGTAACATGGTAAGACGTCTTGAGGATATCTTAAAGATATAGATTTTTTGAAATGTTTTAATGTCTTGTTTTATAAACTGTCTTAATATGTTTTAACAATTTATTTTTTATTTCTAATTGATCTTTTTAATTATCATTACTAAGATTTTCATTTAATTAATATTAAATAATTGATATACAATTGATAATGATTCCTGGAACTATGATTTTATGTAAAAATTCATTTTTAGTATTTTTAATATTTTGATTTATCATTATCTTTGATTATCATCATTAATTAAAATTTTTGATTTATTTGATATTAAGTTAGAAAATAATAACAATTAACATGATAAAGTAATTTCATAGATAGTAAATATAAGAAAATAGTTCGAAATTTAATGATCTTTAATGATTTTAATCAAGTAGTTCAAGAGATTCCTAATGATCTTATGTTCAATGTATCAAGGAAGAAATCATCATTAGCAAACTTTTCAAATTAATTAAATATGAACTGATTATTTGGTTTCATCAAAGAAAATAATTATATCGAAAAAATAATTGCTTATTCTTTTTAACCCTTAGAATCGTAAGGAATCGCTTTTAGGAATCGTAAGGCAATTTTTAGATCCTTTATAATTGAACTTTCACAATAACTTTTCTTTGTGTGAAACTTTTTTTTATATTAAATTATACACAGAATAATTCACATAATTTTATTATCTGAAATATCTCTCTTGTTTTTTATACTATTAAAAAATATTTTAAATAAATGATTTGAATGATTTCGAGTATTTTCCTGTATAATTAATCTTTTCATAGATTTTTGCATAAAGATCATATAAAGATAATGTAATGTGTAATGATTTTCAAATAAAATTATATAACATTTTTAATTTATAATCGTTATTTTTTACGAAAAAAATATTAAATTTTTTATAATCGAAATTTTAACATAAATATTTTTAAAACTTTTTTAAATTTTGAAAGATAAAGAAAAAATTTTATTATAAACAAAGTAGCTATTATTTCACATGTTTTTTGTTTTTACCATACAATAATTTTTACAAAATTTAAATTAAAATATCTTCTAAAGTTTTTTTAAATAATATAATATTTTTTTATAAGAAATAATTAATATCGTTTATTAATGTTGTCTCAATATTGTATAATAAAACCTTTCAATATTGATTATAAATAATATATATATATATATATTAAATTTAATTATATTTAATTTAATATATTAAATTTAGTTATAGTTTTATAGAAAAATCATAGTGGATTTGATCCAGAATGTCTTATTTTAATCTTTCTATACAATTATTTATTCTATGTATTATTCAATAAAATATTTTATACAAATCTTATATATAATATATAATTATATATATTGTATTATATTATATATAATTATATATTTTAAAATCTTATATATAACTATCAGATTTATTTAATTCTAAGTTTTCAAAATTTATTTTTTTTTAATGGAACTATATATTTTTATTTAGCCAGAATTTTAATTTATTTTAAAATCAATTCATCGATCTAATTATATTGATTTTTGAAAATTATTTTAAATTATTCATTTATTGACATTCAAAAATTATCTTTATAACTATTAACTTAAACTATTATTCTTAAAATTATTCTTTATATCCTATATTCGAAAGATTCGGCAATGATTATTCCATTCCTAAACATTATTTCTACCCTTTCAAAAATAATTTTAATGATTAATTTTAATAGATAGATTAAAATGAGATAATAAAATATGTATAAATTTTCAAAACTTAAGATTAAACTCGAATCAAACGTCCATTCAGATGTCCACATAATATCATAGAATTTAAAATAAACGTTAAGATAGTCGTTTTCGAGATAAACTCGAAAAAATAAATGAAAGACGTAAAAAACACCATGGCGAATCGAGATCAAGAGGAAAGAGAACATCGATTTTTTTCGTGCATTGAAAAGGAAGAATTGAAAGAAAGTTGATGAAACACGCCGTTGATGCACGAGAGTAGACATTCGAGCTCGACACTGTGCGAAAAAATATACAGATACATAAATAAGATAGATATACGTAAATAGATATACGTAAATAAGTATAGATATATACATAATAATTTCCATAAATAAAAGTTTCAGATCGTTCACCACATTCGTGTCGTACGTTCTAAGCTGCGTACGTTGCAAACGACATATATATATATACAGAGTCACCGGAGACCGCAGTGTCGGATTATGACACGAGTATACAAAACGACAGATTAGAGATGCAGAGATGGGTAAAATACCGTTTCGAAATAGCATGTATGCCACTCTGTTCTTTACGGATTGCTCGTTCATTATTAATTGTGTGTTCATTCGCCAATTATAAAATACAACATTGTTCATAAGTCATTAGATATGCTTGCTAAATTTAAACGTAATTTTTACTGGAATAGATTTATAGCAACGTGAAACGTGATCTTCACATCATTGTGATTTTAAAGATAAAGGGAGAAGGGAGAAATGTGAGTTAACAAGGAAAGAAAATTAGGCCCACTGGGAGAACGGTTGACTTATTTAGGACGATGAGGTGCAGACTGTTTGAAGAGTAACGCGTGGAAGTGAGAATTTTTTTATTTAGCAAATATATATTTTCCAAACAATAAAGTATACAAATTTACTGATATATTATGTGGAATGGAATTAGGAATTGTATTAAACTATGGTCTTATTTTAATTTATGTAAATATATATATATATTTTAACTAATATAATTTAAAAAATGAAAATATAAATTTATAATATATTATATATTATAAATTTATGATATTCAAATTTATTTTATGTATCAGTGCAATCTCTTTTAATAAAAATTTAATTATATTTAATTTTTTATTTTGATACAAAAAATTTTTTATTTTTTTCAATATTATTTAATTTATTTAAAAAATTCATTTATTTAAATATTCAAATTTTCATGTATTAAAAATTGCATGAATTAATATAATTATATTTATATTATACACAAATACTTGTTTAATAAAAATTACATATTTTTTCATATATATAAAATAAAAATTTTTATTAATCTTGAGTTTATTCATTATAATTATTCTATTATAAATATTATTAATTCTCGTAATTAAATCAAAAATAAAAAAATTAGTAATAAGATAAATTTATATTTGATATGGATTATTTTTTATCCGTATATTATATTAACATAAATCATCTATAAATTGTTATATATATATATATATATATATATATATATATATATATATATATATCAAATTCACAATAAATATAATTCAATTTTCTTTATGATCAATAATTACAGAGTTTAATAAGTATAAATTATAATTACAAAGTTCACTCCTTCATTTAAATTTATTAATATCCAATGACTTAACGACAATAGTATATCTTAATTCACATCAACTCTAAACGTTCGTTCGACATTCATTCCTTTTTTATTTTTTATTTTTCTCCATGAAATTCGAAATAATATTTTATTCATCTCTAGACAAAATAGCATGCTCTATGCTTGATACACACTATAAATACATTTGTACACTCGTACCGTGATCAAGAACAAACAGAGATAAATATATACATATGCATGTATATACATATATGCACATATGGATGCATGTCTATGCATATTATGTGATTTATATAATTTAGATATGTATATAAATATATGCATAGCACATTGTTCTCTACTAGAGCTTACTAAATGCGTGATCGAACCGAGTACTCGTCCGAGAGTAACCTGCAACAGCGAAACAACAGCCTGTCACTGCCCCCTAAGATTATGTACTTACGTTTAATTTTTAATTTTTTTCTATTCTTTCATTTTCTTTCTTTTTCTTTTTTTTCTTTTTTTATGAAATAAAAAAATAGAAATAAAAAAAAATAATCGTTGATCGAGATTGTTTTGTCAATCTTCATTTTTCCAGTTCTGTACAAATGGAATTGCTACTATTAAAAAGGAAGTCAATTCGATTAACTAATTCTATACATATAATGTTCGCCCAATGTAATTATTGATTATGCGATTCTTTTTATATCTATGAAAATACTGTAAAATATTTTATGGATAAAATTATTTTATACAGAGTGGTGAGAGAAGAGTAATATACATTTCATATGTCCATGTTGCTTAATTTTATAATATATTATAATACATATATAAATATGTATTATTTTCTATCGATTTTTATTTCTTTTCAAAAGAACATAATTTAATAAAAAATAAAAAATAATGTAATATATTCAATTTTGAATAAATTTAAATTTTCGTTAAACATTAATCATAAATTTTATTAAATTTTACAATTTAAAACGTTTAAAATTATGAAAATTCGATCAGCAATGAATAAATTAAGTTATATTTCAGAAACGTGAAATAAAATTAATTATTCATAAAGAAAACAAAAACTCTCGATAAAATCAGAATTCAAAAAAAATTTTTTTTTATCTTTATGCTATATTCTTAATAATAAATTAATAAATAAATATTTCGATAAAAATTTGAAATTTTAATTTATATAATAATTTAAAACAATAAATTAAAAATTATTTTAAGTAAAATAAAATATTAGTAAATAAAAAATTAAAATAAGTGAAAATAATTAAAAATATATTTTATTAGTTCTCAAAATTACTTTTCTTTCTAATTATCTATTAATAATTTTAATCAGTATTAATTTAAACCTTCAATCTTAAAGAGAAGTATCATGATCAAGATACAAATTTTATAGCTATTTTTTTAATAATTTATTTTTCAATAAAAAATTTTTATTTGAAATATTTATTTTATATCAATATTCCATTATATTTTATCATGAAAAATTTTAGGAATTTTAATTTTTATTTTGATTTTTAATTTATATCGAATTCATTTTTATTCAATTATCAGATAAAACTAATATTTTTATTCAATTTTTTTTAATATTCAAAATATTATTAAGACTATTACTATTTAGTGAAATAAACAAAACATTATTAATTTTAAAATTATATTTTACAATATTTTCTTATACATATTTTCTTTAAAAAAATACGTTAA
Organism: Apis mellifera; assembly: GCF_003254395.2. Lineage (NCBI taxonomy): Eukaryota > Metazoa > Arthropoda > Insecta > Hymenoptera > Apidae > Apis > Apis mellifera. The sequence goes on from NC_037648.1 coordinate 6,311,142, forward strand.
TTCTTTTTGATCTATTTCGAAAATTAAATTTAATTTTAGCAGATTATTAAAATTAAAATTAATTTTATCAGATCGAATAAGATTTTCAAAATTTATTTTTATAATATTATATTTGAAATTCTTATTATATAAACATATTTATATTACATTATATTTTTATGTATAACATATATATATGTACACAAAATATATATATACAAGTAGAATAAATAGCTAATGTCATAAAATTAAATTATCAAAATAATTTTCTTAATTTATTTTTAATTACATAAATAAATTTGTAATAATTACTTTAATAATACAATTTTAGTAAATATATAGAATAATTTGTTAGAGATTCCAAATAAATAAATATATTATGGAGATCTAAATCTTTCATCTATAAAATATCGATTTAAATAATCATCTTTCATAAATATTCATTCAAAAAAATTTGAATAGAACTCGAATTTAATTTTAATAAATAATAGGGAAAATAATAACTAATTATCATAAAAATTGATTGTCGCATTTTGTATTTATAATTACATTTCAAAAAAAAATTAATGAAAATAAATTAATTGCATGGTATATAAATTATTTTTATTTAATTATTTCAATAAAAATTTTTAAATAAAAAACCAATTTCTTTTCAGTTGATTAATATTTCTTAGTTTTTTTCTTATTTTCTATATACAATATATATATATATTATAATATATATAAAACTATCCTCAAAAATATTGATCAGTAATATTGACAATAATATTATTAAAAATATTGATAACAATATTTTGAATACAATAGAGTTTAATGATTTCCTCTTCTAAATCATAAATTTACTCTTCTTACTTTTTTTCATATAAATTTATCAGTTATTTTAATATACATAATTTTAAATATAATGATATAATATATGAATTAATATAAATGATAATCTATTTATTAGTTAAAATTTTATATTTATGACTTATATTTATATTATATTATATTATATTATTATATTTATGACAGAGTATCTATTATCTTTCTAAAAACATAAAGAAAAATTTATACAAATATTGATTATTTGCTTAATTATTTAAAAATTTTTTAATTAAAAAAGTAATTAAAAGTTATAACAAAATATCGTTTATAATTTCATTAAAGAAAAGAATTTCATTCTATATAAAATTAGAATTTCTACTATTATATTTTTATCTATAGAAAATTTCAAGATAAAAAAATAAAAATTAACATGGATGATAAAATGATACAAAAAATTGATAATTGATTTTTTAAAAATAAAATAAAATTAAAATAAATTAAAATAATAAAAAAAATAATAAATTTAATAATAAATTTTTTATTATTGTTATATTATTTTTAATATTGCAACAAATATATTATTATATTTCATACTTTTTTTAGAAATTATTAATAAATCTTTGAACAATTTATATTTATTTTTCTTTTACTTATTTTTTTTTTTTTTGTACTTATAGAACATATTAATGAAGTTTAATTGGAAAAAACTGAAACATCTTATACGGAATTGATTCTAGCACAACTAGGTTAAATTAGGCATATATATAATATATGTCTCTATTTCAAATGAAGTTAAAAAAAAATTTTTCAATATTTAATAAGTTTTATCATTTTATTATTTCTTATGTATATTTTTCTTATGTTAATAAAATAATTATATCATTATTATATTATTAATAATATTTATATCATTATTATATATAATAAATAAATAATTTTAGAAATTAATTTCTAAATTAAATTAATAATTTTATATTATCAGAAACAATTTTTTTAAAAAAACAATTTCTATATTTTCAAAAATTAAAATATATTATTGTATATTATAAAAAAAATTTATAATATTATAAATATAAATAAATTAAATTAAATATTCATAATATAAATATAATTTTGTATATATATTTTTTTCTTACTATATTTCTGTTACTTGATTTGATATAAACTTGTATTACAATTTGACCTATTTGTTAGAAATAAATATATATATATAATATTAATAATAATATATAACTTGGTGAAATTTATATATAAATCATATATATTTATTAAAAGTTTACATATTCTTAAATATAATTTTCTTTTTTATAATTTTACTAATATTACTGCATGATAATAATCTAATCTATTTATTTTTTATATTTTTGTAGAAATACAAAAATAATAGTAATATGATTAAAAATAATAATATAAATAACAAAATAATAATATAAATAACAATAAAATGATAATAATAATGAATGTCATAAAAAAATTAAAATTGATCTTATACTTGATTTTGTATAAATTAATTTTATAATAATTTTATTTTCTATTCATAAATATTAAAACTGTTGATTTTATTTATAAAACATTATTATTGATTCAGATTAAAAAAATTATTAATTAATTAATATTTTATTGATTTTTATGAATATTTAAATATCTAGATAAAACTAAACAATTTGTAAATAATTATTTAAATTATTATAAAAAATTATATTAATTGTTATTATAAATTACTATGAAAAAAAATTTTAAATAAAAATTATATAATAAAAGAATACGTAATTTAATATTATTAATTTTCTATAAATTACAGAAAATAAGTAAAAATTAACATCATTTCCTTTTAATAGAATCATATCTGTCTGTTAATAACATCAAATTATATCTCTCTTTTCATCTTTTGTTTAAACTTTAATATGTATGCACTTATTATATGTATACACTTTATTACCAATTGAATATGAATTATCGATCATCCTACATATGGAATTGATCAGAGTAACCACTAAAAAGAAAAAGTGGTTATTCCTACTAAAGATAGGAACATTGATATATTGTTACAGAATACAACTAATATTATATAACTTTTTAATATATAGTTGTAACAAAAATAATATTTTATATAAAACCATAAAAAACATTTTTTATAAATATAAATATAAATAATTTTTAATTTTTCTTAAGTTAGTAAACTCATTCTAATTCTCTATATTTTTATATATTTATTTTATGTTTGAAAAAAAAATTTATATTTTTTTTATATTATATTTCACCGAGCTTCTAGATTAAAAAAAAATAATAAATCATAATAAAACGATGCGACAATCATCCCTAGTCTCCCCTAAATAAAAGTCATATTAAGGAATAACTTAGTTTTCATTCACCACCCTGTATAGAGTAACAGTTCTAACCTATAAAATGCGTCGATATAAAAACCATTTAAACACGGGAATGAAACACGTGAAAGCGGTTATAAAACATTTAACGATAACCTCGGCGAAACATCTGAATGTGTGTTTTCAGCTCAGTTTTTAAATAGTTTGCGCGTTCATTAGCAATTCCCCCTGTTTCTCGTTCAGCCATCGTATATAACGTACGTATAAATGAATTCCACCTCATGGCTCTGGGACATGAACGAGATATAATAACATGAGGTGAAAATTTTCGATCAAAATTCTCGATGATTCGCGCTGATAACTGTTCACAATTCGAATATTCTAAACTATATGTGATTCCTATGGTGAAAAGAGGGATGGTCTCATGAATAGAGGAATCAAATGAAAGGAATTACAGAGACACAAAGAAGGATAAAGAAAGAATATGTATCGTGTGATAGAGAGAGAGAGAGAAAGAGAGAGAGAGAGAGAACGAGCGGAAACGAGCGGAAAGAAAATCGGTAGCGAAAAGAAAACTTTCAATTTACTCGAAGCGATACCTTACGACAACTCGAGCTATATATCGCCATGCATTTCAACATACTGCATGAAAACGAATCGTACGGAAACGTTCTTTTAAAGAGAAGATACATACACTCACGTATATACCTGGTGCCCGTTTGAATCTTTATAATGTACAAGGTGTTTCACTCATCCATCTCAAAAATGGATAGAATAAACGATAAGTACAAAAATAAGTCGAAAGAGAAAAATAAAATTTTTCTTCGTTTAGAAAACTGTTTTCGAATAAATCAAATATAAAAAGTTTTTAAATAAATGTAAA